>NC_133622.1:12616743-12975493 GCF_048593235.1 Sminthopsis crassicaudata
CAATAATAATAATACTGTGTATATAGTGCTTTAAAGTTTACAAGATATTTTATAAATATCATCTTATTATATCTTCACAATTACTCTAGAAGGAAGATGCTATTAATATAATATTTATATTAATGTAATTAATATTACAATATATTATATATTATAATATAAGAAATATTATATTAACATAATTAATATAATATTTATAAGACGTGATTTATAAGTAAAAACAGCATATTTCACACACTTCATTTCATTTCTTCAAAAAGTAGAAGGGAAATATCGTACTTTATAAAATTTCCCTAAAGCTTAGCAATAATGATTCATATTAAATTTTTTTTTAAATTATTTAATATGCATAATTCTTCTGAATTCCTCTGAGACAAGGTTTCTTTATCAGATGTAGTAATAGCTACCAAGTTCTTAAGGACAAAATTATTTACAGATTGCCTCCACCATATTTTAATACCAGGAAATATATAGAGTGTACACTTTTTACTATAAAGAGATAGACTTATAACGTAAAACTTAAGGTTATTATAAAGACTGTGAATCAACAATGCTATATATTAAAAAGAAAAAAAAAAACTATAGGAACAATCTATGCAGAGTTTAGTGTTATAATCAAATTAAACTTATAAAAGTTACATAACTCATAGTTAATTTATGTAATTATTAACTTTATCACTTAGTAACTAGGCAAAATAGTAAGGTTTTGTCTGTGTCTGTAACTATAATTAATATTCCTTCTCTGTTTTCTTTGAAAAGTAGTGAACTGGGGATTAAAATACTTTTTCCCCTCTATTTCCTATGCCAGGGGCATTCCTGAAATTCAGGTTTCAAAGATCAAAAGGAGATATTAAAGACATACCTTTTCCACTCCTTCTCCCCTGCCAAAGAAGCAAAATCCCCAGACTCTCTTCTCAATATTATCTGAAGTCCCAATCAACTTAAGTTAACGCATTTCTGCTATATCTCCCACTTTGTTTTCCTTTTGGGGAGTGGGATGTAGAAGAGATAAAAAATAAGTACTTATTAATTTAAAAATCAAAGAAAATGGACACAAAAGGAAATTGATATGGTTTAATTAACAAGCAAGCCTGGGGGTGTCTGGTTGGCCAGTAACTAGTGGTCACCATCATCTTGTTAATTGGTACAAACATACTAACTGTTATTGTTTGTTCTTTATTCTTTAAGAGGGCAATGAAGTCAGAGAGGGGATGAATTTGATTTCAGTGAGAGAGGGCTGGGCAAAGTCACCAGCTTCACTTTCTCCTCTAGAGCCACAAATATGTACCAGGAAAACTGGAGACAGCTCTGGAGGCAGTGGGAGATTTTGGCCTGTTTAGGCTAAAGTCTTCAACTTGTCTCAGTTTGCCTGAGGCAACTCCTAATCAGTGATTATGGCTAGGTAAGAAGTGAGGCAAAAAAATCATATTAATGGAGGTTCCCTGAAGGAGGACCTATTTCCTTTTTTAATTTTTTGTTGAAACTTTTTATTTTCACATTACATGCACAGATAATTTTCAACATTCATCCTTGCCAAACTTGGGTTCCAAATTCCCCCCCTTCTCCCCCCTTCCCTAGGTGACAAATAATCTAATATATTGTTAAGCATGCACAATTCTTCTTCACATATTTCCATGATTTTCTTGATGCACAAGAAATAGATGAAAAAAGGAAAAATAGAAAGAAAACAAAATGCAAGCAAACAACAAAAAGAGTGAGAATGTTATGCTATGTCTTGCTTCACACAGTTCCCACAGTCCTCTCTCCCTGTGCAGATGGCTCTCTCCAAGGTCATTGGAACTGCCCTGAATCATCTCATGGTTGAAGGGAGCCACGTCCATCAGAAGTGATCACCTTATACTCTTGTTGTTGCCATGTACAATGATCTCCTGGTCCTGCTCACTTCCCTCAGCTTCAGTTCACATAAGTCTCTCTGAAATCATCCTGCTGTTTGTTTCAATAATATTCCATAACACTCATGAACCACAACTTATTCAGCCACTCCCCACTGATGGGCATCCCTTCCATTTCCAGTTCCTTGCCAGTACAAAGAGGACTGCCACGAACATTTTTGCACATGTGGGTCCCTTTCTCTCCTTTAAGATCTCTTTGGGATAAGGCCCAGTAGAAACACTGCTAGAGCAAAGCATAGCCCTCTGGACATAGGTTTATTTTCACTGGGGTTTGGGATAAGTGTATGAGAGGAATATTGAGAAATCATTTTAAATGCAGTTATTTTATTGAAGGTTAGCTGGGATGTTGTTCCACAGTAGCTAATAGGGTGCAGAAGCAGAGGCATCCAAAAGTAAGATAAGAATCTACCTGTATATGTTTGAGACAGGAGACTTCTTTTTAAGAGAAGAGTATCTCTTATCTCCAGGAAGGAGAAAATAGGCTTGAAGATAATTTTCTTGTAAGGATGAGCTGGAAGTTAAAAACTTTGACTATGAAAGAAGATTTAAAAAAAAGAATGATTTTTCTTATTAGCTTTGTCATCATTCCATTTCCAAGTAAAGAAGTCTTTTTCTGTATCTTTTTTTGCATCTATAAACTCACTTCCTTCTTTCTCACCAATGGCCTCACACGCCTGTTAATTTTTACCTAATCTGTATACATCTTACATATTTGTTTATTTAAATGGTATCGGCTCCACCTACCCTTTCTTAAGGATTGAATTTTTTATCTCCGATTTTTTTTTCCTATCTCCACAGTGTTTGAGAACTTAACAAATACCTCTTGATTGACTAATGCGATTCCTAACAAAGTTCAAAAACTAGGTTTTGGAGGATTCAGTTAATGAGCAGATTATGTCAGTTCCCTAGTAATGTCAGTTCACCAGTAATCTGAATGATGACATGCTTATTCATTTTATATTAGGACACAGTGTGAATTCATTTTAGTATTATTGATAATGTCAACAAACTGGGTAGAAATAAATGCCACATTTCAACTCAAGGATCTTTTAGATGGTGAAAAAATGTATTTCAGACTAACATGTCTTTTTTTAGAAATCAGAAATAAGGAAAATACATCTATGCCAAAAAAGAAATGTGGTTAATGTTTTTAAATATTATGGGTAACAAAAAAGATTGGCAGTAATCAGAGAGAAAAACAAAACTCTAAGTAATGTCCAAAGCAAAAACCAAAAACAAATAAAAAATTCAAAGATGGTACATAGATTTGAAAACTGTTGCTTTAAGAAGTAAATGGAAGTGAAATTGTGAAATTGAATCAGAAAAGCAAGAAATAGGATCAAATTACCAGTTTCATAAAGGAACTATATCAGTTATCAGAAAATTATTCAAATGAAAAGCTGCATAATGAAATAGGCAGAGAAAGAATAAGAGAAGGAGCAAAAACCCTAAATAGATGTTGGTTTGTTGGAAGAGAAAGCTGTGACCCTTGCTAGCTTAGCAAAGAATATAAAAAAAGAAGAAAAAAAAAAACAGTTTCTAGTGATAAGAAAGAGAAGCACCATGCAAATGTGAAAGATAAATAACAAGATAAAGAAGTCGGGAACTGGAGCTTTGAAATAATAATAACAAAAAAAGAAACCACCAAGAAGGGAGAGAAGTCAGCAGTATTTAAATAGTACTTCATAAAGCTATTTTGTCATACTGTCACCAAAAAAAAAAAAAAAAAAAAAAGAAAGCACAGAAACAAACATCAGCTGAGAATATATTTTATTAGATGAAAAACCATAGAGAAACCTCAGTTATTTATCTGGGACTAATTCAAATTTTCCCATCTTAAAGGAAGGCGAAAAGGCCTTTTGAAATAATTTCCCTAATAGGAGGAGCTGTGAGTTAAAAACAATGACTAGGAAAAAAGGGAATTAATTGATTTTTCTGGCTAGCTTTTAGAAGGGCCCTTTTTTTTTTTTTTTCAGGGATAAGCTAAGGACTGCCAGAAACGTGCCCTCTTTTTCAATGAGAATGGGGATAGTCAATCTTGATTCTTGATTGAGTGCTCTAGTTTTATATGCATAGCTATCTATATAAATATATAGATTTATATATCACCTCATATATTCATTATATATGACTGCTATAGATAACACTGCTCCATTATTTTTTAAGTCTCCTGTCTTTTTTTCTTCAGAAATCATGGCACCTCAGAACCAAGCCTTGGTCTGCAGGAGCTGAGAAGAAGCAGACCTTTCTGCCCTCTCACAATGAAAATGGCTCAATCTGGTTTGAAATGTTCGCAGAACCTAGACCTGTTTATGGCTCTGCCACTTAGATTTATAAACTTCCCAAAATTCTAAAAGACCACAGGTTACAATCCATCATTCTGCCCAAGCTGGTACATGGTTCCCAGAATAATTATGTCACTTTATTTTTACACAAAAGTGAAAAAAAATTAAAATCTTCAATAAAAAATAAAACAAAAAAATGCTGAGATTTAAGCAAAAAATTAATTCTAATTGGGAACTTGCTTCTCTTCTTCAGGGATAACTCCTTAAGTGACCCTTTAACAGCTTTTGGAAGCTTTAGATAGATGGGTGGTACACCAGATAGAGTGCTGGACCCAGAATCAGGAAGAGCTGAATTCAATCCAGCAGCAGACACTTTTGAGCTGTATGACTTTAGGCAAATAACTCCATCTCTGTTTGCCTCAATTTTCTCAAACTGGGGATAATGTAGCACCTATCTCCTAGGTTGTTGTGAGGATAAAACAAGATGTTTGCAAAGTATTTGATACAGTGCCTGACAAATGCTAGCTATTGTTATCATCCTCATCATCATCATTATTATTATTCTGGGATATCAAATCAATCAATAAACATGCATTAAGGAACTATGTGTCACTCATTGTATTAAGAACCTTGGGCACAATGATTAACACCAAGCAGATCTCCTTTGAGGAACTTTCATTCTACTGGGGAAGAAGATATGTA
Organism: Sminthopsis crassicaudata; assembly: GCF_048593235.1. Taxonomy (NCBI): domain Eukaryota; kingdom Metazoa; phylum Chordata; class Mammalia; order Dasyuromorphia; family Dasyuridae; genus Sminthopsis; species Sminthopsis crassicaudata. The sequence goes on from NC_133622.1 coordinate 12,621,644, forward strand.
CAAATATTGTATTATTGATAAGAATATCTATGATGCATGTCGAATAGAAAGGAAAGACTCTAGTACCGAGAGCTGGGGGAATAGAGACCTCCTGTTGCAGGTTTTGGGAGGGTGAAGTCTCGAAGGAAATCAGGAATTTAAGAAATGGAGATGAGAAGGGAATGTATTCTAGGAAAGAGGGATGGTCAATAAAAAATCACAGAGATGAAAGAGGAGGAGGGAGGGAGGGCAAGGAGATTAATATCACTGGCCCTAATGAATATGGATGAGATAATGTGCAAGTAGACTGCAAAGACACAGTACGAAGAGAGTTCAGTGTCCATGAGAAGTGGGGGTTCAGTTTACCCTCTATTTTAATGAGAAATCATTAGAATATATTGAGTCGGGGCCAGACTTGAACTTTAGCAAAATCACTTTAATATCTAGATGGCAATTAGGTACAGTCAACTGAGTGCTAGACTTGGAGTCCGGAAAAGAGAAGATCAAGTTCCACCTCAGACACTGGGCAAGTCTGGCTGTCTCCTTTGTGTCCCCTTGAAAATAAAGATAATAATAGCACGGAGCCCACAGGGCTATTGTGAGAATAAAATGAGATAATGCTTATAAAGATCTTTGCACGCCTGAGGCAGGAAGGCCAAATAGGATACCAGTGCAAGAGTCCCAGGGAGAGGTGATTAAGACTTGAACAGCAGTTATGGCGAGATGGCTGGAGAGAAGGGATGTGGAGAAACAAGATCTGACATCTCCATCTCCGTGATCATCCATCATGTAGATGTGCCCATCTACATGAATTTTTATAAAACAGTCATCTTCAGTAATTATAAACTATACTTCAGTAATTGGTAAATCAGCCTATTTTTATTTAAATGTAAAAGCCCATATGTGCTTACAAGGAGTGCCAGTGGAAATGTACAGAACGCTTTAAGCACTCTCTGTGATGAGCACTTTGCAGCCATCCAGGTTATCTTGTATATTAAAGATCCGGGACATTCACCTGGGTCTGGAATTTGAGGTCACTGATACAATCCTGATGGCCTCCAGTCTCCCAAAGCCGAGGACCATCAGCCTACTCCATCATCCCATTTCTTCACAGTGTAGTAAAACTTAACGATCATGTTTACATCTGCTTTGCTTGAAAAAATCTTGGGCTGTGTCACTTTAGAAATGAAATATTTCTGGACTCAGGTGTGCGAGAGAGTATTATGTTGAAGATAAACCAGGAAAAACATGTAGTTGTCACAATTAAGAATGGATTCTAAAGCTGCCAAATATCAAAGACAATTCTCCTTCCTGGGGAGAGGAACAGGCTGGCATAAATCAGCGCTGGTTGCTGGCACAGGCTGTTTATTTACAAGAGGGAAAGATTTGTTCCTCAGCCATGTTTTGGAGAAGCTTTGCCATGATAGCCATCCTTGTGCCGGCCCAGGGAGACAAACCCAAAAGAAAGGAGGACTGGCCAAATGTGAATTTTGTTCCGTGCTACTTTTTTAGGGGGTTTGTTTAAATGAAAAGCTGAGCTATTCACTTTTTACTACAATCAGGACAATGTCTCCTCTATGCCAAGCTCACTCTTGTCCCTTCCTCTCTGTTCCTGTTGCATTGTTCTCTGCATTTAAGTAATAAAAGAGAAATCTGTGACATCCAATTCAGTCCAACATGTCCGATCAAGTGCCTGGGGATACAAAGACAAAAATGAAAAATCCCCTGTTCTTGAGAAACTAAAATTCTCCTGTGGGCTATAAGAGCATGTGCACAAATAAGTATTGGTAATGATGTGAATTAAATGGGACAAGCAGTGAGAAGGATGGTTTGTTCTCTACCACAATGATCATGTGTGTTTGAATGTACGTTTTTACACACTTTGCCCAAATAAAACTAGATGGAGATGATTTTTTGAACTTTAGTTATTTCTGTCAAATATGTGCTAGATTTTATGTCATACACATGTATTTTATTATTTTCTTTGGTTGGATTTTTTAATTTTTTGGTTTTAAAGAATGGATATAATTCTAAGGAAACACACAACAAAAGTAAAGCTGAAGAACTGATGTGAAAAGATGTGAAGAAGTGATGTGAAGAACTCTGAGATTTTGCATATATAAAAATGAATGTGCATACATCAAATATTAATTTGTTGGTATCTGCCAATCATTTCTATCAAAAGAGGTTTTATTATTTGGACTGCCAATTTGAAGAGTTAATTTCCAATCAAAGCATCATTCCTTTGTCATCTCTGGACAAATCCTCCAGCCAAGGAAGTCATTGTCAATGGGTAATTGGCCAAGTAAAAACATCCAGCCATGGCTCTATCAACAAACATTTGACTGACTGTCCTGTCAAATAGGTCTATTGGGTGTTCCATCTTACTGGCATATCTCTCCATGCAGCTCCTGTCTCCCCTGATAAAAGCCTCTTCAACCAATTATAACAGCATCAGCAGCCACCTCTCCTGGAAAGCTGAGCTGGCCAGACCAGGTGTGTGATGGAATCTGACCATTATACGGTTGGTTTGGCGAATGGAGAATGACCATCTCTCTGGCTCTTGTGTCTGGGACATGTGAAGATGCATTTCCAATGAGTTATTGTTAGCTCAACCCTGTATCCAGCCCTTGATGCATCAGTGGTGTTCCAATTAAGCCTCATTCTTACCTTGATGTAATACCTTATAATTCAGTTCTGCAATTGGTTCTCCAAGGCACTTAAAAGGAAGAATCTAAAGGAGTGGGGTCTTAACCACATTGGGTCCTATGGTCATTTAGTTATATTATACATTGGGATCCCCAACATACATAACACTACCCAGGATTCCATTTCTGGACCTCAAATATCAAAACTTCAAAATAAATCACTAAATGTATAAAAAGAACATGACTGTGGCTAATTTGGAAAACCCATTTCAATCCTGTTTCAATTCAGTAAATATCTATTGAACATCTACTATGAGCAGGATTTTATATATACACTAAAGAAGAGAGAGATGAATACCGAAGTCATTATACTTAAGGAGTCAATATTCTATTAGGAAACAATCTGAATTTGTGTACTAGTGAATATAATTCAAAGGAGAATATATAAGTGCTGACAAGAGATAAAAATTCTCATAGTGTCAATTTAAAGGTAATCCGCAAGAGTTGCAAATGGAAAAGAATCTTGACTAAACCTTATAAGTGCAGAAAAAGGACAGAAGCAAATTTATCTTCTGGGGTTCTGAGTCTCCCTCTCCCACATACTGGAAAAGATATCAAAAGAGGAAATTGAAGGGGCAGACCAATGGTCATCTAGCTGGTGGAATTGTGAATTGGTCAAACAATTCTGGAAACTTATGTTGAAATTATATCCCTTAAAAAATCATTGAACTACACAAGTCCTTTGATCCAGCAACAATACTATTGGCTACAAATAAGTTTAAGACAGAAGAAAAGGACTCACATAAACAAATATTCATAGAAGCACTCTTTTATTATATAAAAGAAGTGAAAGCAAAATGACTACCAATCAGTTGAGTGATATCTGAACAAAACATGCAGGGGGAGGAAGAACACTAGCAGGGATGCTATTTACAGGATGTGAAAATAGTCCAGGTGACAAATAAAGAAAAGCTGACAAATGTGGTTTGGGTTGGAAAAGAATGGAGGAAAAAGAAAAGAGTTTACTTACAGAGCTTAAGTTAAAACAGCTTGGAAATTAATTGGATTGTGAAGGCAGTAGACAGAGGGATGAATGATGGAGGATTGAAATATTTCAAATGAGTGATTGGGATGAATTTATTTCCATTACAAAAATAGGCAGATTGATTAATATTTTACATTTGAGATGTTGACAGAATGTAATAGTTGATGAAATTAGAAATTGACTACTTGGGATTGAAACTGAGACTAGAAGAAAAGGCATAAATTCAGTCGACATCTACAGAGAGATTACGTCTCAAACTGTAGGAATACATGAAATTTCCTAGGAAGACAATTCTATTTAGTAGGAAGCCGAAGGAAGTAGTCACAAAAAGGAACTGGATAGAGTTAGAAAGATAATTAGGTGAAGAATCAGGAGACAACAATGCCTCAGAAGTTATAAGATATGAGAGTATAAAGAAGTGAATGATCATCATTGTCAAATTCAAGAAAAAAATCAAAGAGCTCAAGAAATGCATAGAAACAGCAAATTGATTTAGCCATTAGATCACATGTGACTAGAGAATACATCTATAATAGAATAAGAGGAAAAGAAGTCAGGTCACAACAAATGAGTGAATGGGGGGTAAAGAAATAAAGTGACCATATGTTCTTTTTACAAACTTGGCAGTTCAAAGAATAAGAGGAGTAGGATGGGAGCTTTAGGGTCCAGCTGGATTTCTCATCATTAAATATTTTTAAATACCCATTATGTACAGTGTACTCTGCCAGTTTCACAAAGATTAGTAATATCTGAGCCCTCTCCTTAAATTATTTATATGTTTTTGTGGGTGGATGGTAGATTAAGTCAGGTACATAGTAACTGGAATACAAATTAGGCTAAGTTAAAAGAGGATAAAGTGCTACAAAATCAGATGAGAGAAGGACTTCTCCATATGGTCCTATCAAGGAGGACTTCATAATCATAACATTCCAATATGTGTAGGCTGTATAAAGTAAAATATCAAAGGAGATGACATCTCTTCCTTATGTAATTTCACAACACTTTGTACTTTGTACATGGGACTGCCTTCTACTCATACTAAATTTTAATGTGGTTTTGCTTGATCATCCATTCTAGAATGTAATGTACTTGATGGCATGGACTACGTCTTATATATTTCTCCTACCACCAACCAAACACAGTTCGTCTTTACTATACTTGGAACAAGGCTACTGCATAAAGCTAAACCCGATATTTAATATTTTTATTAAAATTGCTTACAAAGAATACATTCAAAGTTATAGATCATATAGATATATGAAAGTTACAGATGGTAGTAAACATCACTTTAGGAATGAGAGCAGGAAACATGATCCATAAAATTCAAAAAAGGCTGCAATAGGAACAAAATAATAATATAATTAACTGGAGCTTTTAGTAAATTGGATAGGCTTTGAGGATCAGAGATTTAGAGATAGAAAGCTCTCCTTACTGATGTAGTATATCTCAAGTATCAAAGGTGTGCCTTTATTTATATAAGATGATATCCATTAAATGATTATTTGTCAGCTTGGCATCAAAGAACTTCTTCCTCACCCTTCTATTCCAGGATGCCATGATATGAGTGTTTTGGGGTCGATGTCTTATGGACAAGATTATTTCAGGTATGGGAATTCTGCCAGTGGGCAGATTTGCATCATTATTTGGTGAGTGAGCCTCTAAAATTGAGATTTTTGTGGGGCTGGAAAAATATTAATGGAGAGATTAAGGAAAGAAAGAGAAATGAATCGAAATGTTGAAACAGTATCTCCTTTAATCCAGATTGAATGTAGAATCAACTGGGGTATGCAGGGAAGTTAGAGACAGAATTTTTTTTCCAATACCTTCCACCTCAAAATGTTGTTCTGCTGTGGCCCTTTTCAAGTTGTATTTTCCAATTTGACTCTTTATGTTGGAATTCTTCTATATCTCACTTGCTTATTGAAATGTATAATACCTGCTTTAGGATGAATTCATACATTATATGATTATAAAGCTCATAGCCTAGGATCTGGCATGTAATAAGCACAAGGAAATGCTTGTTCCCTCCTTCCATTCCTCGAGTTTCTTTGTATCAGCAACAGTGTCAAGTCCTTCCTATTTCAACATTTTCCTTACAAATATGAAAATGAGCATTTAGCTAGCTAGAAAACAAGTGAACACATTAGTTCCACTAGTTCCTGGGTTCTCCAACTTACTTTGTGAGAAAAGGTCTAGTAATCATTAAGGAGGTTTTGATTCCCCTCTCTCCATTTACATTGGCCTGTCTTAAATATAGTGAGGGCATAAACTAGGAAGAGTCATAAATTTATTCAAGTATTAATTTCTAGTGCACTGCAGTCATGGAAACCATTCCTTGAGTCATTTATGTAAGTAAATGTAATTTGACTTTTCCTTTGTGAATGGCTTATAATATTTGCACTGGACATATTTATTGCTAGATTTGTTAAATGCCTTCACACAGAAGAAAAACAACTCATTTTATATTCATGACAAACATAAGTGGAAATGAAAATCATATACACAAAAAAGAAATGTCTCCAAACTCATATGTACTGGGAAAGGAGGTGAGCATTAAGCTATGCTAATTTAATTATTGCATAATAAATCTCATAAAAATTTTCAAGTTTCATCAGCTTAAAATCAAGGCTCCCCCAAGTCCTTCAAATCCAGCTACCCACAGAAGAATTAACCTTAAAAATCTAATTATATTAATTATAACTCACATTTGTTCAGTACATTAAGATTTACAAAGTACTATTCTCATAATAACCCTACTCATTGGTAATACACAAGCCTTATCCTGATTTTAGAAATGAGGGAACTGAGATTAAAGAGGCTAATTGACTTGCCCTGTGAGTTACATAGAAATGATGTAGCTCAAGCCAAGATTGGTAACCCAGGTTTCTTCTGGATCCAAACTCAGTAATCCTTCCTCGTAAGTTTCTTAGGTCTTTTTTAAAGATTCTCAAATACACTCTAAGTCATGTAGACCCTTGTAATAACTGAAAGTGCTGAACTTGCTGAACCAAGGAGAGCCCCACATAAAGCTGGTTTAGGTCATTGCAAAAAATGAAACTACAATAGGGACTCTGAAATAAGGGACACAAGTTCTCAAGCCAAAGAGACTGCCCTGGGAAGGATAGCTACCAATCCTGGAATCTACTCAATCTGTGACAGAACTCTGAGTCAGAGAAAGATAATAAAATGAAGAGGAATTGTGAAAGTACTCTATTCTAATTTACTACTTAATGAATAAAATATAAGTTTCCAGAGAAAACAGAGGCAGATGATGGGTTAAGAGTTAGAAAGGGAAAAAAAGATAACAACAATAAATATAACTAGACTAGAGGAGAGAGTTGTCTTGGCTAATATGAAGTGAGCTGATGGGATCAAGCCATGGAAAGAAAACTAACTGGAAGGTTATGTACAAAAACAGAATACCGGGACTAAGAAACCAAAGGATTGGATGGAAACACAGCAGGCTAGATGTCTGTGAGATACATCGCTGAAGGGTCATTGAATGGCCAGTGAGCAGCCTCATTTTGGCAGAACGACATGGAGATCTGTTCGTCCATGGGACGGGAGAGTTCTGACAACATACAGTCCCTGAAAACTATGTAGTCATCAAGCCCCCACATCCTCATTTTCATTCTCATCCTTGTAAACATTTATATAATTTAAGATTAACAGAGCACTTTACATACTTAAGCTAGCTGATTCACATAACAGGCATATGTGGTATGAAATTATTCTATTTTGCAGATGATGAAACTTTAGAAACAATTGGATTAAGTGATTTGCTTGGGAACATAGGAGATTTGAACTCAGGTCTTCTTATTCCAGGTTCAATGATCTATTGGTAGACTACTTCCTAAGACTGGACTAGAACCGACTTTCTCTCTACTTTGATTATTGCTCTCAGTTCTAAAAAAACTAGGTTGATTAGGATATCAATAATAGAGAAATAAGGGACCAGGCTAAGACCTTCTCTACTGTAGTCACTATTGTCCTCTAGCTCTACTGAATGATCCAGGGAGTAATGTGTCATAAATCATCTCCAGTTATGGGGAAGCATTCATTTATAATTATGAGCACGATTCTGAATTCCCTTGATAATATCTGGAGAAGTCCCTAAATATAAAGGAGAATATAATGTTCCAAGAACAGTGGTATTACATAGAGTGGTGAATTTTCCTTTTGATCTGAAGAAAGTATATTTCTTTCTAATATTAGAAGTCTTTTGTCTTGGGTAAAGGGAGGAAGCTATTCAAATTCATTCAGAAAACATTTATTAATAAGCTCATTCTATGAGCAAAGACTATGTGAGACATTAAGAAAAAGATAAAAATGAAATAGTTATTACGCTCAAGGAGATTTTTTTTTTAAATTGACCTAATTTTGGCCCTAAGAGAAACTCAACCTCCGCAATGGATCCTAACTGGAAATGTTCTCCACAAGTAGTACAGAACAAAGAAACAAACAAAAAGCAACAGAATGCTGAGTATCCTGAGCATACTGGGTCTTTGTCTCCTGATTATGTCCTACATTTTTTGCCTCAAAGCCTTTGCTTATGATGTTCCCCAGACTCAACTGTCCTCTTTTCTTCCACTTCTACCTGTCAAAAACCTAGCCATTCTTCAAAATTAAGTTTAGTTTTATTGTATTTAGTTTTAGCATATTGAGACTGTCTAACCATGAACAATTCATACTTCACAATTTGGCTTTATTTTCATAAAAGTATTTTCACCCTCCCTTGGTAATTTTTTGTTTTGGGGAAAATTAACTAAAGTTCAATCATTTGCAAAGAAGAGAAATACTTCTACTTATTTTATGAGGCTGCCATAATACTAATACAAATTTGAGTTTTAAATATTATTGCTTTAAAAAATGAAATGCTCTTTGATGACCTTAGAGAAAAATTATTTGTAGATTCCATCTAGCCCTAAAATAGTCTGACTGTGAATATATAAAAACTTAAGGTATATAAAATATAAGTTTTAATATAAGTGAGTTCCACCTGAAGAATTATATTACACATAATCACCTTCAGTTTCTTGAATGTTTCTTCTGAAACTTTTAATATGCTTTGATTAAACTTCCAAAAAAATAGAAACTAGAATGAGATTTTGAAATTAAAATTTGATATCAGGATATTTATTTTAAAAATTGCTGTACATCAAGGTCTATATAATAAGGATTTTAATGAATTTCACTTGAAAAAAAAGTTAAATCTTTGATGTTTATCATAATTAAGAAAATGTGATAAATACAGACTACTATTCATAGTAGCACATTGATAAATGACCTTAAGGTTTGTAAGGTATTTTCCTCTCAACAATCCCCTGTAGTGGTAGGCTAAGTGTACTTCTGTCAGAAAACAAAACCTGAGAGAGTTTAACTGACTTAATCATTGTCACAAATAGTTATGGGGTAATAGGATTGGAACCTTAGAGCTGAAAGATTTTCTTGTCCAGTCATACTTTACAGATGAGGAAACTATGGCTCAGACAAGTTGTAACTTATTTAAGAGAGCAAAAGAAATAAGTTACTGAGCCAAGATTGTTTTCCATAAGAACTACTGATGTAATATTCATAACTAATTCAACTGGGATTCAAATTCAAGTCTTTTGGAGCCCAGTCTGGTGCTCTTTGTACCACACCAAGATATTTCTCCTGATAAAATAGTACATTTCTTCAAAGATAAATGGAGTTTCCCAGAATTCTATTTTTTATTTGAAATTAAAGCTGTGAGCTCTAAGCTAGTGAAAAAGGGCATGAGTACTGTATCTATCATAGAACAAAAAGTGAATATCAAAAAAATTCTTGTTTTGAGCTTGGATGGAGAATCAAAAGTAAATATTATTTTGTTACATCCAGATGAAGCTTATTTACATGAGGGAACAGAGAGTATTTTTTTTTCAAATAAGGAATTAAATTAGAAGAAGGTATTTGCATTTCCACATTAGTCTTTCGTGAATATGCATAGCTGGTTAAATGGTGTCTGGCACCTTCACAGATTTTGTTCAAGTAAGCTTTCTATCACTAAATAAATTGCATCCATTTTAATTAGAAATATGCAGAGAAAACTACCCAGACAGGACAAGCAGAGGTGCTCAGAGGTATTCAAGCTTCCATGGTAACCTAGGCAGTGATGAAGTAATTGATTCGTACGGCCCCTTCTGTCTCATATTGATTCCATGCCAACAAGCCATGAAAACTGTCCATCATTTAGCAGACCTATTTATAGCACAAGCCCAGCTGTGACAACGAAATGGCAATACAACATTCATAAGTTACTACATAGATGGCTTTTTAGAACTAAATATATGCCTTCTTTCTCTTGCTCTGGCAGCAGTTGATTACCAAAAAGATTCACATAATAATGTTTTAGAGGCTATGAATAATTTATGGAAAAATAAGGATTTAAGATACCATTTCAAATTATCTGATGAAAAAAAATTTGTATTATCTTAATTTTACGACCACCACATCACTGAACAATCCTAATTCTCAATCCTATAATGTTTCTGATGGTTATTGTTCCAGGTTACTGGCAAATGTTAGAGCACTGAACATATAAATGGGCATAGTAAATGAATGCTCTCTTAGAAATAGTCTAAATATTAAGAAATTTCCATGGAACAATCATCTGTTGCTGCTGCTGTTAAACATTTGTTTTTTTAGAGAATGCCCACTTATAGCAAGAAGGAGAACTTAAGTGGAGTTATTCTTGCAAAGGACTTGGACTTAAATCCTTCTTTGGCACTAATTACCCATGTGATTTGGTCAAGTGACTAACCTCTTTAAACCTCAGTTTTCTATTTCATAAAATGAAGAAAGTAGGCTTAATGGCCTTTACGATCTCTACTAGTTTTAATTTTAGGATACAAAAAAACAAAACAAAACAAAACAAAAAAAACACCTTTGGGTTAAACTCAGAAACTTAAGAATTCTGGGTTATTTAAATGCCTGATGATACAAAGGCACAGAATGGACTATCTTGAAAAAGAGTGAAGGGAAGATGGAAACCTTGGAACCAAATTCCATATACTGGGTTGTCCACAAAGTCCTTTTCCAAGCTTTCCAAGTTTAAAAGAGCACTAAGACTTTTTGGACACTCTCTCTCTCTATATATATATATAGACTTCATGTTGAATAGCAGCTCTCTGTTACTAAGAGACTTGGGGAACTGGGCTTGTATTTGTAGGGAAGGCTATTTGGGTTCAGATTTCTGCCAGACTATGATAGTTCTTTACTTTAAGATACTCCCATTAAAGTTCCAGTTACATATGTTCCTTTCTTATTTTTTTTTTCTGTTTTGGATCCTTTCATTTATCCTAATCCTCAACATCTGTAGGCCTCTTCACTTTGTTCTCATCCCTTCTCATTCAGTTGTTAGGTTCCATCAACATAGCATTGTTCACATGCATCCCCTTTTTTTCCTCAGTCACATGACCAACAGAGTTATTCAGATACTTCTCACTTCTTTCCTTGATGACTGAAATAGCCTCCAAGGGGTATTCAAGTTTCTTCTCTCTATAATCACTGTCAAATTGCTCTTCTAAAAACACAGGTCTGATTATGTTACTGTCTTTCTTAAGAAGTTCCAATAGCTCACTGCTACCTCTAGGATAAGATAACAATTTAACAAACCCTTTACAATTTGGCTCTAAGTTGTCTTTCCAGATTGGTTATATATTCCTTTCCAAAAAAAACATTCTACATTCCAAGCAATCAGCTTTATTTTGTTGCTGCCTGGAAGTGACCTTGAGCAAGATGTCCATAGCTTAAATATTCTCCTCTCTGGGAACCAGGAATTATATTGGTAGCTATTGTATGTTTACATATTATTTAAATAAATAGAATTATATAAATATATTATAAATCTGTATATATATATATATAATATATATTATATACTTGTGTGTATACACACATATACACTTCTCTATGTATATGTTGTCTCTCATTCACTACAGTAGAATAAGTCCCTTGAAGGAAAATCTTGCTTAGTTTTTGTAATTTTAACCCCAGGGCTGAGCATAGTACTAAAATATAAAAGATACTTAAGAAAGTATTAATGAAATGGATTGAAGTACACATACCAATATTAAGTACACATATCAACATGTCTAAATATATGCACTTGATAGAACCACTATCTCATATATTTAAATACTATTATTGATATGTTCTAGCATAGTAACTGACACTACAATAATGAATTGACACTGTTTTGCTTGAATTGACAATTCAAATTTATAGACTTGAATTAGTCAAAATAATTAAAATAATCATATATTTTAAGATTACTAAGTGTATTGAATTATTTAATCAATGTATGGCTATGCAATGATTTCTAGGAAAGAATAGCATATTTTAAAGAAAAGCATAGAGTTTTGATTTGGTTATATTAATGCTCCAGCATTCTTCAGAATCAAAATAAATAATTTTTCATTTCTTGATATATTTATTGCCTATTGCTATTTTGCCTTCCAAGAAAGACACACAGAATCTTTGAGAAGGAAAAGGTCACTTCAGCCATTTGCCTACCTGAAGCAAAGAGTAAAATTAAATGATCAGAGCTTAACAGAATATATGGAATTTTTAATAACATTGAGGAAATGGATTTCATGGCCCATTTCAAACGTTTTAACTTTTCTCTTAAGGAAGATTTAAGGTGCTGTAACCCAATGACTCTATAATCAATTCCTGAAGGCTGGAATACACTCACTCATTCTTCACTTTCACTTCTTAAAATCCTAGCCTTCCTTCAGGGCACAATCCATATGTCACTTGATTAATGTAGTTTGTGCTTTTATCTCTTCAAAAAATATCTATACATGTGTTTTATTCCCCCTAGGATATATAAATACATAGATGTATAATGGATACACACATGCATCTATCTATCTATTCATATTATATATATATATATATACATTATATATATGCAATATATATATATACACTCAGAGAGACTAGACTATACATGCAAATGCATGTATGCAAATATATATATATATATGTATGTATGTGAGCGTATATTTACATCTTCCCCTCTATTTTGTCTTTAAATATTTAGTTCCTTAGCCAGTACTTTGCACATAAGAAATACTTAACAAATTCCTGTTGGATTGGACTGAATTGTAGCTTAGTCCCCCTTTTTTTCTTTTGCTGTGTTTGGGACAAATAAACACTAGTTGGCTGCCACCTGCAGAAAAATCTGTGGGATGTTCAAGTGTGAGAGCCAAAATAGAGGTCAGGTTCAGAGACTGATGACTTAAAAGTCTTAGACCAAGTTTTCAGTGGTATAGACCAGGTTTATTTAAAACTACACGAGAACTACATAAGACCAGATGCCCCTTTTACTTTTGAGTAATTTTTTTGAAGGAATAAATTGGGAAAATAAAAAATTTTCAATTCCTGAACAAATTAAGATAGTCTTTCATAATTGTACACACACACACACACACACACACACACACACACACACACACACACAAACGTGCATGTGCCAAACCTTTCTGAAAACCTTTTTTATCAAAGGATATGTATTTCAATCATAAGTATAAAATACTGGGACCCAGAACTTGAAATGCAATGGATTTTAAAAAACAATTAATTATTAAAAATAATTAATTTAAAATCTGTAATTTATCTTCAAATAAAATTTTAAAAAGGAATATTTATTTGATTGCTATTGCTGTCTTTGGTTTATACATGTTTCCCTTGGGAATTAGTTGTTCAAGAGTACATGAAAGTGATGGTCAGAAAAGAGGCACAAAAGAATGAAAGAAAAGATGGTTATCTTATTGAAAAACTCTAAGAAGGCTGGCCTATCTACCAATGTTAGCCTCAGGGAGCAATAAGAAAACTGGAATATTATGTAGAAACTGGAGTAACTAACTGGTTGACTTGTGATGCTTCAGTGACTCTTTATAAAGAAGAGAAAACTTGGTGCTTGGAGATATTCCAAGGGGACAGAATTTTTATTTCCTCTTAAATTCATGTTTCCCAGAAGCCTCCAGGCTTCCCAGAATTTTTATTAAGAATAGAGATATCATAGCAATAATTGTCAAACACTATAGTCTTGGTGAATATTCTCTCAGCATAATAACCCTTTGTACCTTTGAAGGCTATTAATTCATTTTCAGCTCTCTATTCTCTAAACAAAATACATGGAGTTCCTACAACCTTTCCATTTGTGGCCTCAGCCTGGATCCTCTAAACTATTTTCAAGTACATCCTGTGTTGAATCTGAAACTTTTCAATTGCATCTGTCTAATGACAGCAAAGCAAAACTGAGGGACATCACAAATTTTATAAAGCAGTATGGACTATCATCAAGAACTGTCTTGCAATTAGTTCAGTGTGTTGTCTTTGAGTACAGAATCAACTATCCATTCTTTATGGAAATTTGAGAAAAGGTAGCATGGATTAATTGAATTCACCAATAAAACAAATCCCTCACCTTAAGAAATTATTTCCATTTCCTCTCTCTGCTCCCTCCACACTCAATCTTTCCTTTTGACAATTATTAATTTTTGAGAACCACAATGACAAAGTGTGATGGGAAAAGCTCTAGACATTTAAGCTTGAAAAGCTGAATTGGAATATAGAGTCCAATGCTTGCTTGCATGGTAGTCATGGGCAATGCCCATTATCTCTGCTCCTCAATTTCTGCATTCATAAAATGGAGTTAAATACAAAACTTCCTAAGTTGACTTCATAAACTTTTTCCAAGTAAGCAAAGCATTTGTGAAGACTTTAAGACATCATTGTAAGGTCTTTAAAAGTTCATGTATAACTTTCAAAGGGAATGTGAAAAGATTTACTTTGGTTACAGGACTGGTGATTTCAATATTGTGTTTTCAACAGTATAAAAAATTCAGGTTCAGAAACTTATTCTTTGAGGTAGATTGGTCATATTGCATAATTATGGAGAAGTTTATCAGGCTCTAAAAAATTAAGTGACTTTCTCATGATCACAAAGTCAAATTATGTTATAAATACATCAATGACTTTGAGCTTAAAAAGTTGCAGAGATCTTCATGTCCAATCCCTTTATTTTACAGATGAAGGAACTGAGGTATATCAAAATTGAGTGACTTACCTAGTCACACAAATAGTAAGGAGCTGATGTACATAGTAAGTGCTATGTACATTGAAATAGTCTTTTCCCCATTTCCCCCTTTTTTATTTAAGTTTAAAATGAATATTGTTAAAGCAAATCTTTCTGATTCCAACATCTTTATGTTCAAAGGGTTGGTTTTTAAAAGTACTGTGTAATATATTTTAAATATATTTTGAAGTTTCCAGTTTCTAATACAAATATATTTTATTGTTATTATTTATTTTATATTATTATATATTGAGATGTTTCTCTTTGATGTCAAAAGTTCATGATAAAATGATTTTAAAAATAAAAGCAGAGCTGGCAGTTCGCTATTAGATTTAATGGCAACTATCCAATTTGATCAATTTGATTGAGCTTAACCTGCCCAGTTTTTTTTCCAGCTGAGATGAAAGTGCTAAAGGACAAGGTAATGACTTTCCAATTAACCATGGAATTTCTGAAGAATGAGATACAACATTCCTGCAAAAATGATTCAAAAATCAGATATGAACTGATTGAGAATCCATATCAGAACTGAAATGGACTTTAGAGCTCAACTAACTTACTACTCTCATGTTATAAAAAAGTAAATTGAGGCTCAGAAAGGGGGAGGTCATGAATTAATCTCACAGATAAGTAGTTACAGAGACAGCATAAATCCAGATTCCCAATGCAGGGCTTTTTTTTTTTTTTTTTTTTTTTTAATGAACTCTATACTCCTGCTTCTATATTCCATGCCACTGCAGAACTCCTAAAGCAAAACAAAGATTTTTAAAAGTCTATGTGATCAAAGACATTATTTATCTGTTTCCATAAAGGCAGCTTTGAATAAGACTGTAATAGAATCATTTTTCCTAGATTTGCAGGAACTGATATAATATAAGCAACTAAAGTTGTATTAAACAGAACCATCTCTAATAATTAAATGTCTGATTGAAAGAATTTAGAAAGTGCAATCCATAACAGATACCTATTATTTTCTTTTTTATGCTTAAAAATAATTTTATTTTTAAATTTAATTTATTATTTAATTTATAATTATAAAATTATAATTTTTAACAGTACATATGCATGAATACTTTTTACAACAGTATCCCTTGTATTCATTTTTCCAAATCTTCCCCTCCCTTCCTCTACTTCCTCCCCTAGATGATAGGCAATCCCATACATTTTACATGTGTTACAGTATAACCTAGATACAATATATGTGTGTAAATCCAAATTTCTTGTTGCACATTAAGAATTGGATATAAGTAACCTGGGTAAAAAGACAGTAGTGCTAACAGTTTATATTCAATTCCCAGTGTTCCTTCTCTGGGTGGAGTTGTTTCTGTCCATCATTGATCAACTGGAAGTGAGTTGGATCTTCTTTATGTTGAAGATATCTATTTCCATAAGGATATATCTTCATACAGTATTGTTGTTGAAGTGTATAGTGATCTTCTAGTTATGCTCATTTCACTCGGCATCAGTTCATGTAAGTCTCTCCAAACCTCTCTGTATTCATCCTGCTGGTCATTTCTTACAAAGCAATAATATTCCATAACATTCATATACCATAATTTACCCAACCATTCTCCAATTGATGGACATCCATTCATTTTCCAGTTTCTAGCCACTACGAAAAGAGCTGCCACAAACATTTTGGCACATACAGGTCCCTTTCTCCTCTTTAGTATTTCTTTGTGATATAAGCCCAGTAGTAGCACTGCTGTATCAAAGGGTATGCACAGTTTGATAACTTTTTGGGCATAGTTCCAAATTGCTCTCCAGAATGGCTGGATTCTTTCACAACTCCACCAACAATGCATCGGTGTCCCAGGTTTCCCACATCCCCTCCAATATTCATCATTATTTTTTTCCTGTCATCTTAGCCAAACTGACAGGTCTGTAGTGGTATCTCAGAGTTGTCTTAATTTGCATTTCTCTGATCAGTAGTGATTTGGAACATTCTTTCATATGAGTGGATATAGTTTCAATTTCATCATCTGAGAATTGTCTGTTCATATCCTTTGACCATTTATCAATTGGAGAATGGTTTGATTTCTTATAAATTAGGGTCAGTTCTCTATATATTTTGGAAATGAGGCCTTTATCAGAACCTTTAACTGTATACATATTTTCCCAATTTATTACTTCCCTTCTAATATTGTTTGCATTAGTTTTGTTTGTACAAAAACTTTTTAGTTTGATGTAATCAAAATCTATTTTGTGATCAATAATGATCTCTAGTTGTCCTCTGGTCATAAATTCCTTCCTCCTCCACAGGTCTGAGAGGTAAACTATCCTCTTGTTCCTCTAATCTATTTATGGTCTCATTCTTTATGCCTAAATTATAGACCCATTTTGATCTTATCTTGGTATATGGTGTTAAGTGTGGATCCATATCTAATTTCTGTCATACTAATGTCCAATTTTCCCAGCAGTTTTTTCAAATAATGAATTTTTATCCCTAATGTTGGTATCTTTGGGTTTGTCAAACACTAGATT
Source organism: Sminthopsis crassicaudata (assembly GCF_048593235.1). Classification (NCBI taxonomy): domain Eukaryota; kingdom Metazoa; phylum Chordata; class Mammalia; order Dasyuromorphia; family Dasyuridae; genus Sminthopsis; species Sminthopsis crassicaudata. Next base: position 12,638,907 of record NC_133622.1, read on the forward strand.
GCTATAGTTGTACCCTTTTTTGTCCTTTGTATCTAATCTGTTCCACTGATCGACTGGTCTATTTCTTAGCTAATACCAAATGGCTTTAGTGACTGCTGCTTTATAATACAGCTTTAGACCTGGTACACCTAGATCACCTTCATCTGACTTTTTTTTTTATTAATTCCCTTGAAATTCTCGACCTTTTATTCTTCCATATGAATTTTGTTGTTATTTTTTCTAGGTCACTAAAATAGTTTCTTGGGAGTCAGATTGGTATAGCACTAAATAAATAGATTAGTTTGGGGAGTATTGTCATCTTTATTATATTCTCTCAGCCTTTCCACGGGCACTGAATATCTTTCAGGTATTTAAATCTGACTTTATTTTTGTGGCAAGTGTTTTGTAGTTTTGGTCATATAATTCCTGACTTTTCTTTGGTAGATGGATTCCCAAATATTTTATACTCTAAACATTTGTTTTGAATGGAATTTCTCTTTGTATCTCTTGCTGTTGCATTTTGTTGGTGGTGTATAAAAGAGCTGAGGATTTATATTTTGTATCCAGCAACTGTGCTAAAGTTCTGAATTATTTCTAATAGCTTTTTAGCAGAGTCTTTGGGGTTCTCTAAGTATACCATCATGTCATCTGCAAAGAGTGACAGTTTGATTTCCTCATTACCTACTCTTTTAACTTTAATCTCTTTCTCGACTCTTATTGCCGAGGCTAGCATTTATAATACAATAATGAATAGTAATGGTGATAGTGGGCAACCTTGTTTCATTCCTGATCTTACTGGGAAAGGTTCCAGTTTATCGCCATTACATATTATGCTTACTGTCAGTCTTAAATATATCTCCTGACTATTTTAAGGAATAGTCCATTTATCCCTATACTCTCAAGCGTTTTTAGTAGGAATGGATGTTGGATTTTATCAAATGCTTTTTCTGCATCTATTGAGATGATCATATGGTTTTTATTAATTTGATTATTAATATGGTCAATTATACTAATAGTTTTCCTAATATTAAACCAGCCCTGCATTCCTGGTATAAATCCTACTTGATCATAGTGTATTATCCTGGGGATGATTTTCTGAAGTCTTTTTGCTAATATCTTATTTAAGATTTTAGCATCAATATTCATTAAGGAGATTGTTCTATAGTTTTCTTTCTCAGTTTTCAATCTACCTGATTTAGGTATTAGTACCATGTCTGTGTCATAAAAGGAGTTTGAATACCTAATATTTTCATTTTAAAAGTATAATTTGTAACATTTCCTTATCATTTTATAGGCACCTAAGGTAGCATTTTTTCTCCTCTTTTCCAAGAAACAAGGATGAGTGGTTTTGACAATAATTTTGGGGGGCGTACTGGTGACAGCAATATTTGTAATGATTACCAATCATCTACTGTTTGGAAGGCACTTCATTTCATATTCATCCTCTCTCCAAGGAGGGTTTTCTTTCAGTTTTGAAAATATTTATTATTATATCATTTTTGTGCTATCTTTTTTCATAATTTACCCCAAATTATCCCTGAACAAATTCTTGATAATAATTTTTTTTTAACATTTAAGTGGTTCTGTGACTATACTTTAATATGTATTATATACTTTCAGTGAGGTGGCATAGTAAATAGAATGCCAGATCTGAAAATAGGAAAACTCATCTTGGCTGTGTGACCCTTGCAAGTCACTTAGCTCCATTTGTTTCACTTCCTCATCTGTAAAATGAATTGAAGAAGGAATTGGCAAACCTATCCAGTATCTCTGCCAAGAAAACTCCAAATGGGTTAATAAAAGTCAGACATAACTGAAATGACCAAACACATACTTTACTACAACATTACTTTCAATCAATCAACTAATCAATCAACAAGAATTACTATAGGCTAAGAATTGCTTTAGATGGTAGTGATACAGATACAGAAAAAGAAATTATCTTTACTTACAAGTAAATGCAAATTCTAATGGAAAAGGGAAAAGCACTTATTTATGCATGTATGGGAAAATAAAGACAAAGTGGTTAATAGTAGTTCTAAAGGGAATTGATGGTATTTGAAGGAATTAAGAAAGCCTTTTTGTGGGAAACAATGCTTGAACTGAGACATGAAGGGTAAGGGGGAGTCTGTGAGGCAGGGGTGAAAAGGGACTGTATTCTAAGTCTTATGAACACATGGGGCAAAAGTAGAGATAGAAAATGAGTTGCTGTTTATGAAAAGAAATAAAAAAGCCAATTTGGCTGTTTTTCACTGAATGATGGGAGTAAAGCAGAGAAGAAATGTGCAACAAGAATGGAAGGATAGGTTGGTCAATATCATGAATAAGTTTTAGAAAAATTGATTTTAGAAGCAATAGGGAGCCATAGTTCATAAACTCAAAATATAAATGGTCAGATCTTTAGATCACTATTTAAGGAAAATTATTTTTCTCAGCACTCTGAAGGATGGACTGAAATGAGAAGAGAATTGAATCCAAAAGACCATTAAGGATGTAATCATAATGATCTAGGTGAGAAGATGTTAAAGTTCTTGTATAATATGGCAGATCTGTGGATAAAGAGAAGGGGTCAGATTTGAGAGATGTTTTGAAGGTGGAAACAGTCAGATTTGGAAATCATTTAAACATGTAGAGTTAAGAATAAAGGGTCAAGAATACAGCCAAGGTTACACATGACTTAAAGATTGAAACAATGGTGTTTTCTTTGAGATAAGTAGGGAGGTTTGAAAGACAAGTCAAATTTGGGCAAAATATTTCCTCATGTTAAGTCTGAGATGGATGGCCAACTTGACATGTCTAACTGGCAATCGGTAATGTGAGACTGAGGCTTGGCAAAGAAGGGCATTGTATATATAGATTTAGGGATCAGCAGCAAAAAGATAAGTGCATCTATGAAAGCTATATGGTCAGCAAGAGAAAATAAAAAGAAGATGTAGAGAAAGAAGAGGAAGGGAATGAGAACAGAGTCCTGCAGGGAAGGGACTTGATGTAGGATAAAGCTGATGGGTGCTCAGTAAGGGGGAGAATTCAGGAGAGCGATATCATGGAAATCAAGAGGGGATAGAGAGGGTTGCCAACAAGGTCATATAAGAAGAGAGAACAAGAAGGATGTTCAAGCCCATTGAAGGCACTTTACAACGGGTTCTGGATGAATTAGCTAATGAATTAACAAATGATTGGTTTAAATTAATAATGGTGAAAAACAGTATTTTTCATTCAGAACGAACACTGGTTAATGGCAGTTATAAAGGCCACGAGAAACTAGACAAAAAGTACAGGAAGGAAAAAGAAGGAAAAAGTATTGCAGAGTAGCATCCAAAGCATATGTATATATCTCAAAGTATATGAAATGATACAGGACATGGCGGCAAAGCCATACTTAGCACAGTTAGGTTTATAACATATTCCTGCTTATTTCCCTTTCACCCTTTCACTTTCCCATCTTTGAGCACATCATTCCCTCCAGGAGGAATATTCTCTTTAAGCCTTACAATGCAATTTTTTCACCCTCAGTTTTTCCTGAGAAATCTTCCCTCTCCTTTAAGGCCTAACTTAAATATCTCCTCTTCCATTAACCTTCCCCAATTTCCTAAGTTGGAAGGGCATTCTCCCTGTGTTTCATCTCCTATTGCTTTATAATCTTTCTATGAATTAATTATGAGGCATATAAATAACATGGTGAGGAGAGTCAGGTGTGGAATCAGGAAAACCTGAATTCAAATTCAAGACATTTACTGGCTATGTGACTCAAGTTAAGTCACTTAAGTCCTGTCAGATGTAGTTTCTTCAAGTATAAAAATGAAGATAATAAAAGCTTCTATCTCAAGGCATTGCTGTCTGGATGAAAATGAGATAACACAAATTGCTATAAAGTGTTTATCATAGTTTTTAACACATAAAAGACTTGTTCCCTTATATGTTTCCCAATAGATATCAATGTGATATCTATTTATAAAATATCTCATTCCCTGCAGTATAATATGCCCAAGGATTGCAAAGAATTATATTGTATACAATAGGTACTTAATATATTTTTTTGAGGGAATGGCTGATTGAAATAGAGACTTCTTGCATAGAGCACCCACTTTCAACATGTAACATTAGATAAGTTATTCAACCATTTAAAAGTGGTTTGGCTTATCTATGAATTGTGATCACATTTCCCCCTATGCATTAGTTATATTATGAAAGCACTGAGATTAACAAGAAATTTATTAAGATGTTTGAGCTCCCTAAAAGAGATAGGGTATATTCAAGTGTCATTACTTATCTCAATATTTGCAAAGTGTTCTGCAGTAATTTATGAGTTATTCCTGGCACTGGAACTGGGTGATTTTGCACTTTCCTGAAGCTAGTCTCCTTCCATATATTATAGGGTATTTATCATCAGAGGAAATCTCTAGCCCTATTGTTTCCAAGAGCACATTTAAGTCAGTAATGGAAATTTATAGAAAGCTATAACACACAAAGGGAACCCTTTCTTTTTTGAGTGGATTACATAAAAAACAAAGATTACAAATAGTATTCCTAGCAGAAAAATTAAAAAATACATATTGATGAATATTTCCTAAAATCTTGAAATCTTGTTACTTGTGTACAAAAGAAATTTGTCAGATCCTGATTTTTTTTCTTTAACCAATAATTGATCTCCTCTCTAACTTTCTCATAAGAATTAACAAGAATAAAAAAGTGATAGATTAAATGACATTGTTCAAAACTGCATTGATACTAACTTGTTAAAATAATACAGTAGGAATAGTTGTTTGTTTGACTGTATTGCACATGTCCAAGACAACTCTTCAAATTTCTTTCCACTATAAGGCAAGATGACTAGTGTTTTCTGACTATGCTTAATGAGGGCCAATGAAGCAATAGTAGCAGGAACACAATAAAATTATTTAAAGAATGATCTTCCTATTACCTGTCTAGAGTTAAAGCATTCTCAAAATTTGCTCTCATTATTTCCCCTGTCCTCCTGAAATGAGATCACCAGGGAGAATGCCTTATTTTTATCAAGTTTGGAAGGTGAGGACACTGATATAATGCTATATATAATAGGATCCAATTAGAGTGAAAGGAGAATTCTTACTGGGTTGCTATCTTGAAATAACTAAAGCAATGTCATGTAGGGAGGAATTAGAATTATTGCACTTGGCCACAACATCCAACCTAATGGGTGGAAGTTATGGATGGGCAGATTTCATCTCAATGATAAGGGAGAAATTGCTCACAATTAGAGATGATCAGTAATAAAAAAGATCTAGTTCATAAAACAATGAGTTTCTTGTGCCTTGTCAATGAATGAAAAACTCGTGCTTGTTCTGTGCAAAACACTACACAAATCAATGAGGATACAAAAGGAAAACGATTCTCTGCTCTCTAGAAGCTCACTATCAACTGGGGAAAGACACAACAAATTGTTCAATAAGTTCAAAAGGCAAATGACTTTTTCTTATAAAAGGGTCTAATGTAAAAAGCTATAAATAGAGTGTGTGCATTAAGCATTTCATTCTAGTCTTAAATGACATAGAAGACCTCTTCTAATTCTTAAGTTCTATAGCTTTAATGACACTTTTCATTTCTAATTTTCATAAGTATTTTTTATCCCAAATGGAGGCGATAGTTAATTATCTAGTTGAGGAATGCATACATGCTCTTTATCAATAGCCTTCTGGAAGAGTCTTGAATCACCTCATTGTTGAAAAGAAACAAGTCCGTCACAGGTGATCATCACTTAATCTTATTTTTATTATATGTAATGTTCTCTTGGTTCTACTCACTTTGCTTAGCATCAGTTCCTGTAAGTCTTTCCAGACTTTTCTGAAATCCTTCTGCTGATCATTTCTTATAGAACAATAATATTCCACTGCATTCATATACTATAATTTATTCAGTTATTCCCCAATTGATGGGCATCCACTCAGTTTCCAGTTTTTTGCCTCTACAAAGAGGGCTGCCACAAACATTTTTGTATATATGGGTTCCTTTATCTCCTTTATGATCTCTTTCAGATACAGACTCAATAGAGACACTGCTTGATGGAAGGGTATGCATAATTTTATAGCCTCTTGAGCAAAGTTCCAAATTGCTCTCCAGAATTGTTCTATCAATTCACAACTGAAAATTGTATGTTTGTGTACTTTAACCATTTATTGGTGAATGGCTTGAATTCTTATGAATTTGAATCAATTATCTATACATTTTAGAAATGAGGCCTTTATCAGAAACACTGGATTTAAAATTTTCTCCAACTTTCTGCTTCCCTTCTTATTGTGGCTGCACTGATTTTGTTTGTACAAAACTTTTTTTTTTTAATTTTACACAATCAAAATTGCCCACTTTGCATTTCACAATGTTCTCCAGTTATTCTTTGGCTATAACTTCTTCCTTTCTCCACAGATCTGAGAGGCAGACTATCCCTTGTCCTCCTAATTTGCTTAACAGTCTCATCCCTAATGTCGAAATCATGAACCTCTTTCAACTTTGTCTTGGTATAAGGGTGTTAGGTGTTGGTTAATGCCTGGTTTCTATCAATTTTTCCCAGCAATTTTTGTGAGGTAGTATCCCAGAAATCTGGATTCTTTAAGTTTATTAAATACTAGATTACCATAGTCATTGACTTTGGGTCTTGTAAACCTAACCTATTCCACTGATCTATTATTCTGTTTCTTAGCCAACACCAAATAGTTTTGATGACTGCTGCTCTTTGATATAGTTTTGGGTCTGGTACAGATAGGCTACCTTTATTTGCATTTTTTAACTAATTCCCTTAAAATTCTTGACCTTTTGTCTTTCCAAATGAATTTTGTTATTATTTTTTCTAGCTCTATAATGTCTTGGCATTTTGATTGGTATGGCCCTGAATAATTAGATTAGTTTAGGTAGACTTGTCATTTTTATTATTTTAGATCATACTAATCATGAGCATATTGTATTCTTCCAATTGTTTATATCTAACTTTATTTGTATGGAAAGTGTTTTATAATTGCGTTCATATAGTTCCTGGCTTTTTCTTGGCAAGTCGACTTCCAAATATTTTATACTATCTACAGTTATTTTAAATGGATTTTTTTTCTATTTCTTGCCATTGAACTCTATTGGTAACATACCGAAATGCTGATGATTTAAGTGGGTTTATTTTCAATCCTGTAACTTTGCTAAAGTTGTTAATTGTCTCTAATAGTTTTTTTAGTTGAATCTCTAGGATTCTTAATCATTTTCAGGTGACACAGATTGACTCAGGTAATCTATTATTCTTTTCTTCTCTCAGTTGGGGTGTCAGCAAAGAGGAAAATGTCAAATAGAAAGATGCAGCCTAGTGATGATATTCAATATGCTAAAGGACCACCTTTTCTTTAAGTGTTGTTAGGAAAAAATCTGGATCCTTTTATATTGAAGTTTAGATGGGGCCAAGGGATGAGAGAGTCATTTAGGGGATCTCTACCTCCTCTGTAGATCCACTGTTGATTGGAACACTTTAAAGTCCTGGGGATCTCTAAAAGACTGGCTCTTTCTGGGAGAATTTTGAAAATGTTTTTTCAGGTTGAAGTTTCATAGTGCTATTCACAATTGTGGTCTTCCCCAACAAGCTCCCACAAGCTTCTGACAATTAGCCTGGACACAGATAACTTTCCCCTATGATAGCTATGATCTACATTTTATGCTCTGGACCTGTCTCAGGTTGCTGGGAACTTCCCTAGAAAAATAGTTTAACTACATGGAAGTGCTATTCTGTTTGCCTCAATTCCCTCTGGCAGAGTCCCTTTCACTATCCCACTGACTCGAAATCAATTATAACATAAACAGCTTGTATTTATTTCATACTATAATAATTGCAAAGCACTTTACAAGCATTATCCAATTGGAAAAATACTTTGGTAAATAATAGAAATATGATCTTACAGATAAAGTCAAGGAGCTAATATGTAGGGGTCAAAGATAAGATTTGCATCCATTTTCCTGATACAAAATTTATCAGTCTATCCTTGAATCTAGGCTTGCATAATTGTATAGTGGATACTCCCTGGGAGAGGATTCATTAATATGAAAGTGATATTGAGCCCAATGTGTTTCATGCTATCTCTTCAAAGAAAAAACATATTCTAGGTGAATACTACAGTCTACCTTTTAAGAAGAACAAAGTCACTTATTTTTTAAATCAGTAAAGTAAGATTTCTCCAGTCTTTTTTGGCAATATACAGAACAATTTAGAAAATTCTCAAAACCTTAAAAAAGGAACTTCCTATTTCTCTCTACAGTATCCATTTCATACTTCTTGTTTCTCCATTAGCTGTGCAGCCAAGAAAGAAAGAAGGATCCTTCCTAGTATAAAAGGGAAAATATTGAAAAAGTACTTTTCAGATTAACAGAGGAAGAAGTAAGTAGTTTAAATAGTCCCATCTCAGAAAAAGAAATAGACCAAGCTATTAACCAACTTCCTAAGAAAAAGTCCCCAGGACCAGATGGATTTACAGGTGAATTCTACCAAACATTTAAAGAACAACTAACTCCAATGCTATGTAAACTATTTGAAAAAATAGGGATTGAAGGAGTCCTACCAAATTCCTTCTATGACACAGACATGGTACTGATACCTAAACCAGGTAGATCGAAAACTGAGAAAGAAAACTATAGACCAATTTCCTTAATGAATATTGATGCTAAAATCTTAAATAAGATATTAGCAAATAGACTTCAGAAAATCATCCCCAGGATAATACACTATGACCAAGTGGGATTTATACCAGGAATGCAGGGCTGGTTTAATATTAGGAAAACTGTTAGTATAATTGACCATATTAATAATCAAATTAATAAAAACCATATGATCATCTCAATAGATGCAGAAAAGGCATTTGATAAAATCCAACATCCATTCCTACTAAAAACGCTTGAGAGTATAGGAATAAATGGACTATTCCTTAAAATAATAAGGAGCATATATTTAAAACCTTCAGTAAACATCATATGTAATGGTGATAAACTAGAACCTTTCCCTGTAAGATCAGGAGTGAAACAAGGTTGCCCACTATCACCATTACTATTCAATATAGTACTAGAAACTCTAGCCTTGGCAATAAGAGCCGAGAAAGAGATCCAAGGAATTAGAGTAGGAAATGAAGAAATCAAATTGTCACTTTTCGCAGATGACATGATGGTATACTTAGAGAACCCCAAAGACTCTGCTAAAAAGCTATTAGAAATAATTCAGAATTTTAGCAAAGTCGCAGGATACAAAATAAATCCACATAAATCCTCAGGATTTTTATACATTACCAACACAATCCAACAGCAAGAGATACAAAGAGAAATTCCATTCAAAATAACAGTCGATAGTATCAAATATTTGGGAATATATCTACCAAAGGAGAGTCAGGAATTATATGAGCAAAATTACAAAACACTTGCCACAAAAATAAAGTCAGATTTAAATAATTGGAAAGACATTCAATGTTCTTGGATAGGCCGAGCGAATATAATAAAGATGACAATACTCCCCAAACTAATCTATTTATTTAGTGCTATACCAATCAGACTCCCAAGAAACTATTTTAATGACCTAGAAAAAATAACAACAAAATTCATATGGAAGAATAAAAGGTCGAGAATTGCAAGGGAACTAATGAAAAAAAAGTCAGAGGAAGGTGGTCTAAGTGTACCTGATTTAAAGCTATATTATAAAGCAACAGTCACCAAAACCATTTGGTATTGGCTAAGAAATAGACTAGTTGATCAGTGGCATAGGTTAGGTTCACAGGACAAGATAGTGAATAAAAATAGCAATCTAATCTTTGACAAACCCAAAGATCCCCAATTTTGGGATAAGAATTCATTATTTGACAAAAACTGCTGGGAAAACTGGAAATTAGTATGGCAGAAACTAGGCATGGACCCACATTTAACACCACATACTAAGATTAGATCAAAATGGGTCCAAGATTTAGGCATAAAGAACGAAATCATAAATAAATTGGAGGAACATGGGATGGTTTACCTCTCAGACTTGTGGAGGAGGAAGGAGTTTGTGTCCAAGGGAGAACTAGAGACCATTATTGATCACAAAATAGAACATTTTGATTACACCAAATTAAAAAGTTTCTGCACAAACAAAACTAATGCAAACAAGATTAGAAGGGAAGTAACAAATTGGGAAAAAATTTTTACAGTTAAAGGTTCTGATAAAGGCCTCATCTCCAAAATATACAGAGAATTGACTTTAATTTATAAGAAATCAAGCCATTCTCCAATTGATAAATGGTCAAAGGATATGAACAGACAATTTTCAGATGATGAAATTAAAACTATTTCCACTCATATGAAAGAGTGTTCCAAATCACTATTGATCAGAGAAATGCAAATTAAGACAACTCTGAGGTATCATTACACACCTGTCAGATTGGCTAAAATGACAGGAACAAATAACGATGAATGTTGGAGGGGCTGTGGGAAAACTGGGACACTGATGCATTGTTGGTGGAGTTGTGAAAGAATCCAACCATTCTGGAGAGCAATCTGGAATTATGCCCAAAAAGTTATCAAAATGTGCATACCCTTTGACCCAGCCATACTACTACTGGGCTTATACCCCAAGGAACTACTAGAGAAGGGAAAGGGTCCTGTATGTGCCAAAATGTTTGTGGCAGCCCTTTTCATAGTGGCTAGAAGCTGGAAGATGAATGGATGTCCATCAATTGGAGAATGGTTGGGTAAACTATGGTATATGAATGTTATGGAATATTACTGTTCTATAAGAAATGACCAACAGGAGAAATACAGAGAGGCTTGGAGAGACTTACATCAACTGATGCTGAGTGAAACGAGCAGAACCAGAAGATCATTATACACTTCAACAATGATACTGTACAAGGATGTATGCTGATGGAAGTGGATTTCTTCAACATAGAGAAGAGCTAATCCAATTCCAATTGATTAATGATGGACAGAACCAGCTACATCCAGAAAAGGACTGGGAAATGAATGTAAACTGTTATTTTTACCTTCTGAATCCAATTCTTCCTGTGCAACAAAAAATTCGGTTCTACACACATATATTGTATCTAAATTATACTGTAATATATTTAACATATATAAGACTGCTTGCCATCAGGGGGAGGGGGTTGGGGGAGGAAGGGAAAAAATCTGAATAGAAGTAAGTGCAAGGGATAATGTTGTAAAAAATTACCCATGCATATGTACTGTCAAAAAATGTTATAATTATAAAATAAAATAAAAAATTAAAAAAAAAAAAAAAAAAAAAAAAAAAAAAAGAAAAAGTACTTTTCAGAGGCATAGACCCATAGATGCCATGAAAAAAACACCTCAAACAGACAACCAAGAGGAAGGAAAGGGAAACATGACAGTAACACAGTTTTGACAACTTTTGGTGAACTCTTTCTTTGATGGAAATCAGATAATGGTATTTTGCTTTGCTTTTCTATATTACTAATCTAGAAGTGAGTATTTGTAGAAACGTCACCACTTTGAAGAAGATAAAAATAAGAAACAATGATCACTGACATTTGAAATCACTGCATTTTCTTATTGGCTCACCATAAATGTTTCTATTCAATGTGTGATTTTGGTCCAGATTTCAGGTATGTTTAGCCTAATTAACACATTACCTATTTTGTTGCTATTTCCAAAAAAATATTCTTGGTTACTATTTTGAGACAATCTGTGCTTTCTCTTTTTCATGTAGCTGGTTTAAAAGATTTAGCCATCAAATGAAATGTCACAGGAGTAAAGGATCATAGAGTGAGAGCAGGGAAGGACCTTAGAGGTCATATTTCCAGAGGCATCAAAACACTGCTCACCGACATTCTCTCAGTACTTCAGAATCAGATTAAAATGCTACTATTAAACTGTTAAAAAGGAAAATGCTACAAAACAGATAATATTCATGCATAATTTTTAAGTTGACAAGTACTCTATCTACTTTGCTACTCATTCAATCTCCTCTAATCAACAGATGTTTAATGATATATTAGTGAATAGAAGGAAGTTTATGATGACCGAATATGAGTTCTTTCTCTCCCTCTCTAATTCTGTCAATAGGCAATTTATTCTTAAAGTGCAAGGGGAAGGATGGGGAGCGCGGAAAGGAAGGAGGAATTATTTGACTTGGAATGAGAGTGAAAAATAAATTCTAGTGTTTGCCATGCATATGTGTGTAAGAAATAAAATAAAGGCATTGATTTTTCATAAAGGAAAAATTAGTATCCTAACCTTGTTCAATGCTTATGAGTTCATTCAATCCACAATATTTCAATAAGACAAAACTATTATTTATACCTTCTCTGATTCCTACCAGCTGCTTGATCATGGGCAAGTCACTTAAACCTTTAGTTTAATCTTTTGATACCTGTTTATAAATTACAGAGAAGATACCAACTTGACTTAGTATGGTCCTCATCTGGAAGTTGCTTTTACTGATGACAAGTCTATTTAGTGATCAATCTGGGAATCTCTAACATAGTTATTTACAAATATTCTCCATATCTCCTTGAAAAGTTTCTCATGGACCCTGAGGATATGCATATCTAAAAATGGGAACTCCCTGGACTACATAATTTATAAAATCCCTTCTAATAAGAAAGCCTGGGATGCTATGCACATGGAAATACCAGGCAGAATAAAGAAATTTCTTCAGAAAAGAAATATTACATGTTCTGAGATAAGTTCATATTTAGGTTATATATGAATACTGTATTATATATGTTACACTATATTTCTAAAGCTAACGTATCCTCTTTTATTTAAATATACCTTAAAATGGCAGAATAATTTTCTGATGGAAACTAGGGAGGAGAAGAGTGGTGGAAAATTTAGTTTTGTGGAACCACACGCCAGCTGTGTAACCTATTGACTTTAGGGCTACACAAAGTATAACACAAATGCGGAAACTTAAACGTACAATGAATATGCAGTGCTATAAAACAAATTATAATTTTTACCTTGATTATATGAGCTAAGTATTAAGAAAAGTTTAATTAAATGTGTATTTCTTACAGTTCCAGCAGGCATTTATAATCAAGTTCTATATAGTTAACTTCAATTATCATTAAGATTTGGTTTTAAACGGTAGCGAGTCAAAATGCTAGCAATGGCATTTTGGGGTAAATGTTAACAGGACTTTCTTATTTCTCTAGATAGTTCCTTAAAGACTGTTGTGGGTTAAGGGTATGAACAGCAATATAAGACTCTCATGAAGAATGGGCATTTTGTTCAGTGCAATGTATGTGTTGCAAAAATACATCTTTTACATTTCAAAGCTGGGAGTGATTAGTGAATTCTACTCCCATAGCTTTAGTAGAAAAAATTGTATTTAGACTACCTTAAAATAATAATCTCAAAATAAAGGCAGATAAACACAGTCCTCTGGAAGTACTATTATTAACTTACTCTATTTGCATAAATTTGAACAAAGATGGATGACTTTAAATGACTGTCACTAATTAAGAGACTGAAATAAACAAAAGACTAATAAATATTATGTGTGAAGATAGGCACATTAGCATATTCTATCCTATATCTCTGTGGTAATGTCACAAAGACAAATTTCCTGATTACACCTGAAGCAATAATGTAACTAATGTAATAAATCATATCAAGGGACCTAAGGGGCTTCTCTTTATACACATTGATTTTTGTATTAGCCCTGTCACTGAAATGTAAATGTAAAATGGAACCAAATTTGTTGGGATAATGCATTGCTCAAAGGCGATCCTCCGAGTTGAAACTCTAGACACTGTTTCCTGAAAGGATCCAATCAGCTTGGGAACATTTGGGTTTAGCCATACTGATTCATTAAAGTTGACCTTCCAATGATTAGACAAGTCATTTTCAAATGTCCACCAGATAGATGCTGATCTTTAGTGGGGGCACATCACAAGATCTAGAGTCAAGTCTCAAGCAGTCGAAAGCTTGATTTTTACCTTCCCTTCCCCTTTCTTACTTAAGATTGGGAAGATTTTTAAAAATTAATTTGGCACTTAAGACATCTCTAAAAAGGGCTAAAAAGTTAAATATTATGAGAGAACTGGATTAGCAGGAGGTGTAAAGTTGGTCTGGAGACAGTAATCAGCAAGACCTTAACATATCCAGGCACAAAGAGTCCAAGGTAGACAGATGAAGGACATTACATATGAAAAATGCACATTTTTTTTCAGAAATGAGCAAGTCTATTTTGGGAATCAATCAATGCATCCAAAGTTAGTTACAATGGCTCATTTTGGTGTATGATGCTCAAGTGTTAAGTATTATTGATGCTGCTGCCCTTCTAGTATTCAAGATTTGAAAACTCAATTAAAGAAAATAATCATTCTGCCCTATTTGGTCAAAACGTTGTGTTAGCATATTGGTCTCTAGTTATGTTTATTTATTAAAAGGTTTCTAAAAATCAACGCATGTCATCAATTAGGCTCTCCCTGCCTTTCTGTTCATTTGTGTAATGTGCACTTTAGGCAACTCAGAGACTGATCCTTTAGCATGAAATAAATGAAGAACTGGCAATCAGCTGGATATTTTTTGCTACAATACCAGACAGCCCAACAGCTGAAAGAGGAAGGCACAATAATGTTTTTCTTTAGTTGACTATAAAAAAGCCCCAAAGCATTACTGCCTTTCCCCAAAATGGTCCAATCTTAATTGTACTTCTTGAACTTTCTCCATCTCCCAAGCACTAGGGCCCCATTTCCCCTTTTCCATATCCAAGAATGCATTGGTGATTTCCAGCTTTCTCCAAGTAGGAGTAGGAAAGAACAAAGAAAACATTAGAACACCAGATCCAAGAGCTCTCCTCTCTACATATGAAGCCAAAGAGTCCTTTAAATAATGCTTCTAATTCTGCTTCCAGATCTAAGGTTCATGGAATGGTTTGGGAAATCTCTGCTTGTTACAGGGATGTTTTTGTAGAGAAGAGGAAGTCCTTTCTTCCAGTTTGTCAGGCAGCTTTTTAAAACATTTATTAAAAAGACTGGGCTGTGTAAATAATAATCCAAAAAGTCCTGCAAAATTATGTGAAAAACATAATTATAGTTCATTAAATGTTTTGCTTATTATGGCTAACAGATTACCATTAAATAGGGTTAAATTTATAATGTTATACTGTTGACTTGCATCAAATGTATATAGATTATAACATATTACAACTGAATTCATTTATAGTTCAAAGTTTATAATTTAAATGATAATAAATGACTCTAATAATTAGTTTTTAATAGACAGATAGATAGATATGCAGATGTACATGGTTATCTTGGAGTGGTGGAGGGAATTGAACTAAGACTTCCTTTTTATGGGTAATTTCTAATATGGAAGCCCTTACCATCTCTTCCTGTAATTCATGACCTATTCTTGAACAAGAGATGTAACTTTCTTCCCACTAATATATGTTAAAGGCAGTACTTGGACCCAGGTGTTCTTGGCTCTCCTACCATCCTGTCTTTCTATCATTCCTCTTAACTATGTTTTATTTGATGCCAGATTCTTAGAGGCAAAAATCACCAATTATAATGTTTCTGTAGGGGCAAATAAAGGCAATTCACTTTGAATCTTTCTGCTTTATGATAGGATTTCCAGAAATCCCATTATGGTGAAAAGAAGGTGACTGTCTCTATATATGTAGCTAGATCAAACAGGGAACTTGTTCTTTCTAACCTTAAGCATTTCCCCTTGCAGACTTGTGGTGCTTTTATTGTGTCTGGATAGGACCTCTGGCTACTAAAGCTCTTATTAGTGGGTCCAGCATAAGACATTCAAGAAGACTCAAGTATTTTGTGCCCACATTTCTCAGTATTTCATATAAATGTAAGACTATTTCAATGCTAGGCTCATTGTTATCCTGAAATAAGAATGCTTCTGGGCTCTATATTTAGGAAACACAGTATAAATAGAGATCATCTTTGTTAGCTTTAATGACGTTTATTATGTTAGTTGACAGAAGTTTTCTCCAAACTGAACCATGATGTTAGATTGCAACATATTTATATTATCTACCTTGGACAGCTTTTCCTTTTAGAGACTTGAATGTAGCTCTCCAAATCTCAGGGAGTAGTGACTCAGGGGCAAGAAATAGGAAGGAAAAAGATACCATATGTAGGGGGAAAGACAGACTCTGGGATTGAGAAAAATAAATTAGGAAAAGCAATGCTGAGTTTTTAGGTTTAGAGGATTTTTAATTAGAGAGTTGAGAGTAAAAATTTTCTGCATTGGTTTAAAAAAATAGCCAGTGATAGCAATTGGCCCCTGTGCCAGTGGTTAGGAAACTCTGATTTATAGGCTTCTAGCTATTTCTCAAAATAGAAAGATGAGTTCAGAATAATTAAGTAGCTCTTAATTATCCTGATGGGGAAGAAAAACTCTTCATGATAATGGACAATTCCACAATTTATTAATTTGAAAATAACACATAAACAAACACTTGTATGTTCCATAAAAGAAGAGCCATTGCATAGGTGGGATATTGAGGAAGAGGGACTAATCAAGACAAATCCCTCAAGCCCTGGCTTCAAAGCTGTAACTAGGGTACACCAAATGAGTCCTTATCCCAGTGCACTCCAATTTAGAGAGAAATGATAGCCTGCAGACATTTTTAGAAGAAAGGAGCAACTAAGTTTAGCATTATTTTCCAGAATAGGGAGAGGGGGAGAATCGATGGAATGAGGAACTCCCAGGTGAGGAAATTCCCTTTACTAATACAGGCTGCCACCATCTTTGCTAATTAAAGATGCAGAAAGCCAGACATTGGGTGACTTTTCTAGCCTCACTAGCAGTTTGTAACAGAGATGGGGTTTGAATCCATGTTTCCTGAGAGAGTAAAGCTCTCCATCCAATACACTCTGCTCTCTAATTACTAAAAATAATTAGATTAAATAGCAATGACCAAATGGTCACTTCTCCCCTTCGGCTACCCCAAGGTGAGCTCCTCCTTAGCTGATTCTGCCTTCTTCTATTTCCCAGTGAGAGCCTTTCCAACATCAAGTTTTACATCTCCCTGCCATGAACAAGTGTTCTGAGATGGATATCTTCTGGGATGTCTCGGGTCCCAAGTGCTGAAACTTTTCCATGAAGTCACTTTCCCAGCTCTCTCAATCTGTGCTGGGGCCATTTTGTGATACCCAGTCTAGAGCCATGTTGTCTTACTTTGACTACTTCTGCTTCCTAGAACAGGGCAACATGTTTATGGGATGGAGAGGGTAATTTCATGGGTATTTTGTTCTCTTCACTAGGTGGTATCTGAGGTCAGGAAGAGCCAAGGTCAAATTCAGCTTAAGAAGTTGTGAAAACACTGGAAAAATCACATAGCCTCCTCTGCCTCAGTTTTTTCAAATGTAAATTCAGAATAATAACAGCACAAGACACCCAGAGTTGTGAGAATCAATGGAAATAATTGTGAAGTGCTTAGAACAGTGCCTGGAACATAGTGAGCATTTAATAGATCCACCCATGTTTGTTTCCTTGTTTCCTTCCTTCCTTCCTCCCTTCTTTGTTCCTCCTTCCATCCCTGCCTTCCTTCCCTCCATTCTATCTTCCTTCCTTCTTCCCTTTCCTCTCTTCTCTCTTTCTCTTCTTCCTTCTTTTCTTTTCCCCTTCCTTTCTTCTTTCTCTGACTCCCTCCCCCCCTTCCTTTCATCCATGACATTTCTGGGAAGTGCTGAAGTCTGAGGGATTGGTCCAAGTACAGTTGGTCACATACTCTCTCCTAGTTGCTCCTAAGGATAAAAATGATTTTCGTGCAGCCTACTCACTGATGCTCATTCAAATGAGAAATTTTTGCCATAAAATTATCCCAGTGAGAAAAATGAAAAGCAATAGTCAAATGCTATCTTCTACCTCAGGGAAGATATTGCTCTTTCAAGCATCCATCACTGAGACAAAGCTATAAAACTATGTGATTAAGAAAAGACCTTCCACTCCCTTCCCCATAAAATAAGACTCCCACAAAAAAAGCATCCAGGTGGAAAGCCAGCAGGTGGGTGACCCAGTTAATGGAACACTAGGTTAGGAGTCAGAAAAACCTGAATTCAGATGTGACCTCAGACATTATTAGCTATGTGATTCTGGATAAATCAATTAACCCATTTGCCCCAACTATAAAGTGGGGATAATGATTGATAGCACCTAGCTCAAAGGGTGTGCATAAATGAGGCAATATTTGTAAATCACTTAGCACACTGCATGGCACATGGCTACTAAAGCTTCCATCATCAGGTGGAAGTGTATGCTTCTATGAGTGTATGGTCTTTTATATCAAACTCTCCTCTCCTGTGAACTTTGGGACCAGGAGAACAGAGCAGTATAATCTTTCCAACTGTCTAAATCAGTTTGAAAGTTTTGCTCTGGTTGATTTTAAGCCCAAATGACATAAACTCTGAGGTCTCCATGGTAAAAGGATCAAATTAAAGGGAAGCTGACAGAAGAAGCTAAGAAATTTATTTTCTTTCTCATTGGGATGTTTAGAGGGATCATAATTCGATTTGTTATTTTCCTCCTACTCCAATACCTTTCTTTGACATGTCAACTGACTTCCCAAAGTACAACTGAGCTTGGTGTCCAAACATGTAACGTGACAGTTTAATGGTATGCTTTTATATATAAAAGCCCACAATCACCAGAAATTACAGCAGGCCAGTGGGGTTTTAGAGTATCGGTAATGAATATCAACAGGAGTGGTACAAGAGTCATTAATCGGTATCTGTTATTGAACAGTAATTACATTGAACACATCTTAGGATATACACAGTCAAACTCCTAAGTAATGAATCTACACACAACCTCCCCCACAAAGTAGTTTTTAAAAATTTACAAGCCTCACATCATCCACAATCGATGTTCCATGCAAATGGAACTCATCTCATTTAACAGAATACACATGATCAATTCTGCTATAATCATTGATTCCTGCTACATATACATTTTTTATCTCAGCTCAGAAATATGCCCAGGATTTCTACTCTTCTCTCTGTGTCAACCTCCTGGTCACTGTTCTAGAATATTAACCTTAGAAGGGCCACAAAGCACCTATCCCAATTTCTTTTTCATAAATTTTGAAACTGAAACCAATGAAGTTAAAATGTCTTATTTAAATTCACAACTCAAATTACTAGGCTGAGAATATCTTTTTTCCTGATTCCCAATTCTGTATTTTGTTTTGTTTTCCATTGTGCCATGAACATTTTATTGCAAAACATCTGCTAATATGAATAATATTAGTTAGGAACCAATAGCAAAGCCATCCCTGATGTTGAGCACAACCATCATGGGAAAGGCAAAACAGGTATAGGAAATTAATTCAACCTCATGGAGCAGGGACATCCCAAAGTGGCGTCCTTGGAGCAATTCCATTTAGGAGAATTAGGGGAAGATAAATGACCAAAGGCTAAGAAAAAGAAAAGAAATGTTCCTATCAGTGCCATGCTGACATTTTTACTTTCATTCTCTAAGTCTTGATAAGACATATTCTCCGCTATTAGGGTACCTAAAAATGGAGAATGGAAACTCATGTATAATTCATATATTTATTCAATGTGGTTATGCTTAAGATATCATTCTGGGACTCAAGGATAAAATAAATAAAATATTCTCAGCATTGAGGAGCTTACATTATCCCAAGAGATATAACAAGTAGAGAGTTAAGTGAATAGAAGGAAATTTGAGAAAATAGCATTAACAACTAGAGGATCAAGGAAGTTCTTTTAATGAGAAGGCAACTAAACTAAACCTTTGAGAAGGAAAAAATAGAGTGGCAATGCAGAGTAGTGGATAGAGCAGCAGTGATAGTATAAGAAAGAGGATATTTCTGACCAAAGTGGATGACCTTCAACATCTTCCTAATTCTTCCCATTTATTGGTAAAGTGATAAGGTGGATTCAGTGACCTCTAAACTTTTTACCTTATGACCTTATGGTTCTGAAAAGCTTCTTTTTATTCCATTAAAATAAAATTCAAATAGTATTTGGCTCCTGTTGTTTCGAGAGAGAGAGAGAGAGAGAGAGAGAGAGAGAGAGAGGTCCCATAAGTCCATCTAAGCAAATCCCTCCTTTGAGGAAGAAAAAAAAATCCTGCCTTTGAGGAGGAAAAATATTGGGAGCCAGAGAGGTTGAGAGTTTTTAAAACACAATGGAATCCAACATTTCCTGAGTTCCAGCCATGTACAACACACCACTGGCTCTTTACATCCCAGATGGGTCGTCTTCCTCTTGTTGCTTTATTCCTTATGATATAGGTAAAAGCGGCTCCCTATTAGGCTCTCTGAGTTCTAATGCTGCCCTCCTTAAATGTTGCCAGGGGAAAACAGGCCTGAGTTTTATTTTGGTGACTTTCCCCCTAATCCAGGATGATCTCATTGTGGTTCTCTCTAAATATACGCTCCATGCTTTTCTTTAATTGAAAGAATGCAGATGTGTGATGACTGCCCCACTTTGCAAGTCTCTTAGGTCTAGAATCAATGAGAAACTCCAAGGGGCCTCTGAACACACTATAATTTGCCTTTTCTGGGGCAGACTTATTAAGATTTAACTCTTCGTCAGTTTTAGTAACAAATGAATTTATGTTTGAGTGACATCAATCAGTTAACTCTAAGGGACTCCATATCTCCCCAACTCAGATGTAAACAGAAAAATAGGGATAATAATGATAATCACAATGATGATTTTAGCTTCTTTTCATAGGGATAACTTGGGACCATCAAAGATAAATTAAGGTTAACAAAGGAGCACAAGGTAGTGTGTTAGTCTTTCCCTTCTGGCACTTAGCTTTATAATGTAAAATTAGATAAAAAGTAATGAGTTCAATGCACTAATTCATGTTCTCATACTTAGAGCATAGATCCATTACATAAATCAGCAAGAATTTTCTCAATGGAGGTCAAGAATATTGGATGATTGAGAAGGTCAAAGTGAAAGTCCAATGATACATAACATATTAAAAAAGACTTCCAAACCCCACCACATAGAGTTACATCTGGAGCATAGTATTACCATGAACCTTATCCACTGAGACAAGAAATTACAATCATCAAGGGGAAGTTGAGGGTTTCTGTGCATTCAATCTTCAAAACTTTTGTTTTTCATGTGCCCCTTTCTATCCTGTGATAATACCACTATCCTGGAACAGAGTTTCATTACCTCTCACACTGCATTGACCTTTTGATTGAGTTCCCTGCCTGGAGTTTCTTACCATCCTAACCCATTTTCTTCTCTGCAGCCAAAGTTATCTTCCTAAAGCGTGGGCCTGACCATGACATCTTCCACTCCCACTCAATAAACTCCTGTGGCTCCCTGTTTTTCTTTTTCATAATTAAATATAAAATCTACTATTATAGGATGAGATCTTTCACAATTTGCCAGTCTTCTTACATTTTACTCTTCTCCCATTCCACAATTCAGTGGCATTGACTTCCTTATTATTGAACTTGAAACTACATCTTTAGATATTGAAAATGTTCAATGAGTGGGCCCCAAACTCCCTCTTTATTTACATCTGCCTCCTGGCTTTCTTTATATTGCAACAAAATCCCAATTTCTGTCGGATATTGTTCCCCTCTCCCCTAAAATGAGAGATTCTCATTTATTCCATATCTCTTATTTGTGTAGAAATGTATACATGTGATTACCTTTATTAGATTGTGACCTCTCTGGGAATTGGGGCTGTTTATTATAGTTGTTTTGTTTGGATCATTTTTGTACACCAAATAATTAGTATTGTATCTGGTTCCTGTAGGCCTTTAGCATGCTACAATTAACAAGAAAATAATGACATGTTCATTTTTAGGAAACTATACAACTCTTAACGTAATTCTTTTTTCTAAAGGAAAGTATTTAGTGTCCAATTTGTGAATGGCCTGAAATCTTTATTTTCTTGAAGCACAAAAAGTAGGGATATACACACACATACATATTAACATACACAGAATTCATTTCCTTTTCCTTTACACATACCATCTAGATGGATTATCTGGATTTATTTTTGCATTTTCACTTCACATGAATTATCATTTTGGAAGAAATTAGTTATGCATAAGGGATAGATTAATCTGGGGGATGGGATAGAGGATTGGAAAAAGGGATGTTCTTTCATAAAATTGCAAATGGATATTTCTTTTCAGAAGAGTTAGTAAATCATACAGTTTTCTCATTTTCAGATCTGTCTCTTCAAAATACAACTATTATAGATATGGTTCTAGTATGGTCCTACAATTTCAGGTTGATATGCCACAGAATTCTGTTCATCAGGAAGCCCAGGAGCTACACAGCTTATGAATTTTACTAGTGGTCTAGGATCTCCCTGAGAGTAAGGTGATTATTCTTCCAGCAGTTGTCACCAGAGTATAGTGGTAGGAAATGCTTATTTATTTTCTGTTTCCTTCATTCTTCTGCTATCTATTAATGATCCCTGAATTTTCATGTGCACAGAGGGAGTCATACATGTTCTGTTCCTCACTCAAGAAGGAGATTTGAAATAAGAATATTTTATAATCATCAAATCATCTACATGAAAAATAGAAACAGACTATCAGCAGGGAGGTTATGAGATTATTTTACAAGTGAGGAAACTGGGATTCAGAGTGGCTTTTCCAAGATCCCACTGTTCCTTACAAGAAGAATTCAAATTAGAACCCAGGTGACCTGCCTCCCATCTCAGTGTCTCCCATGACATCACACTCAATATTTATAAACTTTGATTTGACTCAACTTGGAAATTATAATTGCTAAAAGAAAATGTAGTCATCATGATGATCCACCTCATTTTGCAAATAAGAAAACCCAAGTCCAGAGTTATAAAAGAGACTTGTCCAAGGTTACTTAGCTAGTTAATATGGCTAAAAAGGAAGGGAGAATTCAAGCCCAGCTCTCTTCAGTGATAGGTCAATGTTCTCCCTTTTACCATGAGTGGTATTTATATTTCACAATCTCTAAACAACTAGTAGAAAAGATGTTCATTCTATCTTTAGAAAATAGTTAAATATAAGAATTAGAAAGTACATTAAGAGAAATTGCTAGATAATGTGTAACCAGCCTAAGTCAGAATGGTATAAAAAACTTCTTTCAGAAAATGTCCACGTGACAGGTATGAGTTGGCCATGTATCAGTCAATTAGTCAATCAATGGCTTTGATGCTTTTTTATGACTATACATAATAATTTTAAAGCAAAAAAAAATAGACAGTGAGCGCTTTAATAATCATACATTCTAAGAAATGACAAGTATCCTAGAACATTTCATTCTGATTATCATCTTCTAGAGTAGATGACTATGACTATTGCTAAAATCTTGCCTATTAAGACTTGCTGTCTTGAGGAGGGGGTGAGGGGAAGAGAGGGAGAAAACAATTCAAGGTTTTATAAGGGTGAATGCTGAAAATATCTTTGCACATATTTTGAAAATAAAAGGCTCTTATTAAAATAAAAAATAAAAATGGATGTAAATTGAAATGACCAAAAAGATATCAGTCTTCCTGAGATGCTATTTAATGGAATATGTACTAATAATAAAAGATCACAGATCTCTCTCCAGTGCCCTAAGCTTTTTATATATAAAGGCATAACTTGTGAAACAGAAGATAAAGTGTATTTTTCCAAAGATGCCTCCAAAGATGAAACAGATCTTTCACCAAAATATAGCCAAATATGAATTATGAAATTATGAAATATGCTACTGTAAATGTTTAGTGAACCTGTGGGTCGTGTGGATGTTCAGGACCTCAGAAGGACTGATATAACCTTTTGGTTATTTCAATGCCAAATTAAAATTCTCTGAATGGATAAAGAAGTAAGACTGTGATGATAACCACAATTAGCTGAAATTAAAAACTTGTCATATAGATACTGTGTAAAACTGGCTTTCTCTAACATTGGGAGCAGAATTAAGAATAATCTGGTATTAAATGATAATTATTACATTGCTATTTTGACTTTGCCCTTTATCATGTCTAATGTTAATTTTCTCATCTGCAACCCACGAAAAAGGATTAGTTGATCTCTGTGATTTCTCTCAGCTCTAAAACTTATGATCCTATGAACTTCCTGTCATATTACAATCTTCGCTATTCTCTATAATTAATTCAACATGATATTTAAGGATCTCAATTTCCCTTAAGTTCATATAACTATGTCTTGAATAGCCGTAATATATGAAGCTAATATGGTCTTTGAAAATTTGCTCTTGATGATAGCTGGCATTTTAATTGCTCAATTCCATTCAAAAACAAGTATCAAATAAGTACTAAATAAAGCACACCATGGAATCCAAAATAGATATAACCCAGATCTTGCTCTTTGGGAGGAAGAGAAGGAAAGACAAATGCACTTTTTAATTGAGCCTGAACATCCATTGCAGAATTTCTCTAGGAATCACTTTAAATCATTTGAATTTTTCTCTTGCTATTTATGCTGCTCAGGCAGTGCTATTTTCTCTATATCCACTTTTGTTTTGAATGATTGATCTTGGACAGTTAAACTTATTATTCTGTATTTCAAATTCCATTTTCTGTAAAGCTAGATCTACTTATGCTCTTGGTGACCCACCATCAATAAAGAGGATATTAATTTAATAATGAAACATATTTTGGTTTCCATTCATAAAGTTGGAAGGCAACTTGTCCTTGTCTTTTTCATCACATTGATAACCATCATTCTAACCTTGTTTGACTCACTGCATTTGAAGGGAAAGGAAAGAGGGACATGGAAAATGATGTAATCTACCTCACGTGCCAGACAGTGGTTTACATGTTTTTATGGCTTGTCTTTTGATTTTCAAATTATGTTTCAAATTCTTTTTCATAGAATCAGCTCTATCTGGATAGGCTGCTACATGATCTTGACTATTGTTCCTCTGGGACCACCAGCCATGATTGTCCCTCCTATAATTCCATACTGTTTGCCAAATTAGAGTTTTAAAACTGGAATAGTAACTGGATCTGTGATTTTAGTGGTTAACTGAAGTAGGCTAAGTTAATTCCCCCTCCCAAAAGAAGTCAGCAAGCTTTTGGTACTTAAAGTGATAGACTTAGAGTCTCTTATGGAGAGACAAAGACTGTCAAATTCTTAAG
The DNA here is from genome assembly GCF_048593235.1 of Sminthopsis crassicaudata. NCBI lineage: Eukaryota > Metazoa > Chordata > Mammalia > Dasyuromorphia > Dasyuridae > Sminthopsis > Sminthopsis crassicaudata. The sequence continues at coordinate 12,663,933 of NC_133622.1, forward strand.
GAGAATTACTCATTGGACCAATCCTGGAGAGTCTTCCTAAGGCTTAGGCTCATACCTTTGGGACTGTATACACAGCAGACAGGCTATTAGATTAGTAATAAAAGAAGGTAATTTAGGTCTCTTTTTAACATATTTATATTTAACATATTCATATTCACCATTCATCATTCAACAAGCACTTATTAAGTACCTTCTATGTCCCAATTATTAAGTTACTCATTGTAATTATCTAGCACTGTGCAAGATGCTGGGGGTAAAAAGGCAAAAATGAAAATACCATGGCCACAGATGCTTTACATACATTCAAGGGAAATAAAAGTAAGTTCTCTTGAGAGGGCACTAGTAACTGGGGGCATCAGGGAAGCCCAGAACATTTGAACTAGTCTTGACAGGAGGGAGGGATTATGAAAGCTGGGAGGAGGAAGAGCACTCCAGGCAATGAGGAGCACCCTGCAAGGGAGAAGTGGGAGACACGCAAGGGACAAGTAGGTTGGTTTGGCTAGAGTATTGAATGTGTGAAAGGGAATAATATGTAACAGTCATGGCAGGATAGTTTGTTGATAAATTGTGAGGTATTTTAAATGCCACGTGGAATGCGTTTTTTTTTTTTTTTCAGAAAGAGTAGAAAGTCATAGTAGTTTCTTAAGAAAAGGAATGAAATCATTAGCCATAGGCTTTGGGGAGATCATTTTGGCAGTGGTGTGGAGGATCTTTGGGAATAGAGAGAAACTCAAACAAAGAAACAACCAAGGAGGTTATTGAAGTGATGTAGAGGGGATAGGCTGGTGGCTCTCCTAGAGCAGACATGAAAATAGTGGGGAGAGACATTATGAAGGTAGACTTCTTATATTTGTCAAGGAACTGATGGGATAGAAGTGTCAAGGTGACTTTAAGGGTGTGAACTCAGAAGTTAGGAAGAATTCTAGGTGAGAAAGAAGAGGAATTAAGTTGTGATCATGGTGAGTTTAATGTATTTGTGGGTCATCCAGTTCAACATGTCCAGTTGGCCCATATTAATATTCAATGCCAGTCTCTAGATGGTATATTCATAGGGAACTAGAGCCTATAAGAGATAGTAAAGGAGGTATACAACTTTGGGTTATGTGCACAGAGGTGGCTCTTGAACCCCAAGAACATGCTGCTCCCTAAAAGATGGAACAAAAGAGTGGACATTCACAGAATGGAAGAAGGCAAAGAGCAGGTAGATAGACCAATAAAGAAACCCTGTGGCTTAATAGATATAACACAAAATTTGAAGTCAAGAGATAACAGTTTCCAACTGGGCTCTGATGCTTAATCGTTGTGGGAATAAAGACAAGTCATTTCAGTTTTTTGAACTTCTGTTTTCTAACATGAAAATGGGGATAATAAAATATATAGTACTGATCTCATAGGTTCATTTTGAGGAAAGCAGTTTGGAAACCTTACATGATATATACAGTGTTTACTAGTGATAGTGTATAAAGGGAAATTAATTTATACTGGTATAGATTTTCTAATTTACCTTAGTCCTTTTCTTGGCCTCCCCCTTTTTCCTGCTCTATTTATCCTTTTTTTTATTACTTTCTTTGATGTTAAGACATTGATTCTCTTCAAACTTAGTTTGATGATCTTTGCCTTAATCTTGATTATGGGTGACCTATGATCAGACCTTGACCCTGCTCCTTATTTTCAACATGACCCTGAAACAGTCATTTTAGAGCTCCAAACCTAAGTGTCCTCACTTCTAAAATGAGAAGCAAACCAAATGAGATGATTTCAAAGAGTATTTTCAAATTCTAAATTTCATGATCCAAAAAAGAATAAAATATTCCCTTCAAAGCAGCTCCTTTTATAACAGTAAAATATCCGATTGGAAATCAAAGGTGTGCTTCTCAGTTGGGGAATGGCTGAGCAGATTGGATATGGGAAGGTAGAGAAACGCCACTGAGCCATAAGAAATGAATAAAGGGACAATGAGAAACTGAGTAAAGGAATGAAATAAACAGAACCATGAGAATAATCTATATAATAATCACACAGCCACTAAAAACAACTCTGGTCAACAACCAGCCTCGATTTCAGAGGACTGACTTTGACCAATGCTATCTTTCTCCTGATACAAAGAGATGCACTCAGCATTTAGAACGAGACATGAACTTTAGATATGACTACTGAGGGACTTGTTTTGTTTGGCTGTAGCATTTGTTACAAGAGTTTTAATTTTCTCTAGTCCCTCCATTCCTACTCAACGATTCAGAACTGGAAGAAGAGAAAATAAATGTTTGTTAATTAACAAGAAAAAAAAAACAAAAAAACCCCACCCTATCCATTAGCCAATTCAGATTAGATTGGGAGGATTCCCTTCAGCACTGCTGAGGTAAAATGTACCAAAATTCGTTTTTATTTTAAACTATAGGATTGATTTAATCTGCAGATAGCCAATATACTGTTACTATTTCCTTCAGTTTCATTAAGAGATGACTGCAGCTCCCCAAAAAACATAGTAGTTTCTACAAGATTGTGTGATAGCCTAGATCCAAAAAAAGGCTGCAAAGCATGGCCTATCCCCTGTCGTAGGAAAACAGCTGTTTGGTACCTCCTGGGGAAGTCTAATTAAATTAGTATGCAAATTCTGTCTTATGTTGCTTTTCTCCCTCTTACCTATACCCAAAGACTTTAATTGGAATTAAATATTTTAGCCAGGCTATTCCACATTTGTTTCTCTTCTTTCTTTTTCATTACATTTTTCTTTTTCCCTCAATTGATAAGGATAAGATAGCAGCTTATTTAGAGAAAAAGAGTCTCTGAGGGATGAGTTCTCATTTTACCATATGCAAATTGTACTGATTCATTTTATTTGTTCTTAAATGGACCTTCATAACAAAATGGCAGTCTTCCCTTCCTTAACCTCACTCTCTCTCTCTACCTTCCTGGACTGCTGCCTGTGATTGATAGCTATTAAATTAGGTTTTACCCCTCCAGTTTGGTCTGGATTAAATACATTTAAAGCACAGCATGACACAGTGAGACAAAGAACAAGTGCCAATTACTTTGTCTATTTTGGTCGTCATAGTTAATCGTCATTTAAGCATTCAAATAAAAAAAAAAAAAGAAGTTGGAAGATGGAAGAAAGGGAAACTGAATGAACTCAATCCAAATGCAATCATAGTTCAACACTTCAAATTTGCCAATATGAAATCACATTTCTTTTAATGTGAAGAAACGTCTTCCACAGCCACAAAGAAGAGTGAAAACATTCAGAGCAAATTGTTGTCAAGTTGGTTCAGTTGTGTCCAAGTCTTCGCAATTCTATTTAGTGTTTCATGGGAAAAAGCACTACAGAAGTTTGCTACTTCCTCTTAGTTTCACATATGAGGCAAACAGAGATAAGTGACTTATCTGGGACAACATAGTAAGATCTGAGATTGGATATTTTTCTTTTTATAACTTTATTTAGTTTTAATACACATTGCTTTATGAATCATGTTGGGAAAGAAAAATCAGAGAAAAGTGGAAAATCATTGGAGATATTAAAAAAAAAAACAGAATAAGGAAGGGAACATAACAAGTGTTGACTTTACATTTAATCGTCATTGTTCTTTTTCTGGATGTTGATAACGTTTTTTGTCCAAACTCTATCAGAATTATTTTGGATCACTGCATCATTGAGAAGAACCAAGCCTTTTACAGTTGGTCATAGCACATTTTTGCTATTAGTGTAAAATGTATTCTTAGTTCTGCTTGTTTCACTCAAAGCATCAGTTCATGTAAATCTTCCCAGGCCATTCTAAAATGAGCTTGTTCATCATTTTTATAGAATATCATTCCATTATCTTCATAAACCATAACTGTTTAGCCATAACCCAACTGATGAGCATCTTCTCATTTTTCGATTCTTTGCTACCACAAAAAGAGCCGTTACAAACATTTTTGGACATGTGGATCCTTTTCCCTCTTATATGATCTTTTCAGGATGCAGACCCAGTAAAGACCCTGCTGGGTCAAAAGGTATGCAGTTTGTTATTCCTTTGGGCAGAGTTCCAGATTGCTCTCCAGAATGTTGGATCAGTTCACAGCTCCACCAACAATGCATTAGTGTCCCAGTTTTCCCACATACCTTCCAACATTAATTTTTCTTGTCATCTTAGCCAATCTGAGAGGTATGAGGGTTGTTTTAATATGCAATCTGAGAGTTGCTTCAATATGCATTTCTTTAATCAATAGTGATTTAGAACATTTTTATATGACTATAATTGGCTTTCATTTTGTCATCTGAAAATTATCTGTTCATATCCTTTGACCATTTATAAGACTGGATTTTAACTTAGGTCCTTCTGACTCCAGGACCAAGGCTCTACCTACTATGTCATCCAATAGCTCCTAGAACTATAAAATCCATAAAACGTTGGCTGGGACTGCACCATGAGAGCAAATCCATGCTGCCCTTAGAATGCCCTCTCTTGTTTCCCCAAACAGCACGCAAGAGCTAGAGGAACTAACTAAGGCTGTGAATGCCCAAGGACTCCCTGCTAGGTACTTCTACATCCAGCTTAGGAATCAGCCTTGCTGTGATGGTGTTTTATATTTACATAGATTATTCTGAGTGACCAGGGAATAAGAAATATTTTGGGAAGGAAGGGAGAAAGTAGATACATATACAGAAGTTAGAATTCAGGACTGTGAACTTTATCATGCTATGGCTGCATATGTGAAATAAGCTAGTATTTATCCCTTGCAACTGCATGGGAGTATTTTTTCATCATCTATAGAAGTAGTATTTATCTGGAACTGTGATGTTCATCTATGTCAGGAAACAACCATGCTAGGATAGAAACTCCTTATGCAATTGGAGGTCAGTAACTTAGTGTCGTAGAGATTGTACGTTGAAAATAAGTGTTTTGTAGAGGGCTACATGTATGTACAGTTCTGACTCTAAGATGCATGTGAGTATATGTATATTAAATATGTTTAAAAGCAAAAAGCTACTATAAAACGTGGGATGATTTATGTGTTTAGTTAACATTTGTAGATAATACCATGGAGGCTCCATATCACAAGCCTGTCTTACACTGTGCCCTCAACTGGTCTGCTCAGATTCATATACAAAGTCCCAGTTGGCTCCAAATGCAGGAACATATTACCTGTACCTCTTAACACACGTCTAGGACAGTGTAAATGTTTAATAAGATTCCTAATATAACATGCTCATAATAAGTGCTTCTTGAAAGGATGAATCAATGCTTGTTGAGTTGAGAAGAAAAATTGTCAACTTCAAAGCCAAATTATTATCCTTTGTGTCCAGATCTTTCATATAACCCAAATAACCATTTCACTATACATTTTCAAAATTTTAGTTCCACTTTGTTCTATGTGAGCTCTTAGATTCTTACATCTCACCCTGGTGTTGTGTTCAGTTCAATATTGTGCTTGTAATTTGAAAAGAATACTAATCATTCTTGAGAGTGAAAAAAGAAAGGCAACCAGAGAATAAAAGGCCTGGAGTCTATGCCATAAAGGAAAAGTTTTAGGCAACTGGAGAAACATAACTTAAAGAAAATAAGATTTAAGAAATATGGTAACTGTTTTGAAAAATTTGCAAGGGCTATCACACGGGGGAATTAGCTTTTATCTTTTGTGGTACAGAATGTAGAACTAAGAGCAATGCATGGAAATTGCAAAGAGTCAAATTTAAGCTTGATTCTAGGGGAAAAGAACAAAACTAAAACAAACAAAAAGATTCTGTATCTGTCTGCACATAGATTAGACTCATATCTAATTCATTCCTGGATATCTTCAAGCAAAATGGATGTTAAGAGTGAGATATAGAAATAGGGATTTTTCTCTTGTATGGCTTGGTCTCCATGTCTATTGTGGTCATTCCCGTTTGTCAAATTTTGGGACTTTTCATAGAGGTCTAACACTTCTCAAGTTGCACAACTGTGTGGCTATCAAAAGATTAGCCATAGCATCTTTGGTTTAGAATGTCAACAAGAAAAGATTAACCAAAGTGAGCAAGCAAATGCAACTTAAGGTCTTTATAACCCCCAATACCAAGGATGACATTGTCCTTGAAAGAGCTTGATATAATCAGAGACCTTTGGAAATTTCTGAACCTCCCTCATCACCTTAATGGTACATTGCTCCTAACAACACTGAATTCAGACTGTTTAAGAGGAGATTGATTTCCCTTTCTCCTTTCTCCCAAATGACAACCCACTAGAACAAAGGCTTAATATAGGTTCTTCAGTACCTATTAAGTGATAAGATATTTGGGCAACTGCATTCAATTGAGGGTCATAGAAATCTCCAAGAGCTAAGATAAGAATAGAAAGAAATTTAGTACTTTACTTTAGTTGCAATCAATGTGATCTTCATTGCTATGGGATTGCTCAAAGGTAGCTGGCAATGATGATAATCCAATGAAAGAAGAAAAGCTCAGAATAAATCCTCAGAATGACCCTCCTGATATAGGTGGAAATTAAGTTGTACAGGTCTGAGACTTGGAAACATAGCTACACCGCTGATATCCTTTCTAACATTATTGAGAGAGTCCCCAAAGGTTACCATTTGTCAAAAAATAATGGAAATGGAAATTCCTTTAGTTTTGACATTATCAGGGAATGCAATTCAATTTTACATGAGCTATATGACCTTCACAAGAATCACATTTCCTTATATGTCTATAATTCCAGTAATGTCTCTTGGCACTAGATTGGTGGCCACATCACACACCATGATGATTATTACTTGCAAAATGCCCTGAGAAAAGAATGGTGAAAATAATGGCTTAATTAGCTGTTCATAACACTGGGCATTCCAGAATTAAAAAAAATAGTATGAAATCAAAAGGAAGTTTAAAAAAAGACTTGAGAAAAGGTATTTTTGTGAAAATATGGTAATAGTTCTTAAACCACAATTGATTAAACAATAAATGTTCCTAGGGGATATTAGTTTATCTTCCCTTCTTGTTAACTTTGTGCTGTCATATGTATAAATTGAGAGGTTTTTTTGTTTATTTGTTCTTGTTTTTCCCCTAACCATGTTATATTTGAGAATTTGGCTGTTGGGGTAAGGGAGAAGAAACTAGTAAATCTCTGCTTCACAGCCTTTTGCAAATTATACCGATTCACTTTTCCAACATCTCCCACAGGGAGAGGGGAGAAAGTTTCTGTTCTGTTTCCTGATTTAATATGATCTTATGGCAGTGGTGAATTTAAAGGGGTTTTTCAGTATTTCTCCATTCTTTCAGTCCAGATTGGGGACAGAGAACAAAGAAGCTTCCATTTTTCTCTAATAATAAAAAAAGTCATTAAATACTAGCTCGTTCTGGATAAGGTCATAGAATTAGAGATGCTAAGAACCTGAAGATCATCTAGTCCAAAGCTTCTTAAAGTGGGAGTCGTAACCCCATACAGAGTGTTGCAACTAAATGCAGGGGTCATGAAACTATGATTCATCATCAACAAATGTTTAATTTGTATACCTATTTTATGTCTATAAATACGCAGTTGCATAAAAATTTCTTTGATGAAAAAGGATTGTGAATGGGAAAAGTTTAAGAAGCCCTGATGAAGAGGTGAAATTGTTTGCCAAAGTCCACATAGGCTGGATCTCAACCAAGCTTTTCTGAATCCAGAACCAGTGTTTTCTTTTGCTTTGTTTTCACTGTACTTCAGTGCTACTTCAGTTTGAAACAAGTCTAATATAGTTATTAGGGAATTAATGGTCTGAATTGAGCATTCAGCAATAATTTGACAATTACCCTATTAATCCAATCCAGACAACACTATTAAGTATCCGCTAAGTGCCAGCCATTGCGCCAATAGCTCAATAAAAACAAAGCCAGACTTCCCCTCAAGGAACTCACAATCTAGTGGTGAGAAACATTATATTAGAGGAGGCAGGGAAATGAGAGGGTGGAGGATCAGACTTGTGGACATTTAGGTGCATGGAGTTGACAGGCAGAGCAATTACTGCAAAGTGAATTCTCATTCCAACACCCTTAAGTGTTTAATGGTTAGTAATTCGAATCTTCCTGAAGACTTGGAAAACTGACTGCTCAAGCTGTTAGTCATGTAGAAATTACAGAAGAGGTAAAAAACAAAAATTAAAAATTGTTATCACCAAATTCTCACTCTTCCAATTTTCTAAGTACTCCAACAAGTAATACAATATTTAGAAAAAGGAAATGAAATAGGACTGAATAAGTACATTAAAGACAGGTGTCTTGATAAGATTAGGGTCCAGGGAATTAAACTTTATGATTAATGCTAAGGAAAACACTTAAAGTCCATTGTTTGATTGTTAAGATATTTTGGATCAAGGGAAACACCTAAGAAGGGCTAGGACCATTGCTGGAGGACAGAACCAATGAACTTTTATCTCCTATCTAGCTTCCTCATCAAAGGTATGACCCTTGGCTTGAAAGACTAAAAGAAAGTTTAATAGGGTTTGGAAACTCAAAGCAGTGAACAGAAGGTGAAGAGAGCACTTAGCCGCCCTTAATGAGCTCCTCATCAGTCAAGATAAACTATCACTGGGTAATGAAAATCTGATTATCCATGGTTGAGATTTCTGAAAAATCCTGCAAAATGGAAGTAATGCTATGGGATTGGAGATCTATAAATGTGGTGAGCTTTGCAAAAAAAGAAAAGTTTTGTTCTAGTTCTGTCACCAAAAGTGTCACTGAAGTCTTTAGACATCCATATTTTTACCTCCTCAATTCTCTCTCATCTCCCATGCAGATAGAACAGGTTAAATTGGATAAACCCTAAGCTTTCCTCCAGTGCTGACACTACAAGTTGACCACATTGAACAATTTAAGGGGATAGTAAAAACAGTGAACACTTGTTGAGTTGTGTCTGACTCCTCCTGACCCCATTTAGGCTTCCCTGGCAGAGGTTCTAGTATGATTTGATATTTCACTCGACTCATTTTACAAATAAAACAAATAACAACAATAAAACCAGAGGGAAACGGGGTATAATAACTTGTCCAGTTCACATAGCTAATAATTGTCTGAGGCTGGATTTGAACTCTGGTCTTCCTGACTCCAAGCCCAGAGATCTATCCATAGTCTTTTACTCTCCTCTCCTTTCTCACCTAGCTTCACTACTCCCAAAGTCCTTTCATTGAGTCATACTTCAGGATGCTCATTATTATTGGGATTGTCTCATCATCCCTATCAGAGCTCTCAGGCTCTCTGTTTGAATAATGGGACCATGAACTCCAAATCTTTATTTAAAGAAAGGGAGGTCAGCTTTCAAAAAGAACAAACCGCAACCACATATTGCTTTTTAATTACATGTGAATTTGTTTTATTGTTAAGCATCTCATAGGCCCAAAGCAATACAAAACCAAAATGAAAGATTGTTTCTATCTGAAAATAGCCCATGGTTTCTTACTGGGGAGGGTTAGAAAAAGAAGGAATTCTATTATTTGTAAGTAAAAATACTACATATTCAGAATTATTCTAGAAATGTAACTATTAAATTAATTGTATTTCTAACAGAAAAAATATTTCATAGAATGTGAAGGAAAGTTTTCTAGTGAGACACTTATAAGTATTAACTATTTTAATCAAGTCATCCTCTGACAGGGAAAATAATTACTATTTTAAAAAACCACACTACACGCCATTAAAAAATAGCTTGAGGTTACAATGATATGAGTTATATTTGAAAAGGCATGACATTCTTCTGGGCTTCAAACATGCTTGTCCTGTCTGCTTTATTCCATATTCTCATTTATTGTCTTCTGACACTTCCATTCAACCTTGGAGGCAACACCCAGAAGTCAAGAGCCTTAGACCACATGCAATCAAAACAGAATGGGTAAAGATAGGATTTGAAAGGCTTGAAGCAATTATTTTTGGTGTTTGTCTCTGTAGAACACATGCTTCCTTGCCTACTTGTCTGAATTCTTTAGTGACTAGATTATATATGCTGTTTGCCTTGTCTGATGGGTGAGAAAAAAAATATATCCTTTGGCTGGAAAGAGAAGCTGTCATCAATGTAACTCTGGGCAAGCTCTTGCTACCATATGCTTTCTCTGGATGAAAACTAAGTCTCTAAGAATGAGTGTGTGTGTGTGTGTGTGTGTGTGTGTGTGTGTGTGTGTGTGTGTGTGAACTATTTCCATGTGTACATGGAAAGCTGTCTTGGTGTTGTACATGTAAGTATTTATTAGAGACATATTTTCTACACTGTCATAGACAGTGACATAGACAGGTTTTTCATAGACAGGTTTAGTTTCAGTTCAATCTTCAGAATGATGAACAACAGTCAGGTCAAGATCAAGGAAATACGTATTTAAGGCATAGTGCTGGTCACAATGATCTATAGATCAGAATAATGGCTTGCACAGAACTAAAGCCTTTGGTAACGCAGTATGCAATGGAGAAAAAGGAAGGACCCTGGCACCATTGAGGGAAATATAAATGGAGGATGCACAGAAAATCAATCCATAATGAGAGAAGATACTGAGACAGATATACAATATATGAAGATATGAAGATATATTTCAATTAGGTCCTAACTCAAGGGCTAAAAACCACAATGGGATGCATTTTTTTTTCCTGAGGAAATCGGGGTTAAGTGACTTGCCCAGGGTCACACAGCTAGGAAGTGTTAAGTGTCCTGAGACCAGATTTAAACAGGTCCCCTTGTTGGGGGGAGGTGAGAGAATGTCATTTTTTTTGCCTAGTTAGATGAAGATTGAAAGAGCAAATCCTGGGGGGATTGATTCAAATGCTGAGTGTTTGTATCACTATGAGTACCAAACGGAGTTTAACATAAATATTATGAAATGGCACATGGCAAGATTTTTGTTCTTGTTGTCCCACACATTCCCACAGGAATTCTGAGTCATACGGCTTCAAATGAGGATACTACCCAGTATGTCTAGTTACGTTCTGTGAAGAGCAGAATCAATGAGCATTTATTGCATAGTATTTTACAATCGGACTTCTGGAGCAAGAAGGTTTTATTCTGAGAAATCTGGCTGACTTATGACTATTATGACACAATAAAGTCTTTCTACCAAAAACTCAAATAAACTTCTTTACAAAGAAGACGCTTTCTCTGAAAATCAGATGATTAATCATTAGCAGAAAAGACAAATCCCTTAACTCTGGCAGCATACTGCTAATGGTGACCAACTGAATTTGATTAGCTTGTTTACCTCTTTCTGGTGAATGTTTATATAATTGTAGTTTTTGTGCACTGTCAGAAACCTTAAAGTTCATCTAAAAAATATTTTAAACAAAATAAAGGTTCTATCATGTGGCTACAGAGTACTTTATCACAATTTAGCAACAAGCATAGATTGATCTTTAACTATCTATAGGTTGAGTTCTGCATCAGCTATTCATCAGGACCAAATGATGCATTTAAAAACTTTTACTTTTTAAAAAGTTTTCATTGCGAATCTTGGAGAGTAAATCAGGAACACCTTGCTAATGAATATCAATGTCATTGCTTATCGTCCAGGGTCTGCTCATTATGAGGAAAGATGTATATCTAGCACAAATCTGTCAACTCCAATATCTGTAAAAATTATGCTGGGGTATAGTAATGTAAGGGATGGGTTTCCTTATATGTTGTCAGAAAAAAAGAGAAACTTGCTTCATTGATATGGAGCTGAGGAGAGGGTTCAATATGAATGTGCTGAAATGATCTAGTCTTATGAAAATATAGGATCATGGTAATTGATGTCAAAAAGTGTAAATAGACAAAGATAGAAGTAGATAACCAAAATATCTATATATAGGTATATACATGTACATGTGAATATGTGTTTATTCATATATATTAATATATAGTATATTTATATATATATGTATACATGTACATATGTATATACTTTGTATATAGACATGTCTATATATATGGTTTATATACACATGGTTGTATATATATATATACATATATATGTATATATATATATATATATATACACAAGTATAACTAAGCATGCATATATATATATATACATATATATGTGGTATATATATAGATATATAGATATATATGTATATGGGGATTAATATGTACTCACAAGCCATATATATATATATATCTTACTAGACATCTATGTATATACATACCTATTAGGATCAATGTTTTTCATATATTATCATTATAGTGATGCTACTCAATTAGAGACAGTTTTGCCTTCCCAAGTTTGTGCAGTCTTATTTTTAAAGTAATAGAATTATTCAAATTTTACTGTTATTCATTCCTTTTAATAATAAAAATACTTTTTAGCTATTTAGTGTTAATGAACAGCGAAATGCTAAACTCGAGTCACAGACATCCTTCCTCTGGTCCAAGCTTCCAGCCCTCTGCTTCCAGCATCACTAGGGGGATGCAGAAATTTGCTATTGAAGTTCCTTCCCTCAGCGGAGGAAGTCACAGCTTGGGTCTATACCTTCTACATGTCAGAGCCAAACTGACTGGACAAAACTTTGTTATATAGCCAGGAATACCAACACCATGTACAATGGTAGGAAGACACAATGTAAATCAAGAATTCTTAAAACATCATACCTTTAGTTAAGATTTATTTGCATTTGGACACATAAATTTGTATTGATTTTACTTGGTTTCAGATTGTAATCTTTAGGATCCACAGTTGATAGTAGGAAGAAACTGACCTAAAACATTTGCTCACTAGGGATAGGATGAATAATCTGCTAGAGATAATCTGTAAATGAAGAATCCACAGATTGACTGTTAGGTATATTGTAAGTTGTCTGACATCTCTGATTTGATGCCTGATGTAAGTTTCAGAGATGGCTGAGTATAAATAACTTTGATAAGAGGTAAGAAGGAAGGGGAAAATATTACCCATAGCACACAGCCCAAAGCTTGACACCCAAAAAATGTGCGAGCAATATTTATTGAATGAATAAATTCAAGTGGAAATAGTCTTTTCTTCCTCTCAGGTTCTAATTATATCCTCTGGAGAGCTTGCTCGTCAACTCATCATTTACCTCCTTGGGACAGCTTTTCTATTTTGCCACTAAATGAATGCCACTAAATATGGTATTTTTACATAGTCGATAATTGATTTTGATGTTGTCTATGTTTCACATAACAAATGGTTGGTTTCATTGAATACTTGTTGAATTGAACAGCTTAATACAACTATTCATGAGTTTTAAAATGATCTTGTAAAAAACTAATAAAAGTGAAACAAGCCAAGTGGGATCTATAAGCATTAAGTAATATATTGAACACTGAACCTATCACAGAATCATAGAACTTTACCCAGTGGGCAAAAGTTATCTAAATAGGAAAACTAAAAGAACTACAATAAGAAAGATCATCTTCCATAGAATATTCCTGGAGACTTTATCATGGCCAGAAGAAGTAATAAAAAGGCAAAGAACATTTTGTTGGTAAATCTACAAGAGGATGGGATTGTACAAAAGAAGATTTGCTCATCAGCCACCTCTGGAAAGGCTAAACCATATTTTCATTCTGGACATCACATATTCTAACAAAAGGGATGCTAGAGGAAGTGGATAAACACATTAATTCCTTGGAATCACCTCAGTGACAGGTGAAAGTTACAAAAAGATATCCTTCCCCACCAGAAGTCTCACTTGTAAATGGTAGTATTGCTGCATCTGACCACAAATGTCAAGTTCAAAGCAAGAGTGAGTATATTATTCCATGACAGAACTAAAAGTTCAAAGCCTGAACTAAAAATGCAGTGTTTGGATTAATGTAAATAGAAAGTCTCAAATGCAAACCTGAATGTAGGGAGCAAATACATGGCAATGAACTTTGTGACAAGGGACTAATGTTGGATCTTTGGTTTTGCCAAGTCTGGGCTTAAAACTTAGTTTTTTTTCCTTTACAAAATGAAGAAAGATATTCTTGTAGTATCTATTTCATGTTGTCAATGTGGCAAAAATTATTTTGTAATCTGAATTATAAATCTATGTGTGCTTTATTATCTCAATTATTATCTCAATTATCTTAATACATAAAACAGGACCTCTTATTTTAAAGAAAGATGCAGGAAATTAAGGGGAAAATTCTCCAGACCCTGGCTCTCCATGTTACCATTATATCAGGTTGAGTTGATTACCCAGCAACAAATCAGGTCTACATGGGGGTCAAGCTAGCCTGCCAGTGGTCTTTCCTGTCACCACGACTTCTTCCAAGATTTCTAAATTCTTATTAACTTGTCCCTTAGTCCATAGTTTTCTCTTAGGAATACTTCATTCTAATTCACTCCATTCATGAGTGATTTTCACTTCTTCCACTGATTTGAAATTTCCCATATGCAATTTCTTCCTGACTCCTAGCAGCTCAAAGATGCTGCAGGAGCAATTGGGTCTTGACAAAATCTACTTATCATCCATTTCATATTTGCCACTTTGGTTTGGCAGCTCCGTCAGCCAAATAGAGGTAGGAAAAAAGGAGGAAAATCTTAACTGTATTTGAGAAAAAAATATAGCAATGAGAAAGAATGACGATAAAAGATAAATCTTGGAAAAAGATTGAAAGTAAGTTAAAAAATGAACAAGGTTCATCATTTCCTATAGAGGATTAGTATTCTACCACAATCATATACCACAACTCCTTCAACCATTGTCCAATTGACAAGCATCCTTGCAATTTCCAAAAACATGGATAGACTTGTATGAAATAATGAAGAGTGAAATGAGCACAATCAACCAAATATTGTATACAAGAACAACAATATTGTTTTAAGAACAACTTTGAGTGACTACGTCATTTTTGGCTATTATAAATATCTAAATTAACTACAAAGGACATATGAAGACACTATATGCATCCAGAAAAAGAATTGATAAATCAACGAGTGTAAAGAATAGTTTGACATATGTATTTGTCTCTAATAGCAGCCATCTCTAGGATGGGTAGGGAAGAAAAAAGATTTTAAAAGCTGCACGTTAAATTTATTATATATTTAAAAGAAATAGCAAATTATACCCAATACATTTGCAGTTTCATGTATAATCAAGTTCAAAATAAAATAAAATTTAAAGATGAACAAAACAGAAACAAAACTGAAATGACTTTTGTATTTCTAAGGTAACAAGGAACTTAATCCATAAAAACATTTTAAACTGATCTCAGAAGAGAGCTGGAAAGGAAAAAAAAAGTATATAAAGTACAGCATGGAATTCAGAAAATGTAGAACAGCTAACATGGTCAAGGAAAAAGAAAAAGATAACATGAAGATTCATGTTCCCATTATCAGATTTGAAAACATAAATTATATGAAATATTAAATTGGGCAGTAAATCATAAGCTTTTTTTTTAAAGTTGCTAGGTGATACCTATATTATTGACACTTTCCATAGGACTTTACCAAGAATCATGAGATATAAGCTCTAATTTTATCTTCCTTACACTTCCTTACAAAACCTATCATGTATTTCAATTTCTTTAGGACTCAAGTCTCCTCTTGTGCAAAATGAGGGCTATGACCAGATGATCCCAAAAGTCTATTCCAGCTTTAAAATCCAGTCCCTGTGACCCAACAAAGGACTCAGTTATAATATGTTAACTCCAGAAATTTGTATCTTCTTTATATTCTTGTTGACCTAATTGGAAAAATCAAAATAAAATCTGCAATAGAAAAGGAAAAGGAAACTGCTGTGCAATCTTATTACAGTAGCAGCTACTCAGGAGGGCTTAGCCATCCCCAAACAAATGAAACTAGGAGCAGTCAGGATTTCTTTTATTTCTAATGAAGAATGAGAACCAAAGGATTTCGCCACTGCTGATCAATCCCCAATTCTCTTACAAATAGAAGAAATTCTCACCAGCATCATGTTTAACAACATCAATACATATCTTTAATTGTATTCTAGTTGAAAACAAGTTGGATTGTATCCAAGGTGAATAATTTTCAAATGCATCCATTTTTCCCATTGGATAAGAAAACAAAGATACCAAATTCCAATCTGTTTCATATTCACTGACCGGGAGAAAACACTTAATTCAGCAGAACATTACACTATTTACAATGTGCTCAATGAAATTGGAATTAATTCAACTTACATTGACTTTGGGGAAGAAATGTATTGCAATCATAAAATAGAAGTTAGAATGTTCAACAACCCATAATGAATATATTGTTTCAGGTAAGTTAAACAACGAGAGCAAACCTCCTGAAGCTATTCTACATCATGTTGCAATCAATTGGGAAATGGGACTTTATGATTGGTGGTGAGCAATTGATACAACCCTCTACACCAAATTTGTAAAAGATACTAAAAAAAATACAAATTAGAATGTTGGGCATGTAGTGGCTATTGTTCAGTAGGAGATGAAATTTTCAAAGACAAAATGATTTTCTGATGAATCCTGCTGCCATGTTAATATTCCTAAAGAATATCTTTAATTATCTCACCAATCCTGGGTCAAAAACCATCAAAATTTCTCCATTTCTTGTTGGACAAATTCCTAAGTCCTTGATGTATTATTAAACTACTTTCACAATATGGAATCAACTTAACCCTTTTTTTTATCTTTGTCACCCATTACACTAATTGCTACTTTTCAAATAAATCCTGTTTCTATACTTTTATTCACTTTTCTCTTTTATCACTTATCTCTCTATGAAGCCTTATCTGATACCCTTATTTGAATATGATTTCTCTCCCATTCAGTATTTTGGAAGTACTTTTTTGAGATTTTTGTATTTTTATAGGCATAGAGAATTCTGAGCAAGGAAACTCCCTCTTACTAATGAAGATCAGCCCCTATACCCTGCACCTTAGTCTTTAGAACTATTGGAAGCAGAGTTAAAATTATCTCAACAAGATTCTTCTGGATTACATCATATATGGTAGAGATAGGATGCGAATCTTGGTCTTAATTACTCAGAAGTACCCTCTTCATTCACTGTGCCATGCTTCTTAAAGCCAGGTATTAAGACTATTTGCACACATAATACCTTCCCAAGAATACTAGTGAAGCAGGTCAGTGGCTCAGTGGTGGATACTGAGCTTGGAGTCAGGAAAAAGGGAATTTAAATCCAGCCTCAGTCACTTACTAGCCATCTGAACAAGTCCCCTAAGAAGAAGATGGAAAAACACTGCAGAATCTTTGTCAAGAAAACCTAATGGAAAGTGTGGTTCATGTGGTCACAAAGGCTCAGAAATAATTAAAACAAGACAGCAATCACAACAGTACTGGGAATTCCTTGAAAACAGAAAATAAGGACAGCTAAGTGATAAATTGAACAGAGTGCTAGGTCTTAAATCAGGAAGACCTAAATTCAAATCCAGCCTCAGATGCTTACCACCTCTATGACCATGGTTCACTTAACATCTGTCTCCCTCAGTTCTCTGTATTGTAAAATGAGAAGAGTAATAGTACATACCCTCACAGGATTGTTGCCAGGATCAAAGGAGATAATGTTGGTAAAGCACCTGGCAAATAGTAAGTGCTTCATAGATGATTATTAACCCCAAAATATTCATGCACGTCACACATTTTAGAAATTTAAGCAAGAAACTTCCCAAAGAATGAATGATCCAAAATATGAATTTCTATTTCTAAAATTCCTTCCAGAACTTCTTAGTTTCCAGTCCTTGCTCTGGCACTACCTAGCTAGGCTAACTTTGAATAATTAGTTTACTACCAAATGTCTCAGTTTTCTCAGATCCCATTTCCTACCATAGGACCTTTTGCACTAAATCCCTTTGGACACTATCCAGATGAGTTGAAACAAAAGATAACAGTAAAAACAAACAAATAAATTAATATATAAATAAACAAACAAATAAATAAATAGAAACAATAAAAAAAAGTTTAAGGAGGTGGATAAAGGTATTTACTCTGACATTCTAGTCATTAAATAAAACAAATTCAATGCACTTAAGGATGACTATAATAAGATGAAAAAGTGCTTAGAGAAATAGACAAAACAAATTCCAATTTATCATTTTACTTTCATTGTTGTTGATCAACTACTAAATGTGGTCAAGAGAAATTGCCTCTCATTTAACATGCAATGGAGTGCCATGCTGTAGATTTTTACTTATTGAGCAGCGACTTGTTTCTTCCGTACAAGAAGTGAGATGAAGTAAAAGCTGATGGGCATTTGTAGCACATATTCTTGAAGGGATTTTTACCTGTTTTTGTTTGGTCTAGGTCCTTTCAAACTCTGTTTCTAGTATTTCAAATTATATAATCTGAAAGTAAATGAAAGTCATTTTACATATAAAGCAAAATGATAATGGGTAAGCCAGATAGTGTTTTTTCCTGTTGAATAAAAGTATAACATATGGTTCATTTATATAAATGAATGAATTACAAAGAGGTGGAATTTATTTACCAAGATCAAGAACCAAATGGGAGTATCTATGTATCTTTAGATACATACACATTAATTAGAAGTAGTAGAAGTAGTAGAAGGAGGAGGAGGAGGAGAAATTACAAGCTATAGATTCAAGGAACTTTGCATAAATTCTCTTGACAAACAATCCTGTCTACAGACATTTTGAGCCACATTTATAAATAAGAGAATGACGACCATCTCTGAGAACATACTATTGCAGGCAAAGTGATCTGTCCAAGGTCATATAGCTAGGGAATATAAAAGGAAGGATTAGATCTCTTGTCTCTTGATTCTGGGCTGGAGATTGCCCTACCATGCTCTGTTATTTCATAATAACATAATAATATAATAAATAATAAAATAACATAATAACAGAGCCAGAAAGTATTTACGAAACCTTTTTAATAGAATTAATATGGGAATTCTTTACTAAAAATATTAAGCTGAAATATGAAGTACAAGAGGGATTTCTCATGGTTAAAAATTAGCAAGAGCTTCAAGGGGAGGAAACAGCAAGGAAGGAGGATGGGAAATGGATGGGAGGGATTTTTCAATGAGCTTCTTAGAGCATGTGGGGCAGAATGTAAAGACCCAGGTATCCTGAGAAATGAGGTCAAGGAAGGAGAAGAAAAGGAAAATGCTATTTGGTGAAGGGCCTCGGATTCTATAACGGTGATTTGGTCTTCACGGGAGAAACAACTGGAAACTATTGTTAGCTGTGCAGTGAGGGGACAGTATTGTTTAAAGGTGAATGGCAATGATTTAAGAAACAAAACACAAGATTTGCTTCTGTCTTGTACTTAGGAGATTAATCAATGTCTTATAGCTAGTAGTTTCACCTCTTCATTGTTTGTTGCACTGGAGTCTAATCAGGTTTGATTTGAGTGGTGGGAAGCCATTAATTAAAATGATTAACAACATCCTATCAACAAAAGGAATGGGGAGGGCCCGTTGGAGGGAGAGCCTCTTATTAATAGTGGGCCAAATCCAAGCTCTGAATAGGTGGCTTCAGGAAGTGATAATCCCTAGGAAATAAAAATGTTGACTGGAACTTTCTCAAAACAACGGGTGCTTGGTAAAAGGGGACCTGTTCAGAAAAAAAGAATAGAACAACCGGACCTTACAGGGAAATTCTCTTCTCAGATTCACAGATGTTTTTTATAACAGACAAACAAAAACATTCTCTCCTTTTCCCCTAGTGGAATTAGAAATCTATTTGTATGTTGACTGAGTGGCCAAATGGCCTTGCTATCGGAGCGTTCAGCACCCAAAGCTCTGCTTAACTTGCTTTTCATTTTTGCTTTGCAGTTGACCTTTAAGTGACTCTGATCTGTTCTTATTTACAAATGTGGTTTCTGCAAATATGCTTTCAACAGAACAGATTGGAAATACAAAAGCACACCAGTGGAGAATCTCAAGCAGAAAGGTTTTAGTAAGGGAGATTTCCTGAACTGCCATCCCTCCCTGATGGGCTGTGACTTTCAGCACAGTCCCATGGTCATTTTGGATATTTTTTCTTTCCCACTTGTCATGTTAAAGCTCAAAGCCATCCCCACCTTCTTTATAGATGCTAAGAAACAATATTCTATTTAAGATGGAAAAGAGAAGTGTCAAAAGCCATAGTCAATAGTTGGAGTCCAGTTTTAGTCCTTCTTGTCTTTCTCACTCATGATCATCATCAAATTGTTGTTTAATCAGAGAATGAGTTTCATCTACATAAAAAGGGACTAATTCTTGTACTTCTGGATTTACAATCTCACTGCTAACCAAAGAAATAGGATGAATATTACATGGTTGTTTAGAGAAATATTAGAGGAATGTTACAGAATCAACGAGATCTGGGTGTACAGTGGATAGAGCGCCAGGCTTGGAGTCAAAAAGGCTAATCTTCCTGAGTTCAAAACTGGCCTCAGACATGTACCAACAGTGTGACCTGAAAAACCCAATTAACTCTGTATGCCTTCATTTGTTCATCTGTAAAATGGTTGGAGAAGGACATGGCACACCATTAGTATCTTTACCAAAAAACTTCAAATGGTTACAGTCAGAAAGGACAATCACAAAAATGGCACAGAATAAGTTAGTGCCATATACTTTAACATATTTAACATGTATTAGTCTACCTACCATCTGGGGGAAGGGGTGGGGGGGAGGAGGAGAAAAGTTGGAACAAAAGGTTTTGCAACTGTCAATGCTGAATATCTTGTAATGCTGCATATATCTTGAAAATAAAAAGCTATGATGAAAAAATTAAGACAATTTGAAAAAAAATGTTAGTGCAAAGAAAGTTTCAAACCTTAATCCACAGAGGCAACCCTGTGCTAGAGCCAGTTTGAAACTGCTTGGGGAGACAAAGTCAATCATTACATTTTCAGTATTAGCATTTGGACATCAAAAATGAATAAATGCCACATATAAAGACTTGGTTATTGTTTTTTATTGTTTTGTTGATGATCTAGACTTAAGAACATAATGGAAAAATGTCAATGATGTCAATTAAATGTGAAGCTCCTCATGGAACAGTCCTCCCTCATGCCCCCTCCCATCTTGCTGTTCAACATTTATCAGAACACCCTTGCATGTACTTCTCTGCTGTAAGAGAGAGTCGGGGAGAAAGAGAGAGGGAGAGGGAGAGGGAGAGGGAGAGGGAGAGGAAAAAGAAAGAAGAAGAAGAAGAAGAAGAAGAAGAAGAAGAAGAAGAAGAAGAAGAAGAAGAAGAAGAAGAAGAAGAAGAAGAAGAAGAAGAAGAAGAAGAAGAAGAAGAAGAAGAAGAAGAAGAAGAAGAAGAAGAAGAAGAAGAAGAAGAAGAAGAAGAAGAAGAAGAAGAAGAAGAAGAAGAAGAAGAAGAAGAAAGAAGAAGAAGAAGAAAGAGAAAGACAGAGAGAGAGAGACAGAGAGAGAGAGACAGAGAGAGACAGAGAGAGAGAGAGAGAGAGAGAGAGAGAGAGAGAGAGAGAGAGAGAGAGAGAGACAGAGACAGAGACAGAGACAGAGAGACAGAGAGAGAGAAGGAAAGGGAGAGAGACTGGTCATAAACCCTGCTCAAAAGATTTTAAATTGAAGAGATGGTGTTAACCTTCATCAATAGAAATCCCAGGTCTAGTTCCTGTCTCTCTCATTATTATTTTGATATTTTGATATGGGTTATTTTTTTGCCAGGTTGAAATTTTACTCTAAACACATGTTTCTCTTTTCTAAACTAGAATAAGGTAAAAGGTAACAGTCTCATCTACTAACGTTCACTTAAACAATTGTATGTAAGATCACCTTCCCCTTTATTAATACATTTCTATTCATATAAACCCCCATAGTTCTATTGCTGAGAAGCTTGGGTTGGACCATGACTTCTTCCAAGAGCTACAATGCTGTAATCTTTAACTGTAAGAAGACCCAAGGCTTCCCTTCTTTCCATTCCTTCCCAGTAGTTGTTGAGATACACTAAGGTAGCTGATAACAGGCCTCTAGGAGACATCATGGCCCAAACATTTCTCTCTTTCCAATTATCCTTGAATAAAGTTTTTGGTGGGGAAAGTAATCACTCTTATCCCGAAGTCACAGAAACCTCTGACTCTTTTGCTCTTCTCTATCCAAATGGCATGTTTTCAATCTCCCTTAAGGCCCAAATTGACTCAGCTTATGAACTTATGAGATCCTGCCCTTCCATCTGCTCTCCTCCTCCCACAAGCACCCTCCCCCATCCCAATTCTCCTTCCCAAACACAGACATCTTAAAGTATTCCTCTGAAGGCAAAATACTTTGCTTTTGGAATTAATCAGACAGTGCCCCCTGGCAGATGCTTTCAAAAATAATATTTGTGCAGAAGAAAAACTCCCAAACTGACCCAAATCATTTCTCTTACCAAGTCAAAACACAAACGTGCTCCAGATTACTCAGCTGTTACCACATGTCCCCAGCTCCGTAGCAGATTCAGCCGGACATTACTCACCAGTACCCTACCAATATTTTCTGTTCCTGAATCATTCTTTTCCCAATTGGGACAAACTTCCCTCTTTCCTGAATTGATGATTATACCAACAATTAAGATATTTTTATACCTTGCATAGATATCCTCTGATACCTAAATCTTAGCTCCTTAATAAAAGAAATAACAAAATTTG
This sequence comes from Sminthopsis crassicaudata, assembly GCF_048593235.1. Lineage (NCBI taxonomy): Eukaryota > Metazoa > Chordata > Mammalia > Dasyuromorphia > Dasyuridae > Sminthopsis > Sminthopsis crassicaudata. Next base: position 12,686,369 of record NC_133622.1, read on the forward strand.
GAATGATTTTATTGCTGCCAGCAGGTAACATGAAGTTGTATTTTAATACACAACTACTCTGCTCTGTGTGAGAGGGATTGGGCTGGCACTTGCTATATAATCAGCTCAAGGTATCAGATAAGAGATGCACCAGGTATCACTCTTAATTCAAAGGGTTTAGTTAAATGTCTGAGGGAAGACTTGAACTCAGGTCTACCTAAGTGCTAGGCCTGGTACTCTAGCCACTGTACCGTTTAATTGCCTGGCATATCCTTCACATCCCTGGCAAAATAATCTTTCCAAAGCATAGGGATACACAAGACTCTTCTATTCAGTGTCTTACAAGATAAATTGCTAATGACTAAATTTGGCATGCAAGCCCTTCTGCGATCTGACTTCCATCTACTTTCCCAGACTTATTCTGTAGAAGTTCCCATCATGCACTCTTGATTCTAGCCAGAGAGACTGCTGGACATTTTTTTCTTTAGTCAGTGGACCTAATTATCCATCTGCTGTCTCCATACAAGACATCCTGGCATGTGGAAGATATTCACTTCTCTGCTTCTTAGAATAATTCTCCTTCAAGGCTCGTGGAAGTACTGAGCCAGAAAGGCATCAGCTCAGTTCTCCCCTCTGACCCATTGGCTCTCTGATCTTGGGCAAATCACTTTACCTGTCAGTGTTCTCAGCAATATTCTATGATGGTAAACTGCAGAGATGGAACCAACCAGTATTAGTAGAAGGGATTTCTTGGCCATCAGTGGAGATCTAATCCCTGTAACCCTCATCTATTTTCTTAAAAATGTGGGGCACATTGCTCTTTGTTAGAAATGTAACTCACCTAGCATACTTTTGTTTCTAATGAAAATCAGATTTGAGTTAAACCATTTTATTTATAGTTCCATTTTCATGGATGCAACCTTTCATGAATGGAAGTACAAGTCTGTCATAATACACAATATACCGTATTTGAGAGTGTTGGCAAGTGATACATAAGAACAAAAATGAGACCAAGTGGGAAAGGATAGCTTTCTACTAGAAATGACAAGAATAAAAATCTAAAGGATAGCTTTCTACTAGAAATGACAAGAATAAAAATCTAAGGTATTATTCAATTAGAAACCATTTCTAGGAAAGAAGTCGTTTCAAGTGATATAAATTTAAAGTAAAATTGAAATTGTGTAGAATAAGGTATGGTGAAGAACTTACAGATTAAGCACATATTGATCAGAGACTGCTAGCTAATGTAAAAATCAGGCCAATATATTTAACATGTATTGACTACCTGCTAAATAGGAGAGGGGGAAGGAGGGGAAAATATAAAACAAAAGGTTATTCAAGGGTCAATGTTGGAAAAATCGCCCATGCACATGCTTTGTGAATAAAAAGCTTTAATAATGAAAAATAAAGAAAAAAAAAAAGAAAAAGATGACAGTATCATCCATTTATACAGCATTTTAAATAATTTTCAAAAATTTTCCACATAAATTATTTCATTTAAGCAAGTAGCATGGTCCGTAATGGAAGAGTCATTCGATTTAGAAAATCTGGATTTAAATCTTGGCTATAGAACATGGGTGACCTTACATTAATGGTTTTTCATCTGGGTTTTAAGGACCATATCTGTAAAATGAGAGGGGTTAGAAAAGATGATCTCTAAACTTCTAAATTATAGCTTTAAAATGCTATAATATTGAGACCAGACCTTAGGACGCTGATTTTTTTACTCTAGTTTTTTTTTGGCATCTTAGAGCATGTCCAATTATCTAAAGGAGCATTGAAAAAATACTCTGAAAGTGCAGGAAAGATCTTGAAGATCATAAAAGGCAACACTTATCTTTTCTCTGATGCATTTTTATTACTTTTTAGGTTAAGATGGTGAGTATCTCAGAGACTGAATCATGTTTGCCATCTAATTCCAAGTCCTCTGTGGTAATCAATCTCACACTTCCAATGGAAATTTAAATCAATTCTATTTGTGGCTCAAGAAATAGAGCTCAGCTACACAGAATGATTCTACGTAGTTTCTTGACAGATGTCTTATCAGTCCATTTAGATTAGCAGGTGAATGATTCCTCTTCTGCATGGCCAGAAAGAGAAAGTTGACCGAGATGAATTGTACTGATAGACTTTGCTTCATTCTATATATAGGGCTATCACCTCAATCCAGAGTTCAAACTCAGATTCATTAAATATATAAAGAGGAAGGATGGGGCTTTCCTTAGACTTCAGAGAATTTCTGGATTTCCTCTTGGATGAGACTAGGGTCTGTCTCTCTATCACCATGTCCGTCTCTCTCTACCCGTTGCTATCTCTGTGTTTTTCTCTCTTTATCTAAATGATAAATAGTCTTCATTTCTGACATATTAATCATTTATAACTTCTCTACTATCTGTTTGGATAATCAGGAGTTTGCTATTCACTATTTGTGATGGCCTTTTGTGTAATTAGCATTTGGTGGAAGGTGTCAAGCCTTTCAGTTAAGGGACAGTAATTAGGAACGTGTTTTAAATTTAAGACATATCATTTCCCCAGAAGAACAATTTTTAGGAATAAAGCAGATAGACATAACTCTAGCCCAGTGTCACTATTCTGAGGAGAGTAGAGAAGCTGTTTCACGGTCCCTTCCCTTACAGGGAAAGGAGTTTTCCTCCAGAAAAGAATCAAAGTCTCCTTTGCAGAAAGATAAATATAAGCATGATTCCAAAGACAGACACGTATACATGATATATATGATAAACTCCCATGCAAGCCATATTTATTCAGCTCCCCAGTATGTCTTGTACATTGTAAGGGCTGAATAAGTCATTTCTCCATCAAGCCATCAATTAAAACACTTATTAGCTTTGTGACCTTGGTTAAGTCACTTGTTTGCCTCAGTTTCCTCATCTGTAAAATGAGCATAAGAAGTAAAAAGCAAGCATCATTCCAGTATCTTTGTCAAATACCTCCAAAAAACATCCACAGGGGCTCACAAAGGGTAGAAGAAGTATTCAACAACTATCCAACTTTTGAAAGAAAGTAAGAAAAGGCAAAAAAGGAGAAGAATAAAAAGAGCTTTGAAAGACAGGTTGCAGCCAAATTATAAAAGGCTTTAAAATCCATATAGAGAACTTTATATTTTGTGCCGGGGGTAGTAGAGAGATACTGATGCTTACTGAGAAGAACAATATCTGTACTTACAGAAAATAATTTTTTCATAACTGCTTGGAGATTGTACTGGGGTAGAAGAAGCATGAGACTTGGAAATGTCTAGGAGGCCACGGCAGCTGTCCAGACAAGGGGTTTAAGAGCCCAAAGAAGGCACTGGCTACATGAGCACAAGGGGGTTTGAGTCAGGAGATACTGAACAGTTTCTGGGTACACATAACTCCCTGGCAACCCCTTCTGCATTTTCCATGAGGTGAGATAAAAGCTGTTTCACCCATGGTATCCATCCTGCGATTCAAGTTTGTGCTTATGCAGAACTGGGGGCCCTATTAGGGAAGAAAGGGAATTTCCAGGAACAGCTCCAAATCCTCTGCCTGGGCTCTGGTCTCAAGCATTTGGCCAATCTATATAAAGAAAGTGTCTTTGGGGCAGGGAGGGCTGGGTCATGGATTACATTTCCATTAAAAGATGTAATGATAGCCATAACAGCAAAAAATCAAAATCCAGCATTAAATTCAAGAACTGTAGCTGAAGGGACTAGCATGGAAGAGCCATTTCTGGAGCTCAGTGCCATTTACTGCAAACACACTACAATGCCGCTCATCACTGACATACGCAGACAAATATGGCCCTGTGTGGGCTGAGGTCTATTTGGACTACAACGCTGAATTACCCAAACCAAAATTACATACACATGCTGAGACAGTCTTTCAGATAGCCTCCAAAAATGGAGGTTTGGATCAATAGGCCATTGCAAAGCCCGCTAAAGTAAATCTCAGAAATTAACCATCCTCAGATAAAAACACACCGTCGTTTACAGTAAATATACTGCAAAATCAGTCACTGATATAAGCAAACAGTCTCTGCCAGGACAGGATAAATGCCCATTTGGAGTATGAAGTGACATCCTGAAGGCCGGAACTGCCAACCTATGCAATATAACGAGGACAATCTGCTTTCAGGTAACCTCCGAGAATAGATATTTCAATCAATACCCCAAGCAAAACCCGCTTCAGTAAATATCAGAATCTATCAATCCTCAGCTAATTGGGAGATTGTTTTTCTAAGTGAACAGCTATGAAGTCCTGACTGTTCAAATAACTGTAATCATTTTATTTGTCCTATTCTCCAGGGGGATTTTAAACAAAGCCTGCAGTGATTGCTTCCCTATTTCAGATCTGCCTAGTAATTTTCCGGTGTATTAAAACACATTCAGTGTTGACACTGGCTGGAAGAAAAAAATGTAGCCCTGCCTGATGAAGCTGCTCATTTTCAGTCAACATAATTACTCTGTATTAACACATCTGCTATTTAAACAATATAACACTTTCTATTTATTCTGCTAATAATTGACTCGAGAGAATCATATATCTCCATTTAACGTGAATAAAATGTCTGAAGAATATTTAAATAGCAAAACTTCAAGTCAAACACAGGAAAATGCTCTAGGAGGGACCTGGCACTTTACTAGAGAGTGAAACTTCTCCAATGATAGAGAATGATAGTGGAAAGGGTTCGGTGTTTATAATGACAAGCCCTGGATGTACGCCCTGGATTTGCCAAGTGGGTGGCCTTGAGCAAGGGACTTTCTACCTCTGCAGCTCAGTTTCCTTATTTGTAAAATGGCTTAAAAATAAACCTTATTCAGGGAGGTTTGACAAGACTAGGGGCCTTTCCAGAATCAAGTCTGTGATCCCTGATCTTACAACTCTGGAGTTCCAGGATACAATATTAAGATGGTCCAGCTCCTTAGAATTCTAAACAGCACATGGAAAAATACCAATCTCTCAGACAATCTTTTCTTAAGACTTTAAAAACTGTTTGTAATTATATGCAATGGCCAAGAAGCACCAAATGTCCGAGATGATCTTCTTTGACTTTGACTACAACCACGCTGGCTCCAGATCACTCAGTTCCCTTCCATGATTCTGTGACTCTTATCCTGTATGAAATCTAAGTGACTTTCAGAGTCGGCCATCAGCCCTTGCCTGCAACTTCATGGCCCTTGTTTCATTAATTGTAGTGTAGCTCATTTCACAGGTCCCTACTTATCCTAGGAAAGTCTCTGATTCCTCAACAGAAAGGTTAAGGCTCGGATCATGGAGCGACAATCAAAGGCTGGACAGGGAACAGTTATTATGAACAAGAGACCATTGGCTACTGGGCATTTGGGATACACAGAAAAAAGCAGACCAATTCCAGGGCTCTGTGTATTCTGATAGGGAAAGACATCATAAATATTCACATGTGCTTTTGTGCATATATGTGATATTTATGTATTATTTGCATATTGTATATTATAAATACACACCATATATGTGAAAACACATATACTCATGTGTAAAAACAGACAAGGTAAGCTGATGGGAAAGCCATTGGTAGTGCAGAGAGAAGTGATAGAGAAGAAAGATCTCATGAAGAAAATGACTGAATAAGCCAAATTCTGAAGGAAATTATGATTTCATCAAGGGGAGAAATGTATAAGGCTGGAAAGACATAAAATAAGCAGATCGTGAAATGCTTTATTAGGATGGGAGAGGTTCAACAGTCTTCATGGAGGGAATTAGAATAAAAAAGGTGACAAAAGAATGAGATTTAGAGATTTAATTCATACAATTGTATAAGAATAGAAGTGCATTCCACAAACTTCTCACTGGAGGAACACAGGCATGAGACTATCAGAACCAGAACAAAGACATCAAGTTTAACTTCTTCATTCTAAGGATATGGACACTTTGGGTCTGAAACCTTTTAGCCACGAGAACCTGGAGAATGTTTTCCTTTGTATTTTGCTATTTTTCTCCTGAGGATTCTTCATAGGTTCATATTATGTTAGAATGGAAGAGAATTTGGGATCCTTCGAGTACTCTTAATGCAGCTTGACAATGCACTATTTTGACTGAGGACTCATGGCTGATTGAATATTGTGAAAACCACTAAAACCCAAAAATCTTTTTTACCCCCCAAATGAATCACCACCAAGACACAGCACATTAGGCCTTCACCCTCACCCACCATTTTGTATTTATAAACTTGTTTATTTTATTTTATTTGATACTGAGATATAAAGTGTAAACTGATTAAATTGCATCTTAGTAGATGTAGTATCATGTTTAAAGATGGTGGAATTTTTTTTTTTTGGCTTTGTCAGCTGCTAGCGATCCCTTCTACTTTTGCGTAGGTTTCAGATGTGATAAATCTGTCATCTATACCTTTATTCAATTCACTCATAAAAATGTCATCAAGACAGTTCTAGAGAAAAAAGTCTCAGTTCAGCCTGGAGTATGAAGATTGTGGCAGCCAGTAATGTTGATTGACACGCTTTAGGTGAGGGACTCGTGAGTCTATTCAAGAGAAGGGACACTCTATGATATATTTAATTAGTCCTGTCACTTCCATTGTCTCTCTCTTCTCCCCTCACTACACACAAGTTGGGAACATCATGGGGATTCAGCATGAAGTCCCTAGAATTTCTGTTCTGATTCAATTTTAGTTTTATCACAATTGCTTAATCCTTGTAGAATATAAAGAAAATGTAAACTATTTTTTATAATCAACTCTACCAACTCTGTACAAATATAATTTAACATCATGCTGCCAGCTTTAAAATGTTCTCACATGCAGGGTGAGACAGAAGAAACCTAAAGGTCTAGACTGAAAAATCAAAAGAATTGTGTTTGCCCATCAGCGTGACTTTAGTTAAGGCTTTTAACCCTTCTAGACCTCAAGGTGCTCATCACTAAAATGAAGGTTAATCCATAAATTCCCTTCCTTTTTACATTTGGGAAATCACTAATTACAAGGTAAATAAGACCAGGGCTATGGAAAACACAACTGAAGAAATTCTAATCTAGTCTAAGCTCTTATTTATATCAATTAAGGAACCCTATACAGATTAAAACAAATGAAAAACAAACTTGCTCATTATTTAGGATAAGTTTTACTTGTTTTGTTTCAATACATTTCTTCCAAGGCTCAGAAAATTGTTTTTTCTTCTCTATGGGAAAGTAACTCTGTATCAGGTAGCGATTGGCTATATTAGCAAAATATAAAGGTGGAGATAACTAAATAGATTTGCAATAAATGTATAAAAGATTGGGGCAAGAGCTTTCGCCATTCAGGCAGGATTACAATAATTGCAAGCTCCAATTCTTCAGTGTTGGTATGTACCCATCTTGGGGTAAAGAAGCTTAAAATAATTTGCATGATTTGGCACTAGCTGCCAGGTCATGAAAGGAGTTGAACACTATTTCAGTTGGAGTGTACCAGACTCCTTAAACTAGAACCTTGTTAACTTTGCAGCGGGGGCATTTATATATTGGGATAATCAGTTAACACTGAAAATCACATCTTGATCTGGTGTTTTATTGGTTGTCTCTAATGAAGCAAATGATGGACAAAATGTTTTATGATGCAGATTAAACTGAAATGTGTGTCATGAGTATACTTTTAGAGAGCTTTCTCTCTCTCTTTCTCCCTCCCTCCCTCCTTCCCTCCCTCCCTCCCTCCCTCCTTCCCTCCTTCCCCCCTCCCCCCCCCCCTCTCTCTCTCTCTCTCTCTCTCTCTCTCTTTCTCTCTCTCTCTCTCATCTTTCTGTTGGAATTAGATATGAGGGATAATACCAATAAAAAAATCTTAACAGTGGACTAAATTCTGGTAAGTTTTATCTAAAAAGAGCTGAAATGTACTGATCAGCCAAAGTAATAGTGACCTAGAATAGTCTCAGAAAACTGATAATACCCTGTAGAAAACAAAACAAAAACTTTCAGCATGAAATAAAAAGCCTTCCTAAAGATTTGAAGCCGAAAGACAGAAGTCATTGCGTAGTTTCAAGTGCAGCAAAAAGAGGTGAAGTAGAACAATAGAGAGAGACAATCTCTTCCAAGCATATGAAGGTGTGAAAGGCATTGTGGGCATGATGCATGATACAATATTTTTCTACTTCTCCAATTGTCTGCAAAGGGTTTCTTTGTCTAGCATGTCTGTGGAAGACTGTGTTCTTTAGGGTAGAGAACAGAAAATTATTTTTTTTGTCTTGATTTTCTCTTGTGCTTTACTTTGCTATTGTGTCCTAATGAAATGTTTTATATTTTGATTTATTTTTCTTGCCATGACTATTGGTAGAGAAGGCAATGTGTGAAGTATTGATCCATATTTACACAAATATGACTATTTCAAAGACTCCACACTACAATACTGAGTTAAGTGAAACCCTTCTTACATTTAAAGAAAATAATTGTCTACTTAAAAATGGCTCTGTGGCACTAGTACATAAAGAGAAAACAGTACAATACTGCTTTACATACTTTATTTTTCTAAGTCTCTTTATGGCTCGCCCTCTAAATCATAGACTTAAGTGGTTTTCATTTCTTTTTTCCTAGTAAATTCATAACAATCCCAGGAAATGCTAAAGGCTTCACTGGGAACCATTAACAGTATTTGACAATACACTTCACTGGGGACCATTTTAACCTAATTCTTAGTGCATCATTATGGCTTTGGGCATATTGTTTCTAACTACTAGAAAAACCTTATCACTTTTGTGGATGAGTTAATGAGCAAATTAACCAACGCGAGTAAATATATAATTCTTCTCAATTTCCTAACAGTTGGCTTCATAGGGTATAGATTATTACAAGAAAGCAATCATAGCGTAAGACCAACTAAGCAGTATCCCTCTAGCACATGTTAGTGAAAATAAATATGTTTATTCAAAGTCAGCCCCTTGGGTGAAGTTTTTGTATCCGAAATGTATACCTATTCTGTGTTTTCTAGGGATCATATAATTATACCATAGAGCCAGAGTAGATGGAATTCCAGAGGTCAGCTCATTATAGGATCAATATCTAATTGTTATAAGAGACCTCAAAGGCAATCTAGTCTGACCCCCTTATTTTACAGATTGGGAAACTGAGTCCCAGTATGTCTCAATGACTTTCTTAAGATCCCATTAAGCACTGTGAGCTAGAAGTATAGCTAAATTCAAACGCGAGTTCAATATTTCCAAATCCAGCTTCTCTTCACTGAACCACATGTTATCCTGGAGTTCTCTTCGATTTAAATTTCTTTTCTCATGCTTTGATCTATACTCATCTTTATTGCTGTGCTTATGTCTTCCACTGGTAAAACTGCAGCATCCATATACCCATCCATAAACCTTCTGCTTCTAGGAAATTTTTGCCTATGACTTTCCATAAATCCTTCATAGAAGATCTACTAACAGTAACAAAATCCAGCACGTACCAATACTACACTTAGCTTCTTCAAATGTTAACCTTTGAATCTGGTCACAAATTTAACTGATTACATGATTTACGACATTTCTCATGCAAATGTCCATAGCAAATACCCCAGCTACATAGCTAGATGGAACTGTTGGAAAGAACATCATCCAAGGAGCCAGAAAGTCCTGAATTCAAATCTAGCCTTAGATACTACTTGTGTAGCGCTAGGAAGTTATTAACCCTCTCAGTTTTCAATTCTGTCAAAATGGAAATGATAGGCATCCACGATTATAGATTGTTTAGAGAACAAAATGTGATTTCTAAAGTGCTATGAATTTTTATCTACAATGTAAACTTTAGAAATGATTGTTGTAATTCCTTTGTGGTTGTTGCTATCACTCCAAGTTAGGATTGATAAGTGGTAGCTTCAACAATCCAACTTGTCATTTTTCTGATTCTTTGGTCACCTGGAATTTTGATTTTGCTGAGATCATGGTGCATGAATTCTCAGGCAAATAATCTCACAATTGCATATAGATAGCTATTGTTTATAGAGTGCTTGAAGCTTTGGGAAAGACTTTCCATATAATCTTATTTTATACTCACAAAAACCTTTAGAAGTAGGTGCTATTAAATCCTCATATTACTGGTAAGGAAGGTGAGACATATAGCAGCTAAGTGATCTGTCCAGGGTCACACACAGCTAGCTAGTTTAGAAGTTGTCTTTCTGACTTTAATAATTTATCACCTGATTGATTGGATGACTGCTAATTATGCATGTTATAGCCTGGAGGCTTTTAGTGTATAATTGGAATAGATGGTCACTTAAGATCCCTTGCTAGTCTCAAAATGGATTTTTATTTAATTTCCATTCTTTTCTTCTCCATTTCCTCACCCCACATATACATGTTTACATGCACAGAGTGGAATTAGTTATATTGTATAAGACTTACAATTTCGTCTGACTAACTAAATTAAAATGTTTTTAACTCATGAAAAGCATCTCAGTTGTTTTGGTATAAAAAGACTCAAAGGAAATAAAGGAATGAAAGAAAAAGTGAAAATAACATGCTTTAGTTATTGTTCAGACAAAGTTAATTCCTTTTCGAGTATCTTAGGATCACTGTATTGTTGAGAATAACTGAGTCATCACAAATCTTAATCATATAATATTACCGTTATTGTGTACATCATTCTGATTCTGCTTACTTCACTCTGGATAGGTTCATCTAAGTCTTTCCAGGTTTTTTCTGAAATCATCTTAGTTGCCATTTTTATAGCACAACGATATTCCTTCATGATCATGTCATAATTTATTTAGCTATTCCCCAATTGATAGGCATCCCTTTGATTTTTCAATCCTTAGTTACCACAAAAAGAGCTGCTGTAAATATTTTTGCATAAGAACATTCTTTTCCCATGTTTTTTGGTCATCTTTGGGATATAGAACTAGTAGTGATACTTCAGGATCAAACAGTATGCATGGGTTATAGGCCTTTAATCATAGTTCAAAATTGCTTTCCAAATGGTTGAACTAAGTCTGTCAATAGTGTAGCATAGCCTCCAACATGTACATTTTCCTTTTTTATTTTAATAACATTGATGTTGTTGTTACCATTTGCCCTTCGTTCTCTAAGAGGAACATGGCATCAGGGAGCAGATACTATGACATGGAAGTGAACTGAATTTAAGTAAGAGAGGGCTGTACAAGGTCACCTGCCTCACTTTATCCTCTGGGGCTAGCCGGACCTAGTGGTCAGATATAGATCAGGTTAACTTGAGATGGCCAAAAATTAACTGCAAAAAAGGAGCATTTTATATGTGTGTGTGTGTGTCACACACACACACACACACACACACACACACACACACATCCATAAAGTGCTTTTAGTTTGTGAAGGAACAAATGGCAGGTAAGAATCTTTTCCTTCATTACGTTCTTTGTGCTTTTGGAGAGGGGAGGTGTAGTGTTCAAGAGGCTGAGTCACATCCAGCTGAATCCAAAGTTCTCCAGAAGTGCATGGCCCAACTTTACTTAGAGTGACTCAAACACATCCATTGTCTGCTTTCCCAATTCAAATATATATGGAAAACAGCACAGAACTAAAGAATATTGTCTAGAATTGCTTCCTGCTAAATAAAATGGAAGCTTTGTATTTTTGATAGTTTCTATAATTACTTGTTATGATACTCCTCAGGGTCAAAATTCGTTTATTCTTCTTTCTTCCATAAAAATCTCTTTTTATTTTAACACTCAGAATGATTTGAAGAGAGCAATTTTCTGTTTCAATGTCTCCAGGCTGTCTTTCTGCTTCCTTGCGGCCTCAGGTCCTCTCTATTGAAGGAGGTTCCAGATGAGTCATCCTTTCTAACCAGGGACTCTTTGTGATTTTCTTCCATATTTTCCTTTTATTTCCTGAAATAACGGTCCCACCTTTTGTGTTCAACTTCATTGCTTAACTCTTCATTCAATTTCATAGATCACCTTTTCTTTCTCCTTTTCAAAAAGAATCCTTTCACTTAGTGGAGGCTGACCTCTTCTCTGGCTAGCGGTTTTCTTTCCAAATGAATGGATTTGATCATCGCCTAAGGATCATTTGTCATCTGTTGCTGGCGACTCTTCCATTTAGCCCAAGCCGCTCCACGCAGTTCTGGGCTGCATTCCATGCTATCTTTTAATTCCTTATTGGCAGCTTGCTGGCACCAGGTTCTTATCACCTTGCCAGGTTGAACGCCTCAGGATGCAAGCTACGCTCTCCATCCCCCCCAATGTGAACAAAAACTTTGTCGTCAAGACCCTTTAGAGAAAGTCCAGACATCCCTCAGTCCCTCTCCTCATCCTCGCTCTTTTCTTCTTTCCTTTCATCGATTCCCCTTCCATGAAAATAAAAGTCATGAATCTAACCAGTAAATTCAACTGTCAATTCCCTGGAATGGGACTCTGGTATTTGGAGGGTTCAGAGGAACAAGGACCTTGACCTGTAACTAACTTCACCCCAGTGCAGTCATGCAAATACTACTTTGCCAGGCTCCGGGCCGCTTTCCTGGGCTCTGGCCCTCTTCCCAGCCCAAAGCCAGATGGAGAGCATGTCTGGGGAGCCCGCAGGGGTTGGAGCTAAGATATCCAAGGGAAAAATAATGGACAAGGCAGTGTCCAGAGAAACCAAAGGCACAAGGGAGTAGAGAGGACATGTAGCTCCAGGATGAGAAGGATGATCTTTCCTCCATGGGGCAGCCTGTGGGAGTGATGAGCCCAGCAGGCAGAAGTCAGTCTGCTCTTCTCATGACCAAAGCAGAGAGCCCCAGAGACACTGCGGATGTTTAGAGTGCCTCAGAAGCAGCAATCCCTCCAGTTCTTCCAATCCCTGGTTTCTTCATAGAAAAACGGACGCCACATTCCCATGCTTAAATCAGCTTCCCCAGTCGTGAAGGCGTGGGGCCAGAGGCAAGGGTCAGAGGAGTTTCAGCACAATTCTTCTTTTTGGGTTCTTTCTTGAGACCCAGCATATTGCCCAGGTTGGAAGTGGTCATTTCCTTGGACTATTTTTTCGATAATCCAATTAAATTGTTTACTGAGATAATGCTGCTTTCTGTAGCAGCTTTTGACCAAACATTTGAGAGATAATGGGTGTTGTGATGGGTGGGAACATATTCTGACTTAGTTTTTTTCCTGGACAAATGTCTCTGATTTACCTTAGAATTAGATAAACTGACTGCCAAGGGCAGTAACAGTGCAGATGACGGAATGCTGATTGCTCAAGAGTCCTGAGCAGTCAAGCAGATTCTCCCCTATCTAGTGATCCATAAAACAGAAGAAATCTTGATTTAGTCAGAACTCTCTAGTTGCCTCTGTTAACCATAGAATTTTAGAGTAGAAGAAGCATAAGAGTGAGAATTATAAAGGACTTTAAAATAAGGAAACTAATGCACAGCCAAGTTTGTAACTTGACCAGATTAGTCAATGGTAGAATAAGGATTAGAACTCACATCCTTGGATTCTCAATCCTGTGCCTAACCTTTTTTCCTTGAAGAGCCTTTAGAAGGGTTGCATAGACTTCAATCTTTTATGGGAAGAGAGGAAATGACAAAAATATGAGCTGAGAGCTTTCATAGAACTTATCTTGTACTTTTCTTTTGCCTTATTAATTATAATTTTGTGTTTTAATTATTTATGGCTGCTGTCTTCTGATAGCTATCCAGTACTCACTCCTGGTATATTATAGGCATTTTATAAATGGTTGTAGAATGAAGGATTGAGACAACACTTAAGGCCAGAGACCAGAGCATTAATCCAACTCAATTCAACTTATCTTTATTAGGTATATTATACGTGTTGCACAAAATGAACAAAATAGCCCCTGCTCTCAATGAGCTTATATTCAAATGGGAGAAATACATTGTATGTACAGTCAAATCTGTGTGTATATGTGTATATATATATATATATATATATATATATGTATGTATGTATAGTGTTTATAGCTATATAATTTGGGACAGGGAGAGAGAAGAAGGGCCTCCAATAAGATATGGCACCTGACTTTAGCCTTAGCTATGTAATCTAAAAAGCAAATTTGAGGAAGGAATACCCTCAAGACAGGATGTAGAGCCTGAACCAAAGGAGGAGAAAAAGAAGAGGCTGAGATGATTTCCAACATACTGTCTGCCATTGAAGGAATTCCAAAGATGTACAAATTAGAGACTAAAATTCAACTGTTACTACTCAATATCTTAACTAATTAGTTAACTTAATTCTGACCTTATGAATCACTGATCTTTTAGAATACAGTCTCAAATTCTATTTAAACTCTGATTTCCTTTAGGATTTTAGAGCATCTTTGCAACAAACACAAAGAAGAAAAAAAATTTAAAAATTAAATTCACTATTAACTACCTGTTTATAACTCATTGGGAAAAGGCCTTAATGTGCCTTCAGCATTCTGCCTATTTGGTTCTCCAAGTCTCTTTTTTTTTCTTTTATTTTCCACGTATCTATCTCATGCTCAAAGAAAAATCTTTTCAATTCCTCACAAGTGAACTGTGACAGAAGAAACATGTATAACCATATATAAATGTCCACAGCCTGATGAGTGTAATTTTTTTTCTAAAGAAGAGACATTTTACCCTCTTCAAAGCAATAGCTTCTGTTGTTCTTTGACACTGGAATAGGTGTAAAAGTTATTTGCATTAATGTAAGATTATTGATTAACTGCACTTATTTTCAAATCTTTCCAAACCTGATTCTTTAAAAGGACATATTCTTTCCTCCTCTCTTCTCTGGATATTCTTTTAAAAATACATATAAATAAAACAAACTATTTCGACTATAAACAAAAACATCCAGGTTGGGTATTTTTATAAGCAGTAATTTAGTTTTTAATTTAAAAAGAAAGTAACAGTCTGAATTCTTTAGCAAGTCAAGGAAAAACCAAGAATGGAACTCCAATGTCTTGAATTCTAGATTCTTGGAATCATAAATAGAAAATGCCCTCTTCCCTGGCTCATTTGGTGTTCATCCTGTAATAATACTTCTCTGATTAAGTTTGCTTTTCCCCACTAATGTTGTCTAAAATAAAAAAACAAACTCATCTGCAGGAACTTTTTATTAACCCTTGCCTGTCCTAATAGTAATAATTTTGAAGGCTGGCTGGAGAGTTTTTCTTTCAATGAGTTTAGTAAACACATTTTACCCTCTAGATAACTCCTTTGCTGCCCTCTAAAGCCCTGATGACAGAATACCAGCAGAGCTCTGCAGAAATGAATATATTCATTGGCAATAAAGAGACTGGAACAGATCACAGGAATACCCAATTGGAACTCTAGTCTTTATTATTTGGCCTGTGTTATACAGCAGGCCAGCTTATGAACCCTGCAG
The DNA here is from genome assembly GCF_048593235.1 of Sminthopsis crassicaudata. Lineage (NCBI taxonomy): Eukaryota > Metazoa > Chordata > Mammalia > Dasyuromorphia > Dasyuridae > Sminthopsis > Sminthopsis crassicaudata. The sequence goes on from NC_133622.1 coordinate 12,701,597, forward strand.
TAGAACAACTATGCACAGAAGTCAAGTAGTAAAATGACCAAGTGATATCAGTATTAAAAGGGGTGCCCTGATATTTATATATTAATGACTTTAGCTAGTTAGGCTGGTAACTAAATTCAGTTTTCAAAATAAATTTTCCCATAACAAACATAAATGTCTTTTCATAATCCACAGGAAAAAATAAAGTAAATATTGCTATCATACAAAAGACTCAAACTAAATTGATTAATAGAAATTAAGACCATAGAGCACACATCAAAATAATTAGTATATAAAAAAATCATACAATATTGTCTTTAAAACTACAAAGGACAAAAAAAAACAAAAATGGAAAGCAACAAACAAAAAGACTACAAGGAACTTTATTAAGCACTAGGCCTAATCTATAGTTTCACAGAGGTGAGAACTTAGGGCCAGAAAAGGGTAGTTTGCCTGAGTTCAAAGAGGGGCTATATAGAGCAGACTCCCAAGTTAATGTTTTATTATCTGTGAAATTAAAATCCAGGAAACTACGTGACATTCTTTTCTCCTCAGATTGTATAATTTTCTAAAGGAATTTGAATAATATGACAGAATAGAAATAGAAATGAAATGTGGATGCCATCTTTGGTGTGAGACCCTTGGTGCTACATGAAAGGTAGCTTTGTAAGGTTAAGATAGAAAGACAAGCCCTTTGCCCCAGAACAGTGATGTCACCGGGGTAACAGCGAGGGTCTCACCATGTCTCCCATTTTCAACTTTCCGAGCCTACTAACAGTAATTTTGTTGCATATCTACCAGTGCACATAGCTGCTCTTGAGCCTCTTGTCCAAAAATAAAACTGGACTCTTGGATATATTTTGGAAGTGAGTCAAAATCAGTGGATGAATGCAGTGAATTACTGCATAGTAATGGTCTTCAGCATCTTGTGCATCCAGTAGTTGGAAAATGCCAGAATTTAATTGCTGTCAGATTTCTATAGATAAAAAGATTTGCCTACAGAAAATAATGAGAAGAGCGATTATTGATCTTTTCAGCTGTGTACCTTGCCTGAAAGACTCCTGGTTGCTGTTTTCAATTATATGTGTTAATGGACCAAGATTGTTCTCCATAAATAGCTAGGATGCAACTGTTAATACCAGAAGAGACTGAGATTTGCATAATGAGGGACCTTATTTATAGTTCTGCCATTACAATAGCATTCTATAAATGTCATTCTTTTATGTCTACCTGTTGATCTCCAGGAAATATTTTTGCTGCATAGAGTAAACCACAGATTTTGATAAATGGTTGTTCTAGTTGCTTTTGATATAGTTTAGGGGGAAAATTGCAGCCTATATTAGAATATTTCTAGACTGAACATTTATTTCTTTGTTTAGCTATTTATTTGTTTTGGCAAGGCATGCCTATGTGACAGAGTCCTACTGAGAATTTTTTTTAATTTGATAAAAAATGGTTGGGTATTATGCAAGTGTTCATAAAAGTGGCATTTGTACCTACTAATGCTTAAAGCAAGTTTTTTTTTTCTGGCTAATTCAATTTGTACTGAGTTTTATCTGTAGCTTACTATATTTTCTAACTTTACGAAGTCAGTCTATGCAGTACATTTACAGAGAAATTCCCAAGATTGGATGTGTTACAAGAAAAGTATTATTTTTAGATCCTGTTATTTTTTTTAAATCATGAATTCTTATAGATTGCCTCAGCTAATGCAAACAACTATCAGCAAAGTTTACCAGGGTATTTTCTTCTTCTTGCCCAATTATTTGTCTAGTTCTGTGCTGTGTTTCTGATAGGATCCAGCCTTTTAAGAGAAATAATAAATTTCCAATCTGAGAGTGGCCATAGAATATTTATGACTTACAAATTGGAGAGAATTGTATAAGAATACTTCTACTACATTAAAAATTGTTCCCTATAAAAAATCTGTCATATTAACAAAAAATGAAAAGAAAACAGAAAAAAGTTGTGGGTTTTGTTTCTTATACATCCAGAAACAATTTGAAATTTTCTCACTTATAGAATGCTATCTTGTTTAGTTTTCCATTTTTTAAAGTTAATTTTTAAGGGGGAAGGAAGTCATGGAGAGAGGGAAGGAGGGAAGGTGGAAAGTAAGAAGAGAGGAAGGAAGGGAGAAAAGGAGGCAAGGAGGGAGGAGAAAGGGAAAGAGGGAAGGAGGGAATAGGAAAGGAAGAAGGGAAGGGAGAAAAGATATTACTAAAGCAGCAAAGTTAACTTGTTATAGAGCCACAGGAATATTATTGCAAAGGAAGTTTAGTGATACTAATCTCTGGTTTCAATTATAGCTTTGACTCATGTATTAAGAAAAGTCTTGCCCCATGTGGATACATTCTATAACCTGGAGGAAATATTAAATGATGCCATTCTTAGAGGAAGCCAATAGGATCCATTTCAAATTCATTAATGATGCTATGTAATCTAGATCTACCCTGCCAATCTACAAGCATATCCCAATATTTGGAAGAAATCATTTGTTATTCATTGTTCCCTGTATAGGAGTTTATTCCAGTCTCTGATCTTTCCTCCAGCTTTTTTTTTTTTCTTTCCCTACCCTGATATTATTTTTCCCTACTACTTTGTACCTCATACAGCCTCACTTGTTTTTCAAAATCTTTTTTTTTCACTACAGTGGCTCATATTAATATCTCTTTTTTTGAATTGCTGTTAAATTGTTTCCTTATCATACAGTGTAATTCTTGATCCAATACTGTTTTCCTTTTGCCAGTAGTTTTTCAGTCATGATTGTCTCTTTGAGATCCTGTTTGGATTTTGTTGTTTTGTTTTCAAAGAGATTGAAGTAGATTGCCATTTCCAACTCTAGCTCATTTTACAGATGGGGAAACTGAGGAAAATAAGGTTAAATGACTTGCCCATGGTCATACAGATAGTGTCTCAGGAAGATGAATCTTCCTGATTCCAGGATAGCATCCTATCCATTGCACCACTTAGCTGTATACTGTCTTGTAGCATTTTCAAATGATGTGTGTGTGTGTGTGTGTGTGTGTGTGTGTGTGTGTGTGTGTGTGTGTGAATTATCCCTATCAAAAATTTAACCTTTTCCAGGGCAGAAACCCTCTCTCCTCCCATCACAAAGCAGGAGAGATACTACTATTGTACTATTATTGAGACTTGCTGATTGAAAGCTCGGCTTGTTCTCTTGACTTTTACATCAAGAGATCTTTCTTTTATTTCTTGCCTCTTCCATCTCTGAGCAGCTGTTATGGTGTAGTACCTAACATTTGGGGCTCAGAATCAGGTGATTTCAGTTAGAATTAACTCAAACAATTAACTACTTGTCCATGGACATGTCACCCTCTCAGGGCCTGTTTATTTTATCTGTAAAAAGGAAATAATACTGCAAAGACAACTTCACAGGGTTTGGGACAAGAAGACCTACCCAAATTGACTACTCAGAGATCACTCATAGAAAGAAGAATTATTTATTAGAATCTCGAGAAGCGGATCCATCCTAGTCTGCAATCCAAATTTCACAGCAGGATAGGGCCAGAGCCTTGAAAATGCTTACAGCTTTTATACATTTCAGACAAAGAACCTTCAAAATCCCAGCCTCTATATGTTGTGATTGGTCACCTAAGTCTACTGTACTCCTAGTTGGTCAGTGGAATGTATTAGACAAAGTGAGATATATAGCTTCTTTATCTTTATCCTTATCTAAAATCACGTGATTCTGGAGAAGCTGAAACTGAGGCCTAATAGGCTTGGTCTACTTTAGGAAACAGTCTCTGATCAATATGTGCTGTAAGTTCTTCTCCCTTTTCCCACACAATAGCTTGTGAAGATGAAAGGACTTACAAACTTATTTTTTGTGATTTCCCCAAACTTCCATGGGTATCCCATCCTTTCCACATATCTGGTTCTACTCAAGATTTCCTCTTGCCCTCTTCTCCTTGAAAAAGGGGATGGATCTTTGGCAGAAATGTCTCCAGTGAGGGAGTTTTGAAGGCTGAGGGAGGATGAAGACTGAGGGAGGATGATGGCTGAGGGAGATTAAAAACAATCTAGGGAGGAGGAAGACAACTGAGGGAGGAAGAAGACCATGCCAAGGAATCACCAATAATTAGAGGTTTGCTTAAACATTCTCTGAGTTAAATTTTCATTGAGATCATATAAGTCTGGAAAACAGGCAAAAACTACAAATCTGGGCTTCATTTATTGTTTTATTGATTGTCAGGACTGAAAAATGTAATGGGAAAATGTTAATAATGAAGATGAAACTTAAAAGCACATCCCCAATTGGGAGGGGAGACTTTACCAGCACACCCCTGTTGTAACTTCTTCCTTTCCCCTCTCCATCTCTGCCTCCTAGCTGCTATCGGTCAGTACCAATGATCAAAAACATAACCTAGGCCAGCTGTTGTGCTTCTACTTTTTAGGCCTTTCTCTCTGAGTGGAGCAGAATGAAATCTGTTTTTGAATGTAATTGAAGGAAGAAAAAAAAAGGGAAACATGACATGATTTCACATCTTTTTTATGTGTCTTTTGAAACTTTAGATTTCAGAAGTTGATATTGTTTTTTCCACCCAGAAATTCAATTTACATCATTTTATTAAGCTATAAAACTTTAGAGAACACAAATTGAAAGCTTGAATAAGATCATAAAGCAGAGCCAAGTCAGTATTTGAAGAAGACATGTGGGGAAAGGAAGAGAACATTGAGAATTCTTTACAAGCTTTTATAGAGCTTACTTAATACAGAGTCCTCAGCTCTGTGGAATAATTGTGTATCCCACCGACAAATACTACAAGCCTGGGGAAAAACACCATCTTTAATTATCAGCTTTGGTGAACTACAACAGTGGGAAATATTCAGATAAATCATTCCTATGCCACAGCAAAATGGAAGTGGGGGAGGGAGGAAAAGCCTACAGCATCAAGAACCTTGTCGTTCAGTGAGTCCCACAATTCACTTCTCTTTTCTTTTATACTGGTAGGATGCACATGGTGATTTGTGTTTCCAAAACACTCTTAACTAGAAATCCGAAGATATACAATGTTATCCTGCAATCTGAACAAGAATTATAATGGTCTAAAGAAAGAAAAATGGAATTTTATTACAGTATTCAGTTTATACACATTCATATATTTGTTTTTGCTGTTTTTAAGCCATATCCAACTCTCCATGACCCTATTTGGGGGTTTCTTGGCAAAGATACTAGACTGATATGCTAGTTTCTTCTCTAGATCCATTTTACTAATGGAACTAAGGATGAGGAAACTAAGACAACCAAGGTTGAGGAACTTGACCAGGGTTGCACAACCAGTAAGGGTCTGAGGTAGGGTACTGTATTCTATCCAATTCACCACCTCTCTGCCCATTTTATGTGTATGCTGTGAATGTGTATTTGTGTGTGTATAGGAATAGACAAGAATAAATATCCCTATATCTACATATACTCAAATTCTCTCTCCATATATACATACATAAACATGTGCATATTATGAAAATATATATGTATATGTACAGATATATACACATATATCTTAGCTTCAACACAAACATGCCAGTTTTCCATTTTCATATTTTTAACTGATCTATATTCCCAATATTCTCCACTTGTCATCCCTATGATAGCACACACTTCTATTCTGCTGTTAAACAAGCCAAAGTTAGTGGATCCCTTCAGATCTGTAGTTTGGGGCTATAGTTCCACTAAAGTTGCTGAGATGTCTACACTAATTCTGCCCCAATACAGAGAGCTCCCAGGAGGAGAGGGAAAAGCGGGGGCACCAAGCTACTAAGTAGAGAAGAACCTGCCTGTGTGTGAAATGGAGCAGATCAAAGCTCCCCTTAGCAGTGAGGGATGTGCCGGTGAGTCCCTGCTGTACTTTCAAGGGCAGGTGAGATAAGAAAATCCTTGCAGCCCCTTTAGCACCCGGTCCCTTTACATTTTAGAAGGATGCTCTATAGCCACATTACTAATAGTCTTAGAGTTCCTTGTAGCACCTTTAGCACACGGTCCCTTTACATTTTAGAAGGATGCTCTATAGCCACATTACTAATAGTCTTAGAATTCCTTGTAGCACCTTTAGTGCCTAGTCTCTCTATATTTTAGAAGGTTGGTCTATAGCCACATTATTAATAAGCAGTCTTAAGAGTTCCTTGTAGCACCTTTAGTGCCCTGTCCCTCTATATTTTAGAAGGATGCTCTATAGCCACATTACTTACTAATAGATAGTCTTAGAATTCCTTGTAGCACCTTTAGTGCCTAGTCTCTCTATATTTTAGAAGGATGCTCTATAGCCACATTATTAATAAGCAGTCTTAAGAGTTCCTTGTAGCACCTTTAGTGCCCTGTCCCTCTATATTTTAGAAGGATGCTCTATAGCCACATTACTACTAAGTAGTCTTAGAGTGGTTGTTCGGCTGGAAATCACAATTGATTTGCTGTACACGAATGCAGTTGAACTATTTAAGTAGTTCCTTCCTTAAAATAATCCAGCTTGCCTGTGTCCTGAGATCATAGTAGTTCTTCCATGGCATACATACAGATGACACTGACATTTACCTGTTGTTAAAGAAACACAAATGGCCTTCACTAATGGCTCAAATATGATTCCAACACTGCTTAATTGACATTTTGAAAAAAAAAAAAAACATTTGAGTCATGGATTAAAAGGGCATAATTAAAACAGAGCCATCATTATGCCAAATTTAAAACAATCAAAAATATCTTATTATATCACATCTTTCACATGGGTAGGAAGGTTACAGAGTTGTAGTTTTTTTTTCCCCCCTAGATGATGGAAATTGGAAAACATATTGTCTGCTAGTAGGCTTAATGCTCTGCACTGGGGCACATTAATTGAAATGCAAATTCTACTATATTGCAGCTGTAAAGACAAAAGGGTTTGGGGAATATTACAGCTAAAGAACTAATAGCTTACATTATAATGGAGATTGCTCTCTTTGAATTGTAAAGAATGATATTCTTCTTTCCACTAAGGAGAAGATTAAAACTCTAGTAGTACAGATTTCTTAGTGAATTTTTAATTTCTATGAACACTTCCAAACCTCCTTGAATTCTATGATGGACAGTGACTTTCTCTTTAATATAGAAAATCATAGGATTTTAGGAGTACCAGGGATCTTACAGATGGTCTAATCAAATCTCAGACAGGAAGAAACTGAGGCTTAGAGAAAGGAATAGATTTACCTAAAGTCCAATGGTTAATTAGGGGTTAGGATACTAAATGGGATCTTCCAGCTACAAGCTCATCCCTCTAAGCTATACCTTAAGTAACCTTTAGTCCTTTAGGTCCTGCCTATCCATGGACTGGTCTTCAGCAGTGGAAGGGAAATAGAGCACAAACCTTGATTTTCCAAATTGAAGATTCAGTGTTCTGATTTGGCACATTAAGATATTCAAACTGCTTTACAAATAAATTATGTTACCACAACAATGCTGGGAAGTAGGCACTATTACTATAACCATTTAACAGACAAGAAATGGAACAATATATTTTAATTTAACTTAGTTAAAACTTTAATTTAATTTTAAATATTTCAAAGTCATATCCACCTGACTCTAGGCTCCATTCTTTAGCCATTATACTTAAAAACATGGCTACCTCATAGAAAACTGGAGTTTCAGGATCTTTAGAAATCATCAAATCTAAAGCCTCCATTTAATACAGAAAGAAAATAAATTCTTCAGAAGTTCTATTGTGGTGAAATGAGTGACTTAAGATCAAGCACACAAGCAGTATGGGGGTAGAAAATTGGCCATGTGACTCCTAGAGTAGTGCTCTTTCCTCTATACTAGGGCTTCTTAATCTTATCTTGTCCTTCCTCCTTCCCTCCCTCCCTTCCTTCATTCCTTCCTTCTTCCTTCCCTCCTCCTTCTTCCCTCTTTTCCTTCCTCCTTCCTTCCTTCCTCCATCCCTCTCTTTTGCTATCCTCCTCAGAATATCTTCAGATGCATAAAATACATAGAACAGGACTATGCTGGCAAAGGCTTAATAAATGTCTCTTGGAGCTACCACAGAACGGTTCAGTCTATATATTAACATTTTCTCTATCAATTTCTTAAATATGGACAATTAACAAAACATTAAACAAAATTCTTATTTGTAATTTGCTTTTTTCCAGAGGTATAAAAGCTTACAGTGAAAATTTAACAATTGGCTCTCAAAGGTCAGTTCTCTTTGGCTACAACCCAAACCTGAAAGGCCATCCCAAAGGAAATCAATTATGTGGAAATTAAGACAAATTTTTTGCTACCCCCATTTATGAACTCCCTGAAATTTATCCACAAACCCTTAGCCCTATGACATAGTGAACTCATGGCTGTGCTAGAATATTTAAATTTGTATGTAAATGTCTTTGTATACATATATACATACATACATTATATATTCACACAAATATATACATACATGCATATTTGTTAGACTAATAGTATCAAGCCTTCTCTATTTTGCATTTTACCTTTTAATTATCCTCACTGAACAATAGTTAATTTCCTAAGACCATTAGGATTCTGTCTCATACCCCAAGATGTTGACTGAAAATCCCAGACTGATGTCATATGCCAATTTAATGTGTACTTTTCCTATTCTGTTGTAGAAGTAAGAGTGAAAATGTTCAATAATGGGTCCAACAGGAATCCATTCTATACCCTTCTTATTATCACATGCTGTTGGGCCAACAAAACTGAATTTTCAGGTGTACTCTTCTGGTTAATTATCTCCTAGTTAGTAAATAAGATTCTTGTTGAGATTTTATAATGTATTACAAATACATTATAAAATGCATTTATTTTTAAATACATTTTAAATGAGATGGTATAGAAAGTTATGCTGTAGTTGGGACATCTATTTCTTTGGAATATGAGCATTTATTCTAGCAAAGAAAGAAATTAAGAATATTTAATAAGATATTTTAAGCTTTTAAAATATTATTTCCTCCTTGCTTTATTCTTCTCTGAATATGAATAAGCAGATTTTAAATATTCTTCCTAGTACCCCCTTGCCCATTATTTGATTACAGAAAGTATTCTATTGACTGACATGGAAATAACTTTCTCATTTTAAAAGAGTTACCACTCTGTTACTACAGTCTCCAAATCCTTGACATCTCCTATGAATGCAATGAGCGGCTGGACATGAGTGAAGCCTGAAGGGTTGAGACCAGGAAGCTGATTTGTCTTGCCAAGACTTCCCCTAACCTAGCTAGATTTATTGTGTGATCACATTTTTTTCTTGCTCCTCTTCTTTGTTCATAAATTTTCTAAGAAGAGAGGTAAAGACAAACCAAAGAACAAAGATCTAAGCATTGAATATCTATAATTCTATTGCAATTTACTATCAATTCTATTTTCCAGATTTTATAAGGCTCCATTTCCTTTTGTCTAGTCTTCTTCTTTCAATGATTATTTTCATCGTTGTATATTTTTATTTGTCTTTCTTCATGGATCTTGAAAATTGAATCACAGTTCCCATTTTTCTACATTAATATTTTCTTTGCTCTTCTATAACTAGTGTTTCTTTTTTGATTTCTTCCACAACCATGGGAACAACATTCTAGGACTGTACTTTGGTCTCAAGTCTTGGCTCTGTTTTCCAATAAAATCTCCTTTTCTGTGAATGGAAGATCATCTTTTATGCAAATATGTGTCTACTCTACAGAGAACTCCTTATTTTTGATTCTTTCATCAGCTTTGTTTTTCTCTTTCCCTAAAGGTAGGCTGTATCATCTGACTTATTCCCTTCTCAGGTACCTCTCATATGTTTGGACATTTCCTGTACTGATATTTAGCTGACTTTAGCAAATATGGTACCACGATGATTTTAGTCCCATTGTGCCTTTGATAACAGTGATAAACAGCTTCAATTCTCCTGTTTTCACTGTGGTACCATACAGTGCCACTTTGTCTGTTAAATACTATTAGTAGTCAGCAACTTTGCCCTGAAGATGTGAAACTCTGGGAAAGTTTCATCCTGTCAGCTTAAGGAGTACTGTAGCGTGCCAAGAATTCTTGAATGCAAAATCAGCCAGCGATTCAAACCCACAAGTAGTAAGTGAACATCTGCCATGTGCTCTCTGCCTGAAGGGATGCAAATATACCTACAATAATGTCAGCCTTCCAGGAGCCTTCAATCTTTTGGAGTATTGGTAGTGGGGATGGGGATGAGACAAAATTATAGTACAGCACAAAATAAGGGGTCATTAAAAAAAAAGCTTCATAATACTCAGGAGGAAAAGAATAAACCTCTGGTTTTAGAAGGTCGGAGAAGCTTCTTTAAGGAGCTAGTGCTTCAGTTAGGATTTGAAAGCCCTAAACAAAATACTCCCAAATGTATATCCAGTTGAATAAATGGCCTTCAGAAATTATGTCCCTCACAGGATCTCTTTCTGGGAGTTTTTATTTCAACTGAGGGATTCATAATCATGAATTTCTGAAAGTTCATCTCAAATATATTCCAGATTCTATATTGCCAAATTGAAGAGTGCATTCATGTTGATTCTTTGCATTCTAAAACAGTTCTGGAGTGTCTTTTCAATTTGATTATAGGATCATAGTGTAACTCTTGGGACCCATCTGTGAAGGAGAAATAAGCCTTGTTACCTCCCCTGCTAAGGAAAATACACTTTGGAGATGAAGCTTACATTTGTCTATATGAGATTCTATCTTCTAAAATGTGAGCTGTTAAGTCTCAGAGTCTCAGTCCTTTCCAGGATGGAGAGAAACACAATGTGTCCACTTAAATTAGATAATAAAACCAACCACTGAACTCCATCCTTTATAGATGAGGAAATTGAATCCCAGGGAGGTGGATTGGTTAGTCCAAGTTCAAACGGATAATGTCAGAGATAAGATTTGGACTGAGATGTCAGTTCTCTCTACTGTACTCTTCAATCTGCCACAAGTGCTAGAAGAGTATATGAAATCAAGTCTTGTGGACTGGAATTCTGGCACTCTATGTCTTATTCTCCTCCAAGAAATGCTTTCAGGCCAGTCCTGGGGACTAATCACCTGGTCACCTCGATCTTCCCTCAGACCTTGACCCTCCGAGCTCTAGGAATAGCACTTTCAGCCTCTATCTCTAATCTGGGAAGAGCAGCCCACCACGTGCTTCCGCAATCATAGTTTGCAGGTATTCCTCCCCATTGCCAAGGCAATACTAAAGACTATCTGCACTGCGACATGAAAAGATGGAAACCATTAACACTCACCCTACAACACATTAATTAGTGACAGGCAGTTCTCATCAAAAATCTTTACAATTAGTCAGACACCTCCCATGTATTTAGTGTTAATCGTAGTTTTTTCTTGATTAACACTGTAACCTTAAATATTGTGTCAGTACAAATACGGAGCCTAGGCAAGTATATAATTAGTATAATTAATTATAATTTTTAAAAGCTAAACATTCATACTGTGAGGAAAGAAAATAAAACTCTGAGCAAATGTTTTTGGAGGGACTTTCTCTACTCCCACAATTAAGCTTGCGGGAAGCTATCTCACTGATCATTACCTATATCCATTACTACTCTACCTTCTCAGTTCTGATCTGGCTCCCCTTAACCCTGAAAACATGAATCCTGACAATCAGAAAGCTCATCTAGATTAGGCTGAATTGATCTTCGAGAATCACAGATTTAGAACTGGGAGAAAGCTCAGGGACTCACAAATCAGGATAATTTGACAGAGAAGGAAGACTTACACACTTTTCTACAACTAATAATTAGCTGAAGCCAAAACAACTAGTGAGGAGCCTTTGATTTAGATTTGTATGTGCACCTTACAACACTTCCTTTTATATATCACTTCTTCCTCTAGAGGTGGATAAGATTTTCCTTTAGAAATCCTTTGTGAGTCATTTGAATGATTATAAGACCCAGAATAACTTCATCATTTATAGTCATTCTTTGAATAAGAGTGTTGTCACTGTTTACAATGTGCTCTTGCTCACACTCATTTCACTATATTATTTTCATGCAAGAATATCCATATTTTTCTTAAAAAACAACCTATTTATCATTTCTTAAAATGCAGCATTATACCATCATGATCATATACCACGTGTTAATTCAGTCATTCCCCAATTGATGGGTAGCCCCTCAATTTCCAATAAATGGCATATAAATAAAGAACATCCAGGTTCTATTTCTTTTCCTCTGTCAGTTTGGGAAACAGATCTAGTAATAGTATTCCTGGGTCAAGGTGTATACTGAATTTTATAATTCTTTGGACATAATTCCACATTGTTCTTCCAAATGGTTGGAACAGTTCAGAATTTCACCAATAATATATTAGAGTCTCATTTTTTCCCCACATTCCTCTCCAACATTTGCCATTTCCCTTTTCTATTGTGTTAGTAGATAGGTATAAGGTGATACTTCTGAATTATTTTAATTTGCTACTCTAGTTTTTTTTTTCCTGCTTTACAGTTTTCTAAGCACTTTTTTCCCCATATGAAGTCTTTTACCAAAGACTTTTACCAAAAAGCTTAGATATTTTCATTTACCAAACACAAGCTTACTATTTGCACTTAATCTTATATGCTATATACTTATTCTATTCCATTGATCCATCATTTTATTTCTTAGGTCATAGCATATAGTGTTGATAATAATTGCCTTATAGTAATAAAATCTGTTACTACTAGTCCTTTTTCCTTTACAGTATTTTTTCACTAATTGTTTTCCTTTTGTTCTTCCAAATTTTGCTATATTTTCTAGCTTAATAAAATAATTTTTGGTAGCTTAATTGTGATGGCAGATTTGGAAATAATTGGGAATATGCAGATTTGATTAGGTAGAATTGTAATCTTTATAATATTGTAGCTCACTTGTAAACAATTAATATTGCTCTAATTATTTAGGTCTGACTTTGTATTAAAAATACTTTATAATTATGTTCTTATACTGCCTGGGTTTCTCTTAGAAGGTACATTACCAAGTGTTTTACATTGTCTATGGCTATTTTAAATGAAATATCTCTTGCAAAACTTTATAGGCAATATATAGAAATGTTGGTGATTTATGTGGGTTTAACCTTATAAATCTGGTCTTTTGATAAATGACTGTTTCAATTAATTTTTAATTGAGGCTGCAGGATTTTCTACGTATAACATCATATCACTTGCAAAAAGAAAAAAGTGAACTAACTTGTTAGTTTTGTAATTCAGGATTAGTTATTTAACCTCTATTTGCCTTAGTTTCCTTAACTGTCAAATGATTATAATAATAGCACCTCTTTGGCATGGTTTTGTGAATATCAAATGAGACATTTGTACACAGGCTGAACCACTTATCAAGTACTATATAAATGCCATTATATATATATAATATATAAAACTATATTTATACAACTATGTATACATATATTTTGATCTTTGAGTAACCATTTCTTTTTTATGTTGTATTTTTCACATCATCCAAGTCTCTATTTCTGATCAATGATGCATTTCTACATTTTTCTTCTCATTTCTTGTAGTTTTTCTTATTTATGGATTCACTTTGCTCTAAGATTTCATTTTATGGCCCATATTTATTTATTTTTATTCATTTTGTCCCCATGCTTTTGATCTCTCCTAAGGAGCCAGTGAACAAACCGAGAGCAATCACACGGCTGAATCACTCAGAGTCTCATTCTCTTATTCTTGTGAGTGAATTATTCAGGCCCTTCTCATGATACAGTGTGTTGGGCTCGAAGCAGTCCTGGTCTTTAGATGAAAGCTTTGGACTTGGACTAGGATACACATCTAATAATTACATGCCTCAAAAGCTTCTTCTGAAATAAAAGCTGAATCTCAAAGTATGGGGTTTGGTTCTAAACACAGGAGATAAGAAGAAGGAAATACACTTCCAAGTGTTGGCAGAGGCATTTTTGTATCATGCCCCTTAAGATCAAAGGGAATGAGGATTTATGCAGAGACCTATCTGTAGAAATAGAGGTTTTGCTTATTTCCACAGCTGTAAGCCTCCTTAATGCACTTTTTCTGGAGTAAAGTACAGTTCTGTACCTTTTGTTGACAAGGGCCAATGTGCTTTTCAAAGTTTTCTTTTTTCAGACTAGTGCAGAATCCCTGAGTCTGACGGACCCTTTTTAATGACATTTTTTTGGAATCTTGTCATTATTAAAGTCACCCCTCCATCTCTTGCCTGAAAACACCTTTTAACTGCTTTGCTCCTAATTATACACAAATATGTTTTCTTCCTAATGAGATGGAAGCTTACTAAGGTCATTTTGCCTTTGTATTCCTAATATTTAGAGGCAGTATGGTCTGCTGGGGAGGGATGTGGAGTCAAAGGCAAGATTTCAGTTGAAGGGGCCTTCTGACATACACTCACTATGTGTCTCTGGGCAAGTCAATTTGTCTTAGGACATAAGTTGCAGACATCAATATTACTACATCAATAGTTAGGAGTGTAGTTCTTATCAGTCTTCCCAACAAGTAGCCCAGTAGCACTTAGTAGAGACTAATTGAACATTTGCTTGCTTGCTCGAAAACCCTAAAGTTTCAGGCAGCCTTTCTGTTCCATTGGACAAGCATCTATTAAATGTCTGGTACCATTGCAAGGGTTCTGGGAGAGATGTGGAGATAAATAAGATACATTCCTCTTCCTTGAAAGACTTACAGTACTCTTGGCTTCATGGCTCTCCTCCTTTCTTCACCATTCCCCAGCCCACTCTGACTCCCATTCATTCCATTTTGTATTTTATGAAAATATATTGTGGAAAGATGGACAAAAGGATAAATGGAAGGAAATCAGGGTACTCTGTATTTCCTATCTTATTAATCACCTGCTCCTATGCTTTAAAAATCACTTCCTAATCTTGGAATGGATTCTCTCTAGATTTCTATCTTTTGATTTTTCTTCAAGGTTTAACTGAGATATTATATCCTCTGTGGAACTTTTCCTAATTCTACCTACCTGCTACACTAGAAAATAGAGACTCTTCCCTTCTGAAATGTCTCCTAACACTCTTCCTGCTCTTTTTCTTCATGCTTACCTCACTCTCCCTTGCATCACTATTGTTTAGATACTTCTCACCCTTGACCCATTCCATTATAAATACTCAGTACACCAGGTCTGGCTTGTATGTATCTGCCAATCTCCGCTGCCTAGACCCACAAAATCTGTTGCTAGAGCATCCTTCGGAGAGCTTCCTCTCTAACATATGGGCAAATAAATGATCATTCCATCTTTGCTTCTACATGAGAAAGGGGGAAACACTATTCCTCCTAAGGAAGGCCATTCTACTTCTGGATAACTGGAGTTGCTGGGAAGTTGTTTGTTTTTTTCCCCTCATATCAAGCCTAAATTCCTTGTAATTTGGACCTCCAGTGCCTAGCTCTGCTATTTTGATCCTATCACAACAAGCTTATCCTTTTCAACTGATATTTTCCGAATACTTGTAAATGCCTACCATATTTTCCCTTCAATCTTCTCCACATAGAGCACTGAAGTACAAAACAGTGGGCAAGCCCTGGGCTTGGAATCAGGAGGGCCTTAGTACCCATCTGGTCTCAGACACAGTGGGTCTGGACAAGTTATTTAACAAGCTTGTCTAGTTTTCTATACATATTTGTCTAGTTTTTTTCTCAATAACTTTCAATAACAGCAGCACTTATTAAAGGACTGTTAGAAAAATCAAGTGAGATAATATTGGTTTAAAAAGTCCTTAACATGGTGCTTGAGTACTACATAAATGTTTATTTCCTCCTCTTCCTCCTCTTTTCGAAGCTTAGCAATTGATAGTTCCTTCAAATAATCCATACAGGTCATTGAGCTGAATCCCTGTGATGTGTACAGTGCAAAGAGCATTAGGAATAGAGTCAATGAATCTGCTTTCAAATATGAGCACCGATACTTAGTACCTACCAGATTTTGGGCAATTCAAACTTCCTTCAAGTCCATTTTCCAAGCTTTAAATGGAAGGGGTTGAATGAGATGGTTTCTGAGGACTTGTTAGTTGTGGATATAGGAACCTATAGTCAACTCACTTCCTTTTCAATAAGCACACTTTCCTGTTTTAGTATTCAGGATCCAGCCCAGCTGTCCAGATGCATTCTGATCAGAGCAGAGCACAATGAGACCATCACCTCCCTGGCTGTGGGCACCCTCCTTTCCATGATGAATTCAAGGACTGCAAGAGCTTTTTCTCAACTATCATGTCATACTGCTGACTCAAAGAGCTTTTAGTCCACGAAAACCTGCAGATTTCCTTTCTCAGAAGAGCTGCTGTCCAGCCATGTCACCTCAGCATTATCATGTGATGTTGATTTCTTTGAACACAAGGCTGGATTTCACACACAACCATATTAGATTTCACCATATCAGATGCATCCTGAGGTTTTAGCCTATCTCTTTTTAGAATACTGACGGGAGTTTCATCTCTTAGTAAGCCCTTCTCACTTAGGTTCATCATCAAATGTGGCAAACACACCATGTATGTCTTTAAGTCAATGGAAAAAATACTGAATCCTATAGAATCAAGCATTTCTTGGAATATTCCATGGAATGCCTCCCTCTAAAATGACCCGAAGCTACTAATGTCCATTCTTTGAGTATTTAACTAGATCTCAATCCATCCGTATTATTTTTGATCTCATGTCACTCCATCTTTTCTATAAAAATAAGACAAGTGTATGACACAGGGTAGACAATGAAAAAAATTGTTTGGTTGAAAGCTAAGGAGAAGATGAAAAAAATTAAGAATAAAATCATGATAGATCTAAGTGCCACAGTAGGGTGGAAGGAGGAGTAGGTTAGTAATTCTAGGCAAGTAATTGAAGCAAGATTATTATGATCAGACAGATATTAAGAAAGAATAAGGCAGGTAACTAGCACAGTGGGTATAGCTCTGGACTTACAATCAAGAAGATTGTACTGGCCTTAGATACTTATAAGCGGTGTGATTCTGGGCAAGTCACTTACACTGCTGCTTCAGTTTCATGAGCTGAAAATTGAGGGTGCATGGTCTTGTGATGAAAAGAGACATCTGCATCCAAAGAGAGACATTCTCACTGTTTTTGGTGTTGGCTTGCATCTCATTTTCTTTCTCATTTTTTTTTTCCTTTTTGACCTGATTTTTCTTGTGCAGCACAATAATTGTGGAAATATATATAGAAGAATTATATATGTTTAGTATATATGGGATTACTTGCAGTTTAGGGGGTGGGAAAATTCTGGAACACAAAGTTTTGCAACATAAGTACTGAAAATTATCTATTAGGATTACAAAGTGGTAAATCTCCCAGAGCAGGATTACAACTGAGAAACGATCAGAACATTACAATTATCTATGCATATGCTTTGAAAATAAAAAAAGCTTCAGCTAAAAAAATTGAGGATGACAGCACTTATACTCCAGGGTTGCTTTAAGGATCAGATGAAATAATATTTATAAATTATATAATGACTGATATTTCAAACACAATAAATGTTTATTGATATCCTTCCTATTAGAGATGATAGGAAAGTCCAGTTTATTAAATGTTAACTCATTATTTATTATTAATATGTATGTCATAATAAATCATTTATCTAGGTCAGGAGTAGGGAACCTTTTTCCTTGCCAAGGGCCATTTGGATATTTTAATATCCATACAGAATTATCAACATTTAGAACTTAAGCAGTGAGTTTTCAGTTTATCATTGTCTAAGGTTGCCTTAGCAAAAGATTCTGAGGGCCTTACATGGCCTGCAGACAGGATGTCTCATCCTCACCCAATCTAGGTCAAACCAAAGTTCTAGCATCCATGAAAGTGTGAAGATGAAGGCAAGAGCTATGTTAGAAAGCAGGAATAATAACATAAGAAATTTAAAATCTAGCCAAATATTGAGAAATCATACCTGTAGAAAATAAATCATGAAGACCATGAGTAAGAGAACAATTTTAAGACAACAAGAAAAGCACTTGATAATTAAGGCAAATGATTCCTTGTTTTTTTTTCATCTTTTAAATAGTTTCTATAAAAATAAGGGCACTAGATGACTCAGTAAAGCTGGGGCTCTGGTCAAGAATATTCATCTTTGAGTTCAAATCTGGTCTCAGATACTTATTAGCTGTGTGGCCCTAGGTAAGTCACTTATCCTATTTGCCAAGTTTCCTCATCTGTAGGATAAGTTAGAGAATGTAATTACAAACCACTTTGCCAAGAAAATTCCAAATAACGTCATGAAGAATCAGATGTGACTAACAAATGAGTAAACAGCAACAAGGAACATAATACACTCACAATAGCAAAAGTTCGAAGATGTAAAGGTAAACTCAAAGTTATAAAATAAATCAATTTTAGTATAGTAGGTCATTAATGATATTGTTTAGCTGATGCATTGAGAAAAAGTTGGTACTTCTCATCTTTTTCCAAGAAAGGAAAAGTATAATTTAGGAAAATGTTCATGAGTTGTTGTTTCAACTGTACTTTAATTTCTTCATGATGCACAGAAAATTCAGTTAATTGCATTTTTTTACTTCCAATGTCAGTTCCATCTCTGGTACAGTGACACAAGCCTCGAGGTCAGATTGTCTGTGGCTATCCATTAATTCAAGAAAAAATCGCCAGTGACTTTCCTGTAGTCTGAGAATATAAGCAGTTTTTAATTGTATTTCTGGTTCCAAAGTACTCCAAAAGAATGAGTTTAGATTTTGCTAAATCATTTGAAGTTTTGACATACATCTTGCCGGACAGAAAGAGAAAAATATGACAACTTTCAATTCATTGGTTAAGGATGACAGTCTAGAATGTAAATTTAGCATAACCTTCAATTTCATAGTTGAATATAGATAATTTTCTGAATAAGCAGGTTAGCATGAATATATCCTGAGAGAAAATTTAAAAGCACTTAGAAATTGAAGCAAATGTTCTATATATATTTTTTAAAAATTTCCCCTTGATGTATTAATGAAATCAATTCTTTGGGAAAAAAACTATCATTCTACTTAGTTACGTTTTAATTAGCTACATGAGAAACCTTCTTTCTACTTACCAATGGATTTCATCACTCTCTAAAAGTTAATTTGAGATGTAGATGAGACGTCACTTATCGCAAATCATACTATGTGTGTGTGTCTAAGACAGGATTGGAACTTGTTTGTTCCTGATTCTCAAGTCTAAATCTCTACCCACTGTGCCATTCTGCCATCTTTAATAAATGCTTTGTCATTGGTTAATATCTTTGATTCTCTGACTAAACTCATAGATCTTTCTACAGGAAATATGGTTTACTTAGTGATGCCCTTAAGTAACTAAAAGAAATGGCTAGACCAAAGGATCCCATATAAAAGCAATGATTCTTTGAGGATAAGAAAACAGACCAGAGCACTTATTCAACCACTGTAAAAAAAATAGTACCTTTTAAAAATGTTTAGTTTCTCTTTGTTCCTTATTCTGGGATCAGTTTTTAAAGTAAAAGCCATAGTTTATCTCCCCTCATCTTCAAATGGCAGACACAAGGCTTTTTCACATAAACAAAAAGACGAAGCTGCAGGATAGAGCATCTTCTGACTTCAGAAACAGTAAATGTCCTTTAGGTTCCATCACACCACCTCTAGGAGACACACAAAAATGGACTAGTAATGCACTGATGTGTCAAAGGTAGGATCGAGAGAAAATTCACCAGACTGATGTTGGGTGCAAAATCATCAATTCTTTCACTCCAAAATTTCATGAAATTTAACTGAAGTGAAAACTGACATGAAGCAGACCACAGAAAAATCCTTACTGCTTACTTAAGATTATCAATTTACTTTGGTAAATAAAAATCTGTCTTAAAAAAAAGTTAGGTTTACTTTTGTTCTATATGCAAATCATTGATCCAAAAGTTGAATTTCGTCTCAGCCAGAGGCAAGCGCTTTGGCTTAGAAGAAGGGAACGCATGTCCAAAATTGCAAGGAAAGATACATTTCTCTAAGATACCAAACCAATGATTCCCAGGGGAAAACAAGAAAGTGCCTCTTTGAGGAACATTTGAGGATAATTCAATATAGTTTTCCCTGGTTTAAAATGTTGTGACAATTCTTCTGCATCTCTTCATTTTTAAGATTAATCTTATCAATGTGGATATTACCTGTCACAGAGTAATAATTCACATTTTTCAAGTCTTATTATGAAACATAATTTGTATTCATGCTCTTCTATCAGTGTTCTGGAGTATTCATCTGGAATTTTTCCTCTATAACATATACAGTTTCATAGGCTCTATCCAGTATAACACTGGGACTGTTCACCAATTCTTTTTCTCTGATTTACCACCCGCTTTTTTAGCCCTTATATCCTATTTATGGGCAAATCCTGTTAACTGTATTTCTGTTGCATCTGTCCCTACTCTCCGCTCAAAATCCCATTGGCTGAGCTCTCAACACCTCCAGAGTCTGGCTGACCACATTAGCCTCTTAATTGGTCTCCCCTAGCTCCAAGCTCTTGCCTATCTAACCCTTTCTTCACAAAGTGGCCAAATCAATCTTTCTAACGCACAGGTCTGACCATGTGCATGCTAAGCTGAAAAATCCTAATTAGCTCCCCATTGCCTACAAGATAAAATGCAGCCTTTTTATCCTGGAATTTAAGGTTTCTCAAAATCTAGACTGAACCTACCATTTTAGTTTTATTTCATTTATTTTCCAATATATATACTATATCCCAGTCAAAGTGGATTATTCCCTATTCCTTTATTCCCCTGTTTTCCTACCCTGCTGAATTCATATGGGGCAACCCCAGGGATGATCACTGTCATGGAATTTCACCTCACCTCACCTCACTTATTCATAAAAAAATTAGTAATTAAAATCTTACTGTGTAAATATGGCTGCTAAGCACTAAGAAACATACCAAATTTATCTAAGTCACTGAACTCTGCTAGAATTAGGCTGATCAACATTATTGATTTTATTAACGGCCTCAGAACAATTCCTTTTCCTTTGTCTTGGGCACAACAAACAGTAAGGTGAACTTGTCTCTGATCCGGCATTAGACATTTTTTAAGTTCTTCATGCCCCAGGTTACTGATTTGTGTCTGAGTCATTACTTCAGAGTGCTTTTCTTATTTAATTTGGATACAGCACCTAACAAAGTAAGCATCCTGGCCTGCAGTTAGCCTCCTCCTGTGCTTCTTAGATCCTCTCCTGTCAATAAATCACCTAGAAGCATAAAATCTAGTTTCCATGGAAACCTGGCTCATTAAGCAGCTAAGGACCAAAGCTTGTGTGACTGCTCAAAGTACCGGTACTGCTTATTCTTTGGCTCTTCTGTTAAGAGTTTTTACTTTATCTTTGCAAGTTGAAATGGTTTATTGAAATGGTTTACTTCCTTTCTAGCAGAACAATGACAAGTTCCATAGATAATTTTTTTTTTAAAATCTCACTTTTCTTCTTTGGTCCTTATGTTTAATTTATCTACGTTAATGCAGAGATACCTATTACTTTCTATTAGTTATATGTAATCATTGTTCAAAGTGTCTGGCTAATAAGGATATTACTATTTCATCCATTCAGAAACCAGGCAATGATGACAAGTCAAATCTCCTAAATATAATTTTAGAGAAGATTCCATGTTAGTAGCTGTGAGAGTTCTCTCTTAAAGTGTTTTCATAAAAAAAAGTCACAGCAATACATATCAGCAGTGATAGACTTGAAATAGCACTGGAATTGGAGCCTAAAGATATAAGTTCAAATTCTGACTCTTCCTTTCTTACTGTATCTCTTTGGGCAAGTTATTGAAAATCCTGGATCCTCGTTGACTTCATCTGTGAAATGTAGATAATCATACCTGCTCTTCTCCCAAGGTGGATTTGAAGAGCAAATGTGAAAATACTTAGCTAAGATACCGATTCTTCTGTTCCACGGCACTCCAACCTTTTCACCTACATTCGGTTTTATACTGTCCTTGGTCTTTAATTTAATGTCTCATTAAGTGATATCAAAAGAAGTCTATGAATATGTGCTCTTGGGATCAATTCAGGGAAAGTGCTACAGATATGTTGGGTCATGGAGAAGAGTGCTGGAAACTTGAAAGGAAAGGGAACCAGCTTGGGAACAATCTCTGAGGACAGAGGGCAGTTTGCAAGGGGTAGGAGAACAAGGACCAGATTGAGAATCAGGAGATCTAGACTAGAATTCTGTCTCGGCCACAAATGAGATGTGTAATCTGAGCTAAGCTACTAAGCATTCTAATCAATCTGCTACAAACATATATTGAGAACTTATTATATACCAAGTACTGAAATAGAGAATACAAAGAAAGGAAAGGGAGCTCCTGCTCTCAAGAAGCTCACAGTTTAATTGGGGAAATACCATGTAATCAATCATATAAAATGAATTCAAAGGTCAAAAAGAAAAAAAAGTACATTTGTCAACATCCTTAAGCCAGTGGCTTATCATAAAATAAGCAAACAACGAGTTGGCTGCCAGAATCTTTCACTCTTCAGATGTCAATTAAGGCAAAAAGAGACCATTGCCTTAAGGGTCCCTAGGTCACTGCCATCTAGGTTCACTTCTCAATTTTTTTTTGATGTTGAAAATCAGTGATGAAAATTACAGAGCTGAGAAAAAATATGAATTTTGGTCCATGTGTTTTTACTGGAGCTCATCTGAAATGTCTGCATGATAGGGGAAGATCAGGTTTAGTGAAGTGTAATTAGAGCACACCAGTAAACTCACCTCACAATGAACCAAAAAATGCATCCCATCCCCAGGAGGCACAAAGCAGACAAGCACATGAAATCCACTTTCTAATGCTACTAGCAAACCAGAAGCTTTGTTCGAAATGGATAAAGAGCTATAGTAAGGTAGTGATTAATGATGCTCGTCTACTTTAGCATTTCTTCCTAATAACTACATTTTTTAATGAATGGCCATCTATCTCTATGAGTCACAGAGAAAAAGTAGAAGAAATATTGATGTTAAAATGTATTGTTTAATGCTTATAAAATTAATGAATTCGTATTACTGTCAATTAGGAAACCCATGAGCTTGCGTTCTCTATCTCTGTCTCTCTGACTTTCCCTCCTCTCCCTTCCCTCTTTATTTAAGAAAGTTGACTTAGATCTTGTCTAAAGTCTATTCCAGTTCTTAAATCCTAAGAACTCAGGGCCTGCAGATTGAGAAAATTATTAAATTAACCATAACCAGGGTTTTTCTTTTTCCACCCACTGACAATGAGCATGCAAAGCATACACTGAATTTCCCCCACCAAAACAAATCTCAAGCTGTTTGTTACTAAATGACTAGATCTTTTTTTTAATAATAGCCTTTTATTTTCAAAATAAGTACAAAGATAATTTTCAATATACACCCTTACAAAACTTTGTGTTTCAATTTTTTCCTCTCTCCTTTACCTGCTTCTCCTTCCCCTAGACAGCAAGTAATCCAATATAGGTTAACATGTGTAACTCTTCTAAGAATATTTTCACATTTATCATGCTGCACAAGACAAATCAGATCTAAAAGAAAAAAATGAGAAAATAAAACAAGCAAGCAAACAATAACTACAAAAAGATGAAAATACTATGTTGTGATCCACACTCAATCCCCTAGTCATCTCTCTGGGTGCTGATGGCTCTCTCCATCACAAGTCTATTGGAATCGGCCTGAATCACTTCACTGTTGAAAAGAGCCAAGTCCATCACAGTTGATCATCACATTATCTTCTTGTTACTGTGTGCAATGCTCTCTTGGTTTTACTCTATGTGGCTAAATTTTAAGGTACTATCTTAGGTGCACTATAAAGTTATGATTTAGCTTTTCTGAGTTGGCCAGGATCACATAGCTAGTTATTATTAGAAATAGAAAGATGAACTTCTTGGCTCTTAGAATGGAAGTTCTTTCTCTCTCTCTCTCGCAGCATGACAGAAGAGTGAAGCTTCTGACATTTTCATAGATGATATTAAAATGGTCTGTTGCCTAGTTGGTTTAAATATAACTTGTCTCTTGCAAAATTTTGCCTATCAGGACACATGATAGAACAAAGATAATGATATTAGAAATCTAATTTCTACATACAATAAATGTATGAAGTCCTATGATAAGCCAGGGTTGCCTTGTCATAACTGAAAAAAGTCATAACCTGTGGGTGTTCTACATGCATATGTTCCATTCTAAAAGACATATGCTATAAAGTCACTAAGATATAGCTAATTTAAAATTATATATTTTTCAATAATTCAATAATTCTGCCTTTTCTCCCTCCCATACTTCTCCACCAATTGAAAACAAAGAAAAACAAAAGCCTTGTTACAAATATACAGAGTACACATAGTCAATCAAAACAAACGTCCACATTGACCAAATCCCCCACCTCCCCAAAATGTGTAATTCTTTATTCTCAGTCCTTCATTTCTCTATCAGGAATTGGAGGGTCATGTTTGCCAGTAGTTCTCTGGAATTATCATGGTGGTTTTATCAGAGTTCTGCTTATATTCATTTCACTCAGCATCAGTTCATTTAAGTCTGAAATTATCTCCATTATTTCCAACAGTACAATGTACTACAGACCACAACTTGTTCAGTCATTCCAAAATTCATGGACACCTTTCAATTTCCCATTTTTTGCACATGCTTCATGTTTGTTCTGCTTATGATTAATTCTTTCCTTAAATTTGCACCTATTTGTCCATTATTCTTTCTCTCTTTTCCTTCCCTTTTCTCTGCTGAGTAAAATTTGTATATGTATATTTATGTCTTTGTCTATGTCCATGTGTATACGTATCTGTGTCTGCATATTCTTCCTGGAGGTATTTTTCAGATGTTGCTGGTATCATTATTCACATCAAGAAATTTATGTACTGTTTCTTTCCATAATGTAATCCCTTCAGATCTGCTCATTTATAAAGAGCAATAATTTTAAATTTTAATAATATAAGTAAAACACATAGCTTCACATATTTAATTAATTCCCATCCTGAAATTGTGCTTTAAAATCTATGATTACTTATGACTATTCTGAAAAAGATATTTATTGATGAAACAGTTTAAATCCCTAGTGATTAGAATCAATTGCATTTAATCTTCCAACCTAATTATCATCTTAATTATTATAAATACATGAGATTCATCACAATGTCAATTCCTTTTTCATATGTGAAAAGGAAATCTGAGACACTGGGAGACATTCTCTATCTTCATTTCACTCAGACAGGAAAATCATTTCCATTTGCCCTTTACTGCTAGTAGTCCAAACTTAGTTCTGAGCTGAATATTTATATTGTAGGTTGCAGTTAAAACTTCTTCAGCTGACTCCACCTAAGCCCATCCCACGTCTATCAAAACTGAGGAGCATTCATTGCATGGAATTAAAAGGTCCTATTCCAAAAATGCAATGACCCACACTAAACATTATCTCCCTCCTTTTCAGTTGTATCTCACACTCCAAAATAATTCTCATTCTTTTCTGATCATCTTATTGTAATTCCCGTGAGTTGATGACTGATTCCTATGATTCTGGGGAAATCAATCTTGGAAAAGCCTTTGCTAAGGAAAAATGCTTCCTTGTAAGGGGCAAGTAGCCAAACCATATGAGGATCTGCTAGACAGTTCTCCTAATATTTAATCTCTGAATTTTGTTCTAGAAACAATAAATTCGTGTAGTCAGTAGCCATCTTTGCAATAATTCTTTTTTCTTTCTTTTTTTTTTTCTTTTAAAGGGAGGATCAGGCAAATCAAGCATTTTGCAGATATCGATTTCAACCTAATCACAAAAATCTTTTCTACAATCAGGGCAGATATTTAAGCATTGAGCAAGCAGGAAAAAAATCTACTGAAGGCCATTCCTTAGGAACCAGTGTTCCCAAAGTAGCCCCTGACTTTTGTCCTTTGATTCTGGTTGATGGCAATCCAAACAAACTTTGCAGAAGTGACCCTCAGCTGGACACAGGGTACTCCCTACCTCTCTTTTGTCTTCTTTCTTTTGTTTGGAAGAAAATAGTCATCAACCCAGCCCCCATCTGCAAATTCTGGCTCAATTCTCTTGCCTCCTCTTGTTAGCCTAATAGGTAGAGTTACAACTTCTTTTCTTTTTTTCTCCCTGAGGCTGGGGTTAAGTGGACTCGCCCAGGGTCACACAGCTAGGAAGTGTTAAGTGTCTGAGACAAGATTTGAACTCAGGTCCTCCTGAATTCAGGGCTGGTGCTCTATCCACTGCTCCACCTAGGTGCCCCCTTAACTTCTTTTCTTGAATGAGAAAGGAGAAGAGAGGATAAAGGAGAAGAGGAGAGGAAAAGGGGAAATCCATATACTATGACAAAGTATATTTACACAGTTTCTAGAACTCTCGTAAGTTATCAGCCTTCTTTCTTAAATTAGCAGGTGACAGTGAAGAAGCAGAAATTAAGTAAAGCCCTCTCCAGATTTCCCAGTCTGGTAGACGTGCCTAGAGTTCAGAGTTCTCATTCCCTTGAAGAACTAGTCTCCGATATAGTGCAGTCAGTGTCACTCTGATTCACCTAGATTAATTGAGCTTACTGCAGCTTTAAGCACTGCTTGTAGGATTTACATTACATTCTCATCCTACATAGGAAATTCACATTTTATTCTGGTATAAATTGTAAGAGGAAAAAAACAACAACAACAAACATACCCTATAAGACAATCAAAGCAATGGTGGACAGATGGCTTATGGCACTGAAGAGTACAATAGAAAATGCTAATATGGTAACTAACTTTCCCCCCAGGATTCCTCAAACTGCCTGTTGAAAATATAGCTGTTGATAAAGAAATAATTTGCTTTGCTAAAACAGATCAACAAGCAAAAAAAAAAAGAAATGTAGAAGTCAAATTTGTCAAGTAATCATCCTCCTTAACTTTTTCCTCATCTCCCACCAAATCCCCTTCCTCTCTCCACCACCAAGTCTAAAAAGGCTTGAACCCACTCAGTTTCCATTAATATTTGATTCAACCCTCCTTAAGCATCCCAGTGTTCCCTCTCTTTTTCCCTGCTCCCAGAGGCTCAGCATATTGGTATAATTCTTAATTTGGAGACTTGATAATCCTAGCCTTCTGTGACTCAGATTCCAAGAGCTCAAAATTGTCCACCACCTTCATGCTTCTTAGGAACAAGGAGAACAAGAGTGTTCCATTACACCTAGCATCCCATTACTTTCTGATAAAACTCATAATCCCACACTATTTTTTATTTTTTCTAGAGCTGATATATAGGAGAAATATACATAGGAATAAAAGAAAATAAATACTTTCTCCTACTTAATATCCCAGAGAAGATTCAATACTATTCAGAACATTTCTTTGTAAGAGACAAAACATCAAGGTACCAAGGAACATATTTCTGCTATAAAATAAACAATTGTTAGGAAATAGAAATTTTATATATATATATATATATATATATATATATATATATATATATATATATATATATATATATATATATATATATACATACACACACATATATGTATATATATATGATATATATATATATGTATGTATGTATATATATGATATACATATATATGTATGTATGTATGTATATAATATTTTTAACCTCAATTCTCCTTAGTACCCAAAAGATAGTTGGCTGGAATTCAGTTTTGTGGCTGGAATTCCATTTTGTGCATAGGCACAGAAGATTCAAAGAAAATATGAATTGAGTACTACTTAAACAAGAATTCCTCAGAACAAAAATGATTTTCAAGATCAAATACAAGTGATCGATGAAAATAAGATAAATAAGTGAAAGCAAAGAAAAATTATGAAAAGATAATCAACAGTTGGCAAAATGGGCACAAAAGACCTTAATATAGAATTAACCAAATAGAAAAAGAGGTACAAAAGCTCACAAAAGAAAATAATTCCTTAAAAATGAGAACCGGGCAAGTAGAAGTCAATGACTCCATGAGACACCAAGAAGAAATCAAGTCTAAAGAATGAAAAATAAAATGTGAAAAATACTATTAAAAACACCTTGGAAGTTAGATCAAAGAGAGAATTTAAGAATTATTGGACTACTCAAAAACCATAATCAAAGAAACAACCTTCATATCATATTTCAAGAAATTGTCAAGGAAAACTTCTTAGAGCCAGAGGGTAAAATAAGCATTGAAAAAAATACACCCATCACTACCTAAAAGGAATTTCAAAGTAAAAACTCTTAGTAATGTTACAATCAAATTCTGAAAAAGTGCAAAGCTGCCTAAGAAAAGTTAATCTAACTATGGGAAAAAAAAGAGATAATAATTATACTAGTGGGGGATTCTCAACTTTCCCTCTCAGAACTAGATAACTTCAACCCTAAAAAGTAAGAAGTTGAGGAGATTAATAGAACTTTAGAAAAGTTAAAATACGATAATTGTCTGCAGAAAACGGGGAAGAGAGAGAAAATGCCTCTTTTGTTCCAACTGCATATGGCATCTTCACAAAAAGTGACCATTTGACAAGGTATAAAAATCTAATAATTAAATGCAGAAAAGAGAAATATTTCAGACCATAATACAAGAAAAATTACATTTGCTAAATGGATGGAATTACCTATTAAATTTAATTGGAAACTAAATAATCTGGTCCTAAAGAATGAGTCCATTAATGAAGAAATCAAAGAAATAATCAATAACTTTATTGAAGAAAATGACAACAAGCATATTCTGAAATCTGTGAGATGCAGCAAAAGCAGTACTTAGGAGATATTGCAGATCTCTAAGTGTAGACATCAATAGGAGAAAGAAAAATTTAAAACAATTAATTGGGCATGTGACTAAAAATACTAAAAAAAAAAAAAGAAAAATTCTATTTAAACACCAAAATGAAAATCTGAAAATCAAAGGAGAGATGCATAAATTCAAAAGTAAAAACAAGCAAGCAAAAGCTAATAAAGAGACCTAAGATCATTTTTGGGGGGCAGAAATAAAATAGACAAATTTTTAATTTGAATTGAAAATTTTAATTATGACTACTCTGTGCTTTCCAAGACAGAAGAATATATAGTCATGATTTGTTCATATTTTGGCTTGAACATACCTACAACTAATGTCTCTTAAAGTCCTCCAGAATTCTATCTTTCTAGTCTTCTTCCATCTTTCTTAACCACCCCTGTACCCTTCCTACCTACTCTGAAACACAATGACTGGTTTCACAATAGCCACTATCTCCTAATTGTCAATATTCTCACTAGTGGTTCCCTATACCTAGAACTCTCTCCTTCCTCATCCATAGATCCTACTTTCTTTGCTTTGTTTAAATCATGTATGCATACACATACAATCATTTATGTGTGTATTTATAACATCATCTTCTACAAGAAGCCTTTCCTAATCTCTTAAGGCTAGTGCCTTCTCTCAGTAGGTCATCTCCAATATCTTTTGCCTCTATTTTATTTGTACTTCATTGCATGTTCTCTCCTCCTCTCCCTTTAGAGCTTGAGCTTCTGAGAGCCAGAACTGCCCTTTGCTTTTCTTTTTGTCCCCAGACCTTACCTGAGTGTCTGGAACCTAACAGTTTGACTCGGGGACAACTGCAGAAACAATTATTATGAGCATCCTGTTGTTGCTCTAAACCTTATTTATTTTGGACTTTTAGCCTCAGACACAATTCTTAAATTTTTTCCTGATTTTTTGGGGGGTAAAGTATTCCACCTTTCATCTTTTGCATCATATTCTTTTAAAATCTATGCTCAGAGAGTTTCATTTTAGCTAACAATGGTAATAACCTCATTAATGCATTTTAGTGCCTCCTCTTTTTCTCTTTCAGGAGCAAACCTACTTGACATATCTTACTACTTTTCCAATATTCTTACACTTTATTGCCTTCCTCAAACTATAATCATTACTGACCTACTTTCAGTTTCTAAAACCAATACTCCATTCCTCATCTCTGTCTCCTTTGGCTAGAATGCTCTGTTCTCTCACCTCTTTTGTCTGTGTTCTCTCATGTCTGACTCTAAGATCTCGTGTCTTTGTTTGTTTATTTGCTGTATTTTTTTTTTTATTGGTTGTTGCTGTTGCTTTGTTTTGTTTTTTGAGATATGACTCAAATACCAGGAGGCCTTTCCAAGTCACCTTAAATATCCATGCCTTCTTATCACAAAGTACCCAATCTACTCTTTCAGTATCTTGTCTGTCCCTAGTAATGAGTTACTGTGAGTGAATTCATTTCATTACATAAGAAAATGAATCTCCTGGAAAACATGGACCATTTTTGCCTTTATTTGTGCCTGTAATTTAGTACTTAATAAATACTTGTTTACTTACTGATTCATTTTCCTGATCACTATGAATACCCATATTTTTATGTCATTCTGAGCTACATCCTCTTTAGTATCTCTGAGTAGCTATGAGCCGAGTATTGTGGTAGGTTTAAGGGATATATAAAAGATATAACGGATAACCCTAAAACTGTTTCTCTCAAGAGATTATGTGTCCTAGGGAGATATGAAAGGCACACACCATTGATATGGAATCAGAGTATGAAAAATGCCTTCAGACAGAGTTCTGGGAAAAATGAGGAGAGAGGAAGGGAGGAATCCCTGTAACTGGGAGAAGGGAGGGAAGAGCCAGCAGAGACTTCATGTAAGAGGCTCTACCTCGAATGAACCTTAAAAACTGGAATAGTGTCCATGAGTGAAAAAGGGAATGGGAACTTCTCTTTCTGAGAAAAGAAAATATGAGCCAAAACAGTAGTGAGAAGGAGATTAATCTTCAGAGTCTTGCCCATTTTGGATGAATCTATAGCAAGGAAAGGGAAGAAGGGTGTGGCATTTTGAAAGCTTGTTTACTGGTGATTAGAAAGTTTAAGGGCAAGTTTGACTATTGGTTTTAACTTCACACCGGTTTTAGTTGAGTTGTTTCCTTAGTACAAAGTTTGAGGACACATGAATAAGGATATAATAAGGGGGAATGATGATTGTCATACAAAATCATGACCTTTAAACCTATCGCTGAAAGAATGGAACATGCTTAAGATCACCAAATGCTGATCACCAACTGGAAAGCTCCATCAAGGATAAAAATAGGTCGCTCATTCCCCCTCTCCTTGATATCATGAAATGGGTTGCTCTTCAAACACTAACAAATCATGAACATATCTCAGCAAAAGAAAAAGCAGACACTAGCCCGGATGGACCGTCGATGAGAAGTCGCTGACAGATGCTATCAGCTGAACCTGCCACTTGAGGCTGACACTGAATGTGTTCGCAAGAAACTCTTACAAGTTCATCTCCTTCACACTGGATTAGAACCAGACCTGGCTGAATCCCTTTGGCTAGCAGATGATAAAAAGGCTTATGTTACCACATCACCCAGTGACTCTAGCCTAGTGTTTGCCCAGGAGAGAACTATATTGGAGATAAAATTCTGTTCCTGGAAATTCCAAGCTTGGTACCAGGCCATATGTCTCCTGTGTCAACCATTCCTGCTTAATTATCTTGTCAGTCAACAAAAATTGTCTGAATACTCTGAGGGCATTCAGCATGGCAAGCCATTTAACAAACTGTATTCTTATACTACTTGATGAATCTGTCAATCAACAAATATTTGTTGAGTACCTATTATATACTCAAGATTTTACCACAAATAAATATTTTTGCTAATGTATAAAAGGAACAAAGAAAAATATTGGTGCACTCATCATAGAACCACAGAAGAGCAGCGCTGCAAGGGATTTTTAGAGTCCATGTGGTTCAGTTCTTTCATTTTATGTATAAAGGAATGTAATGAAGCCACTTAAGGAAAATGCCTTTGAAATCCTTTCCCCATCCTCAAACATTGATGACTCTAGCTGTTTTACAATGAGTGGGAACAGAATCAGGAAGCTAATTTTGTTATTGTTTTAAGTTTGTTGATTTTTAATACACATTGCCTTATGAATCATGTTGGAAGAGAAAATTTAGAGCAAAAGGGAAAAACCATGGGAGAAAAAAAATTAGAAAAAAGAAGTGAACATAGTGTGTGTTGATTTACATTCAGTCTCCTTAGTTCTTTTTTGTTTGCAGATGACATTTTCTGTCCAAAGTCTGTTGGGATTGCTTTGGATCAAGATCACTGAACCACTGAGAAGAACCAAATCTTTCATAGTTGATCATTGCACATTCTTGCTGTGATTGTGTACAATATATTCCTGGTTCTTCTCATTTCACTCAGCTTCAGTTCATAGAAATCTTTCTAAACTTTTCTAAAATCATGTTCATCATTTTTTATAGAACAATAATATTCCATTATCTTCATATACCATTCCCAAATTGATGGGCATCTATTCATTTTCCAATTCTTTGCTCCCCAAAAAGAGCTGCTACAAACATTTTGGCACATGTGGGTCCTGTGAGATTCCTTGGGATACAGGCCCAATAATGGCACTGCTGGGTCAAAGAGTATGCAGTTTTATAGGCCTTTGGGCATAGTTCCAGATTGCTCTCCAGAATAATTGGATCATTTCACAATTCCACCAACAACACATTAGTGTCCCAGTTTTCCCACATCCTCTCCAACATGTATCATTGCATTTTGGTAGGAAGCTAATTTGGGGCCAAATTAAAATGAAGGAAAGTTCTTCTTTTATCATAGAGATAACCATATTTGTGGGCAGAAATATAAGAACTAGTAGAGAGAATAAGATTAAAAATGCATAAGAAACTATATGATTTTTTTTTCTTTTTTACTATTTTGAGGGAGCTTACTGTTTAAATCACTTTTACAGAGAAAAAAGTAAAGTCAAGAGAGAAAATTTTGAGTGAGTCCCAATCCTATATCTGGTGCTAACTGTATGACTACTGAGAAATCATTTATGATCCATATGCCTCAGTTTTCAAAGGTGTAAAATAAGACCAATGTTTGAGCTCCCTTTCTGCTCAAAGTCTTTGGTCATTCAACACACAAACATGCCCACACACATCACTTAAATCTTAAAAGCACTATAAAAACATTTACTTTTTATCCTTAAAGTTCTGTGGTATTCTAGCAATACTTAATTATGTTAATATTAGCTAAATACTTAACTATTTATATTTGTAAAGACTTTATCATCATAGTCATTATTATTATTATTATAAATAAAGTTGGATTTGAGCTTAGTCTTCCTTGATTCTATAAAATACATGATATTGAAGTACTATATTATCTACGAAACATTCTATGTATGATCTGGTGATGCAGAAATGAAAATGAAGAGTGCAATTCCTATTCTCAAGGTGGTTATGTTCCAATCAATGGGAAAGTTAACACAACTATTTAACAAATCTTTTTTGCCATAGGAAAAAAAATGTTGTTTTTGCTATTTGTCCTTTGTTCTCAAAGAGAACCATGATATCAGACAGGTGACGCCAAGTGAATTGCACTTAAGCCAGGGTGAGATGTGCAAAATAACCTCAATATGGCAGGATTTAATATAATGTTTTCTGAAATGTATTCCCTTGTGATATATAACTTCCATTGACCTAAGTCTGCCCATCTCCATCATGGCCCTCATATCTTGATGGCATTTTCTGGCTTTCAAAGTTCTTCCCTGTACAGTAGCTCATCTGATCTTGACAAATTTCACGCAGCACTTTCAAGTAGAGACATATGCCCTGGAAATGTCCTGTGAGCTTTGGTTTCATGAATTATTCTCCTGGGATTCATCTCCCAACATAAAACTCCCATAGTAAAGCCAAAAACACATTTTAGATGAAACAAAAATGTGCAAAAAAATCTTCAAAACTTGGCTCCCTTCATCAAAATGAATCATTCCATCCTAGAATTATAAATGCCCTGACTCATTCTTAAAAATATGACCACTTTGAGGTATTTATCATTGAACTCAACAATTTACATTCTGTTTGCAAGCCTGTGTCATGGAAAGAGCACTGAATTTTCCACTTAAGTTCTGAGTCAAACACTGACTGTTGCTATTTAGTATGTGTATGTCCTTGGACAAGTCACAAACTTGGAGTTTCATTTTTATCACATGGATAATGAGAAAGTTGGAAGAGGAGGATACAGTAAACAAGAAAGCTAAGGTAACCTTGGTTTTTGTTTTTAGCCAAGGTGTGATTTCGAGGAATAGGGAGGGGACATAGAAAAGGGAGAAGGATCCACATGTTCAAAGATCTTTGGCAAAGAATTGAACATTCAAGGAATGTCCATCAACTGGGGAATGGCTGAACAAAGTGCTGTATGTGAATGTAATGCAATACCATTGTTCCATAAGAAATAATGATTTTTTTCTTTATGGCTTTTCCTTTTTGTTCTGTTTGTTCTTTCACAACATGACTAATGTTGAAATATGTTTACATGATGACACATGTATAACCTATATCAGACTGCTTGCCATTTGGGGGGAGGGAGAAAAATTTGAAACTTAAAAACTCATATGGAAATATATTAAATATGATGTAATTCTATAACCTAATTGTTTCTTGTCTTGGGGAGAGGGGAGGTACAGGAGGAAGAGAGAAAAATGGAAATCATAACTTATAAAAGTCAATATTGAAAATGATTTTATATATAATTGCAAAAAAATAGAATAGATTACCTGGGAAGAAAAGGAAATAAGGAGACGAGAGGGTTTTTGTACTATATCCTCATCACATTGCCCACATGTAAGGTATTATATGTTTGTTTATTTATGTCACATTTTAGAAAATATGCTAATAAACTAGAGAGGAAAGGGAAGGGCATCCAAGATTGGATACTTTCATGCCCTTTGAAGGAGAGCAGGGAAAATAAAGGGGAAGAAAATAAGCATTTATATAATACCTACTATGTGCCATATCCCCTGTGTTAAGTACTTTACAAATATTATTTCATTTAATCTTCTTAAAACCCTGGGAAGTCAGTGCTATTTATGTTACAAGTAAAGAAAATTGGGTAAAGGTGAAGTGACTTGCTATTTAATAAAGTTAAACAGTTAAGTTCTGAACAGCATTTGAACTCAGGTCTTTTTGACTGGAAGTTGGTCTCAAAACTGACCTCTCATTGGGCTCATTTTGAGACCCCTATTGAACTCAAAATTGAGGTCCACTGCCCCATCTAGGGGGCTCTGAAATGAGAATTAGTAAAGTGGTAGCTAGGAAAGAGAAGAAAGCAAGGAAGTTGTCTTCAAATATCTAAATAGCCCCAGAGTCCAGAGCCGGGGCAAAGGCTAGAACACATTGAAGACAAATTTAGATTTGATGTACGGAATCCCATTGAAACAATTAGCGCTCTACAAAAGTGAAGTGGGGGGCATCAGAATGGAGTAGATTTCGTGTTACTGGAAGTCTTGTGTTTGGATATATAACAGCGTCTAATCTTTAAAATTCTGCTATATATAATTTTTATAAAAATTCTATATATAATTTGCCATAATACTTATGTATCATGTTATATATTGTAATAATATATCAAATAAAATAATTAAATATATTAAAAACATTAAATGTTATATATTGTAATCATATATTAAACTTATTAAAATAATATATTAAATAAAACAATATAATTAATTTTTGCAGTTATATTTTATTGTCATATATATGTATATATGTGTGTGTGTATAGATACAGACACATTAACACATATACATACAATTTTTTTGCCTCCTTCTCCAATCCCAGATACAAACTACACTCAATGGCTACTGAAATCTCTTCCAATTTTGCCACTGTGTGATTCTGTGATTCTTAAGGAACTTAATGGCTTAAAAAAACCAAACCAAAACAAAACAAAAAAACCTAAAAATGCTCACGCTCAAGGTAGTTCTAGAAGAATATTACATATATATATATATATATACACACACATAAAATATTATATATAATATATATTTATATACACACCCATACTAATGTCCCTGGCACACAGCAAATGCTTCACCATTTGACTAGAAGAATTAAATCATATAATTATGAACAATGTGAATCTAAGTTTGATTGAAATGTCTTTTAAGTGATTTACCTTTTTGAAAATCACCTCACTGTTGGGAGGTGTTTCTCTACCAGAGGTGAGGAGCTGTGCTGAGCCAGCCTAACTCTAACCCTAATCCTAACCTTCCAGCTGCATGTTTTGCCAAAAATCTGATTAACTTGAAGATTACAGCTTTAGGCAAAGCACACAAGATTTGTTTTTTTCCCTTTTGTTTTGTTTTATTGTTGTTTGTATTTATTGGCTAAGATGTTCCCCTTCAGTTCCAGTCACATCCAGTCTTAATGCAACATGCTCACCAAGCAGGTAACCCACCAGACCCCTTAGTGATGTTATTCCTGCTTCCTATTCTGTAAGATGCAATTTTTGGACCTGCCACTTGGTGGTACTGGAGTCAAATTCAGGTACCTGTAAGGAAGTCACTATTTAAAAAAAAAAAAATAAAAAGTGGTCCATTCACCAAGCTACTGATAATTACTGTCAATAGATACATATGTTAGCTCCAAGTTTTCAGGGGTAATTACTCTAAAACATTTGATAGAAGCAACAAGTATGAACTTGGACAAATTCCAAGAGATGCTGGAGGACAGGAATGTCTCATTTATGAGGTCATGAAGAGTCAGTCAGGACTCAACAACTGAACAATTATTAAAATGTGTTTATTTTAAAGGTATGTGCATATAAAGATATAAATACTGTATTTTATGTTTTTATATTTATTTCAAAGATTTTTTTTCAGATTTCCCCTTTTCTTCCTATATTGTACCCATTTTGTGTCATATCCCATCTTGAGCCATTGAGATAATTTCCCTTTAAGAGTCTTGGAAATATTCCTTCAAACCTACATTCAGCTTTTTCTGACATTTGTTTTGCATTTGATTTGAGGGGGACAAATGTGGTTTTTCATCCATAAGTACACAAAACACCACCTTCCCTACACCATGGGACTATGCAAGGACAACTTCAACCATTGGGTTATCCCAATGGCAGTGAATTATCTTTCTTTTCTTAGAAAAGAATATTAGAATAAATCAGCTTCTCTGGTACTCAGAAAAAGAATTTATTGTCATTCAATGATATATAAGACAAATGGAACATACTTTAGGAGTCATAGCTTGGAAAAGTGGATGGAAAGTAGATCTGAGGTTCAGACAGGCTATGAATTTGATGCCTCAGATTCTCAACAAAGGACACAATGTCTCTGGACAACACTTTCCTTATCTTGAAAGATCTTTCCATCTCTAACTGAAGGATGCTGTGATGAGAATCTGGATCCCTTTCTGAGAGCTCTTCACTCATGTCCTTCCTTGAAAATATTCCCAAGGAACTGATATTTATCATATTCCCTTCTTTGATCTAGGAGACTTACTTCTAGTCAGGATCCAAGCTAGACACCTTCATTTTGTATCAACTATAAGATTGCTAAATAATAATAATGTTTATGCAAATATTGAAAATTTATAAAGTGTTTTGCTTGTATTTATACATAAACATTTATACACACATACATCTAGCTATATAAGTTTGATTCTCACAGTAATGATCACTCTCCCAATTATATCATGGAGGAAATAAAAAGCTTAGCATATAAGGCGATGTACACAGCTATGATGTGTCTGAGGCAGAATTCACACTAGGGTCTTTCTGCCTCCAAGTCCAGAGTTCTGTCCTCTCTGCCAAATAAAAATAGAGACAATTATATCCTAACTGAGTATCCATACAAGTCTACGTTGACTTAGAAAATAACACTGCTTCTGTATAGGTTTCATTGTATTGACATGACATTTTAATCTGGGATGGAACAGATGTTGCGGGCTGATCACCATTTTGATACTTCTGTACTCAGTCTCTGAATCTCTTCACTTTTCTGTGAGTTATTTCCTGTACAAAACAAAGTTAGATTTCAATGGGGGGAACATCTCTCTTATTTTTAACTTCACTAACCAGAAATTTCTTTTCATTTTGCTTCTATGGAATCCAAAATGTCAACTATAGTATTTATGTGCTAAAGCTGATCTGTGCTAAAGACTTATAGTCCCTGGGAGCTACATAGGATCTGGAGCTGAACTGAGGAAGAACTGAGTTAAAATACAGTCCGAAACACTTTCTAGCTGTGTGGCCTTGAACAAATCATGACCTTTCTTGCCTCAGTTTCCTTATCAATAAAATGAGCTGGAAAAGCAAAGAGCCAACCACTCCAATATCTTTGCCAAGAAAACCTTCAAAAGGGTCACAAAAAGATGGGCCAGACTGAAAAATGCCTAACAACAACAAAGACCCACTATAAGTGGTTAGTAGATAGAGATGTAATTAATGGATATGTAACAGATGTGTGATTTTTTTGGCTGTTGTCCAATTTATGGATAGATTTAATGGTAGAATGCCAAATCCTACAGTAGGGGAGGGAGTCTCTACTTATGGGAGTAAAATGAACTCTACTCTTGACTAAACACCATGCTCCAGTCTTTGTCTAAACAAACATTCATTTTTTAAAATTAAATTTTACTTCTTTCAAATAATAAAATCAGATTCCTCTACCTCCCACATCATTTTCCATAGAAAAAAGGAAAAAAAAATTCTTCTAACAAATACACATGAATTAAACAAATCTCTGCCCTGATGATCACACGTGGGTATGTGTATATATTGTGATAAATTCTATACCCTGAATTTGTTACCCAGGAGGAAATGGATAACATGTGTCTAGATACCATTAGGAGCTACTCTAGGAGATTATATAGGATACTATAGGAGATACTATTTTCCGGAGCTGTAGCCCAGCAAGCAGGCTATGCTCTGAGCTCAGAATAACAACCATCCTTTGCACTCAGTCCCCTGGAGGAGCTCAGCAGCAACAACAACAAATGCCAGAACGGTTTATGTAATTACTGCATTGCTTTGACTAGTACCAAGTGTTGTCTGAGCTTAGCCAAGTACCTGCCACGTTCACGTTCTGGTCACAAAGCCCTGCTATGAATCACTGTGGCTGTCTCCCCTCATTGTCAGGGCTCACTGTATTGCCATTGGTGTAAGTCTCCAGGACTGTCCCCAGTAAAGCAGGTTCCTCTCCTGGAAGGAGCCCTGTAAAATGTCTAGTTTTCGCCTTGCTTACAAACCATTTCCTTACTTCTGTTTGAAGCCTGACTCTCCTGTCTCTAGCCTGCTCCCTTCAGCTCTGGCCATCTACATTTTAGGGACCGGTTCAGTCCAGTTGAAAGATGCTTTATTATCAGTCCTCTGGAATCCTGGTTGAATACCCAGTCATCCCCCAGATTCCCTTGCTAACATGTTCAACTCCATCGGCCAACGTCCAAACTAGTCATTTTTGGAGCTGTCACCTTATGGCAAATTTCATCTGCAGTCTAAGGGGCAAAGGAAGTCTGTCTGTCTGTCTGTCTGTCTCTCTCTCTCTCTCTCTCTCTCTCTCACTGATAGACTGAAGTTTACCCCTACCCACGTGTTAGTACCTACTATAAGTGTACAATGGCTTCATGTTAATGAACTTTGGTTCCCAAAAGCACCATTTCAATAACAATCATCTAAGTCCTTGCTTTTAAATTAAGTTCTGATTTTCTTTCATTTCTAACAAGAAGGCTTACTTTAAAAATGAACTTGGTAAGAAAATGTGAATTTCAAAGATAAGCAAAGATCTTTTCTAACCCTTTAAAACAAGAGCACTGCATTATTGAAATCAAGGATTGTGGAATGCAACATTATGGAATACAGACTTGGTCTTTTTCATCCCAATACCAGGGAGCTTATGAAAATTCAACTTGTGCAGATTTTTTTTAAAAAGAATTTTAATTTACCTTTGTTCCACTAATAAGTTCCAAAAGCACTCTTTTACCATCCGTGTCTTTGCTTAATACCTTGTATTTTCTGATGGTTTCCAATGAGGGGCTGCTAATCCTTTTCGGGGAGTTGTGCACTCATTCGGCAGATTTTTATGAAGTAACTAGAGACTAAGACCAGACTAGGATGGCCCCGGTAGCAGAGGCAGCTGAGTCCATCCCCAGTAGGCTGGAAGAGCAGACAGTAAATGGTTTTAACAAGGAGAGTTTATTAAGTTGTTCTATTCATTGAAATGCCTGCATTTGGTAACAAGTGCTTCCGAGATGATTGATTTTATGATAAATCAGCATCTGTGTTAGAGAGCCCATACACAAAACTGGATACTCTGCAAGTCCCCTGAGGCTTCTTGATAGTTGCTGTTATTGCTGCTTATATATCCTACCACTGTTCAGTATGTATGATCACATCTGACTCTTTATGGACCTGCATGGATCTGTTTGTTTGTTTTGTGGCCGGGGCAAAGAGACTGGAATATTTTGCTACTCCCTTCTCTAATGCACATGAAGAAATACGAGTTTAAGTGACTTGCCCAGTGATACACAGATACCGTCTGTCTTCTGGACAGCATTCTGTCCATCGAGTCATTAGCTGCCTCTTGCTGTTATATTAATGCTAGGTATTATCATTTTATAGGGTGAATGTTTTGAGTTATTAAATGTGTCAAATGGGGAAGAGGAAAAAAGGGCAGGAAAAGCTCAAAATTGTTTTTACCCATTTTCTATAGAAGAAATCCCATTTTTAGCAAGTTTAAGTTTTTCCTTATTTCCCAAATGCCCTATGCAGTAAAGAGGAAGAAAGGTATTAGTTATCCCTTTTCCTACATTTTTACTTCAGACTCTCCAAGCACTATAGATAGATAAGAAAGTAAAGGAAGCAAAAAGGCAAGTTCCATGTGCGAGTCACCACATGGAAGGAAAATCTGGGAATACAAACAAGTTTTATAAAGGCTTCTTCCACCCTCCCCCATATTTAACAATGAAACACTACTATGTGTGTGTTAGAGGATATAAAAGCTAAGTAAATATATTTCCTTCCCTCAAGAGCCTTAAAATAATCTAGTGTGGGTGGTGAGACATACAATCAGATTCACCATGATACAAATGAGATTGCTGGGAGTGTAGGAAAGCACCACGATTCAGAGAATTATGGAATCAGGTGAGGAAGGCAATACCTGCTGAGAAAATCAGGGAAGTTTCATTGAGGAAATAGCATTTGAGCTATGTACAATTTTGATGGATGGACAAAAAAATCTCCCTTTATCCATCTATCTATACAGATGACTCCCAAAGACATTGTTTTCAACCCTAATCCTGTTTTCTTGTGGCTCAGGCCCAAGTCACTGAGGATCTAGAAAAATAACAATAACAATCATAATAATAATAGCTAGCATTGAGATTGTGTTTTAACATTTGCAAAGTATGTTACCTTATTTGATTCCCAGGCTAATCCTACAAGACATGTGTCATTATTATTCTCACTTCACAATGAGGGAATGCAAATTGAAAAAGACTAATTGATTTGCCCAGAAGCAAATAGCTCTTAAGTATATGAAGTACCATTTGCATTCAGGGTTTCCTGATCTGCATCTGGAATTATGCCTTGTGCCATTGGACTCTCTACAATTCAACCAAGGAAATAGTTTCTCAGATTCCACATGTCAAAAACTGAGCTTATCTCTATGCCACAGATATATCCACTTTCCTAATTTAATAGATATACAAAGTAATGGTACTAATCTTGATTTTCTTCCCTGCCTCAGTCTCATATTAAATCATTTGTCAGATCTGGCCATCTCTTTACAAATCTCTCTAAAGTTATAGATAAACTCCTCTGTTTTCCTGTCATCATCTCATTTGTCTTTATTATAGATTATTAGTTCTATATATTAGACTTTCTAGCCCAATTCAATCTCCACTCTGCTGCTATATGGCTCTTTTTCATATACTTTTATGATAATATCTTTTTACTAAAGTTTTCAATAATTATATATAGTATACTAAAGTTTAAACTATTTACAATATAATTATAATGTTATTTTTCCATAAATTATGCTTCAAACAAGTTGATTTATTCATTTTTTTCCATTCTAAACACATTTGGATGTTCTGTGGCTTGACAGGATCACATCCATCACCCTGAAGTCTCCAAAATAATTTCCAGGACAAATTTGGAAGAAAAAAATTATTCTTCCCCTCCCTTGCCATTGCAGAAACCTTATAATTTCTATTTAAGCAACCCATCACTCTTTTCAGGTGAGAGTCACATCTTTGATAATTCTATGTATCCTGTCTTGGAGTCCAGTAGCAATTGAATCCTGAAGTATTTTGGATGAAACACCGAATTTGAATCATGGATCTTTGTAATGAGTCTCTTGTATTTCTGTGAATGTTTAGGGCTTTTCCTTAAAATAAAAAGAACTGATCAAGTTGCTCTGTCTGCTTACAATCTCAAATCTGGTAACAGGTCCATCTCCAAATGAATAATTTTTGCGATAAATCAGTGACAAAAGGGGAGAAAAGAGCCCAGGACAAAGCTACCTATTCTTATGGAAGAAATGCATGGGGAGGGTAGTGGAAATAACTCCAAGATAGTTTCCCAATATTCCCCTTTCTACAGGAAAGGTCTCATTTCTAACTGGTTAGTCAGTTTATCTTGTTCCCTTAAGCCCCTAAGTGATGGTAAAGTATGGGAGGAGGACATATGGAGGCTTGTAGTATTGTTCCTATTATACTCCAGGTATCCCATTTTATTCTTTTATTTCTTTGAAAAGTGTTCATGTTAATATTCAAGAAGAAATTAAAAACGAACTGACTGTTCAGAATAACTGTTCCTTGAGACAAAGTGCTATCTTCCCAATACCTCAGGGTTGTCTATCTTTTTCCTCTCTCCCACAGTGTGGCAGCAGAGGCTTAGAGAAAAACAGAGAAGATCATAATGGGGAAAAGGTACTTTTAGCAAGTAAGTCTCAAGAAAACGAGAGCTCAGGAAGCAGCAGAAAGCTCCAAGAAGAAGCCTGAAATATTTAAGTGAATGATGATTAATAAAATGAGGCATTCATGTTTGAGTTTGTATTTTCATATTGAAAGAGATCATATTTGAACAATTGGGGTTCACTAAAACCACTCCCACCCCCACACACATGTACCTCGTATTAACAGATCACTAAAAACAACAGCTTGTTTTGTCTGTAATGATGACATTTAAAAAGAGGGTCTGGAGGAGAAAAGCTTTCCAAAGTGTTAATGTTGAGTAAAAATCACAAAAAGTTAACTTTACTATATTTACATGAGAGAGTGAAATGTTTTCAGAAGCACAGAAACCCTTCTATTTTAAAATTTGGAAAGACTTCATAATAATAAAACAGTGGGCAGTTAGAAAAAATTACTGATACTTTTTACATCAACACCTTTCCCTTTTTATACTCCCTCCTAATTTAAACCACTGACAAAGAAAAACAGTAAATGGAGACCATGGTATCCTACTAATCTTTTTCCTGAGACTTCTGAAATCCATTCACCCTAAATTCTCCAAAATAATTTCCAGGACAAATTTGGAAGAAAAAAATTATTCTTCCCCACCCTTGCCTTTGCAGAAACCTTATAATTTCTATTTCAGCAACCCATCACTCTTTTCAGGTGAGAGTCACATCTTGATTTGCAGTTCTCCTCACTAATATATCAATGTTTTGAAGGATTAAATTTCACTTAAGTACACGATTTTTGGCAGAGAGCTCCAGAAATTGAATAACTGAGGT
The DNA here is from genome assembly GCF_048593235.1 of Sminthopsis crassicaudata. Lineage (NCBI taxonomy): Eukaryota > Metazoa > Chordata > Mammalia > Dasyuromorphia > Dasyuridae > Sminthopsis > Sminthopsis crassicaudata. Next base: position 12,744,993 of record NC_133622.1, read on the forward strand.
TCTCTAATGCTAATGCAGGTTGCCTCTGAGTCAGGTATATGAGTTGGGAATCTTATCTTTACACAAATGCTTTAAGTCACTAGTCACTAGTTCGTAGACTTCTTTACAGAAGAACATAGTTGATACATATGGTCCTACCAGAACTTATTTTATGCATCTACTGCTGCTTTCAAATAAATTCTACTTTTTCAGTCATAGGGCCCATCCTATCAAGTCAGAAATAATAATGATGCAAAATGTATGTCCTTTTATTAAGATAATTAGTATACTTTGCTTGCTATACTGGTATCTAGACATGTGAGAGATATTTGTTAAAGTCTATATGTATTTTTGGTGTTATTTTGGCTTTACCATTTGACAAACATTGTGCCCTGTGAATTTCTTGGTCTATTAATATTCTTCTTCCTACTGCGATGTATAAAAAGTTTGAGAGACATAACTTGAGTAATTAATCATTTTATTAATTATTAGTAGCAGATAGTTTTTAAAAGGCTCATTTGTCTGCCTCTCTTAAAGCAAAGATGGATCATTCTAGCTTCTTGATGATTATACGTACTAAGAAGTTGGGTGTTTCCAACAGGTGGAACAACACTTTTTGGTCAACAATTAAATAGACGTGAATATTATAATTAGTTGACCTATTTTAATGATGTACTAGGGGATGTGATTCTGATCCCTCTTCCTGATCACTCTCAGCCTCTGCAATCTACACATAGGTTCTACCCCATCCCTGAAACCCTGAACCCATCTCCATCCCAAAACTGTCTGAGTGGAACACCAAAGGTTAAACTTCTTCTTAGGTTAAATTTTTCATAAAGTTTTCCATTTGGGAGGGTCACCAGCTCCACTTAGGTAAGATGGCCTAAATAGGATAAATGTTTGGGAAAGTTCAAAGATCTCCTCAAAGGACTGGACTCTGAATAAGGAAATAGGAAAAAGGAAAGGAAAAATTGATTATTTAATAACCATTTCTCTCATTACATTCAGATGATTATTCTAGCTTGGTAGATATGCAGTTTCCTCCTTTCTTTCTTGCTTTTGAAAAGTTCTCTTGATTACATTTGCCACTTTTAAAGACTAATCTTTAATAGAGACTCCCCATACAATGAGGTCAAGGGTACCCCTAAAGGATGTTGCTTTATCACAAAGAAAAGTCACTTCTTGGTTACAGATTATAATAAAGGAAAGAATGGGGCGTAATGTCAAAGAGTTGTGAAATAAAGAGTAGGGTACAACCAAATGGCCTCTACTTCTCAGTTAATAATTATTCAGTTGAGAAGGATGTGGAAAGATGCTGAGGGATACTTGAAGTAAGAAAAGACTTGGACTCACTACTCTGGGAAATGTGATACTCATCAGAAAAGACTGGAGAGAGATCCCTGTGGGAAGGAGCGTCTTTTGAGTTGAGATAGTGCAGATTTATAGTGGATCACTTTGTATGGCTTTCTTTCCAAACTTCTACACAGCTGGTGTAAGAGTGTAGGGGGTCTGTGGTGCAGGTGGTTCTGGTTCTGGGAGGTCATCACAAGGAGGGATGAAGGAGGTTTTAGTTAAACTGAGTATGTCTTGGGTTAAAGGTTAAAAGGAAAGAATGGTAAGTCAGAGGTGTGAGGATGCTGAAAGTTTAAAGAGAATTGGGTTAGAAGTAGTTTTGGAAAAGTGAAACGTGGGGAGGGGAAAAATGATAAAGGATTATAATGAGAAAAGTGCTGTAAGAGTTCTTGACCTTGTAAATATAACTTTTGTATCACCATTCTAGAAAAAGGATGAGTTGTCATTACATATGCATAGGCTTTGATTTCCTACCACTGTATCTTTGTGTTGCCTTGCATTGCCTTCCTAGAACATACCCAGTCTTAGCTCCACTTTTCAGAATTACTAGTTTCTACTGAAACCCAGCTAAAGTACCTACAATCTAGCTGAGGATTTTCTTGGTCCCTCCAACTGAAAGTGTCTCTAATCAATCCCTCCAACACTCCACTAAAATACACATTTGCTTTGGGTTCTTTTGACTGTATACATGTTCATATATGAATGAATGTTTTCTCCTACAGAATAAAGCTTCCCATAGTCATGGACTTCTGTTTTTATCTTTGTCTCTGTGCTACGTTACAAAGTGCTTGGCACATAATGGTAGGTTTTATCAGGATTTTATCACACATTTATTATTTGCCAAGCCCTGTGTTAGAGGCTAGAAATATAGAGATAGCCCAACTAGCCCCAGTCCTCAAGGAACTTAAATTTTGTTAACTTAGGGATGTTAGATATTATTTTAAAGCACTTTCCAGAAATATAAAATCTACCAGCAGACACCACCTTCATAAATTTAATATTCACCTATAATATTTGAAGTCCTTGCCTTCAGTCTGAAAAAAATGCCCAAACCACTACTTCTGCTTTTAATTTGTCCAAGACTTCATCGATGCTAGGAATTATTTTTTCCAGGACTATAATAATGGTTGGGAGTTGCAAAAGGAAAACAAGGAAAAGTTTCCTAATGTGTAGCTCTGGCCCAAAGTAGCAAAGATTGTCTAAAATAATGATGACTAAAATAATAATGATAATGATAATAATAGCCAATATTTGTGTGACAAATTGCAAAGCACATTACAAACATCGTTTCATTTAACTCACACAACAATCCTATAATGTAGGTGACTAATTATAATCCCCAATTTACAGATAAGAAAACTGAGGCTGAGATCACACTAAAGATTTTAGGAAGTATTTGAACACGTCATCCTGACTCCAAGTTCAGCATTCTTTCTATAGAATCTCCTATTGGAGCACTTCAAGCAAAAGGTGGATGACCACTTGTCATGTAGCATGTACATGTGATACAGTAGAGAAAAGATGGTTTTCAGCTTATGTGTTGAATTGGCAGTGTGATTCAGGGAAAAGAGGACATGGTTCCTCTCTTGAGGGGTAAAAGTCTTGGTGGGTAAGAATCAAATCCAGAGAATCAAGAAAATGTATAATGAATGTATTGTAGACTCACAAGAAGGGCTACATATTCCAGGGGAGAATATTAGCAGGGAGAGAGAAAAGTCTTACATGCTCCTCCCAATGAAAGAAAACGCACGATCTCAAGCTATCAAAATGTACTGAATCCAATAAAACAAAACAAGGCCTGCAAGAATAGCATTGTTTCCACTGCTTTTTTGTTCTGACAAAATGGTTTCTTTCATTGCAGCAGCCTGGAAATCAGGACAAAGGGATGAGGAAAGTGTCTGTAATACATGTATAGATTACAAGCTTATTGTCGGCAAGGATTATATCTTTTAATTTTCATTCTCCTCCAGTGCCTGCCACAATGTGGGGCTCAAAGGACCTAGCTCCTCTGTCTTGAGGGCTGCTGAACCCTTTCCACAACTGCTCAACCATCCGCCTTTAGTGTCCACCTGATTCCCCCAACTCTCACCTGTGGCTCCAAAAACCTGTAGCATACCCAGTGGCCATATCCTGGTGAAATCCCTCTTGGCAGACAGGCAAAATCAGGCTGAGGGAAGCCAGTAGGTTTCAAATCTGTCAGTTAGTTGGGGGAGGGGTTGTCCACCACAAGTATGTGGAGACTTTACCCAACAAAATCAGTGGATGGGAACGATTGGCTCCCACAGCTATAAAGTCAGCTGAAGCAGGCACTCTGGAGCATTTAGAGCTTGGCCATCATTGAAGAGTCCAAGGTCATCCCAGACATCCCGACTTTTGTCCTGCCACTGGTCGTCAATGACTTTGGAAGAGAGAGGAAGGTGATTTTCTGCTTTATTAAACCCAACACATAAATCAAGTCATCACCCCATGATGTCAATGGCCCTCTTTGAAAGCAAAAGACAAACAGCATCTTTTCATTTTTTTTCCTCCAGAAAATACCTGCCACTACCTTGTACATAAGAGGCACTGTGCTGTTTTAAACTAAACTGATTTTTTAAAATTTAAAAAGTTGAAATTAAAAATAAAGGACAATTATGTATAGAAAAGTAGGAGCTAGTAAAAGTACTTATTCCTTCCTATTTCCCTCAAGCTGTGTAGCCAGAAATCTTCCTGTGGAAAAAAATAAAAGATGGTAACCAAATATATGATACCCAGTGCTCTAGGGACAAGTGGTGTTTCCTTTGAAATGATTACAGAAATCAAGCGGGCATGTTTGTATGTGCAATTTGCACTCAGCTGTTATAATTTCTAAGTTGGATTTATGCATCTGAAGATGAGAAGGATGGGAAATATACAATTAAACCTCTCAAAGAAAACTATTTTCAGGCCTGCTGAGCGTGCACCCCCCACACACACACACCAACCTGATTTCACTAACTTGAAGAAATTGAATCTCATTGACTCTAATGTGTTTCTCTATAACACACAAGAAATGGACTGATGTTTTAAAAAGTCATCACCAGACTAAATCAAACCCACTCTAGACAGAGCTCTCTTTACAAAGAGACCGAAGATTCAGAACACTTACAAATAGAATCCTGATGGGAAAACAATGTGGAAACCACCATTGTTTTCCATTCCTGAGAATGTGTTAAATTAAGCAGCCAGAAACAGAGAGAATTCAAATATGATTAAAGCATCTGTATTTGCTATTCACCAACTTAGGATGAAATGATAACAGCCTAAATGCTGAACAAAAGTGCTATAGGTCAAGGACAGGCAAGAGTAAGGGAGGGAAGGAGACGAACAGAGTCATTTGTTCAATATTTATTAAGTGTCCAATGTCCACAACAAGAGATGTGAATATCTCCCTCCTTTAATGAGCTAATATTCTACTGAAGCAAGAAAAAAAGTAGACAACAGAAAGAGATGATAAAAGCAAGAGGTAGGGCAGAAGAACATTTTAAATTATTGTAGATAAAAGAGCATCAGTATGTTGATAAGAGTTCAGTGGAGTCATTTATCTTAATTAGCTGTCTGAGATGGTGGTGAGGACCAAAGGGATATACAATTCTTTAACTATACCAGGTATCATAAGCTACTAAAGAATAAACCAACTTACAATAGACAAGTCACAGAACTACTCAGATCTTGGTTTACTCATTTCATCAATCATATGGCTAACTTGTGATGAACACACACATACATATGTATACATATGTTCACATGCATGCATACTGTGCAAGCTGCCAGTAGGGTTCAAGGCTTTTAGTTGACTCCCTGCCATCAAGGATCTTACATTTTACTTTATCTAGGCTGCTCTATAAAATGACTTCAACTGCATTTCTCTAGTCTTGTCTCATATTCCCCTTTTACATTTGTACAAAAGAATTATTCACTGTTCCTGTTCTCATTTGACTTTCCTTTCCTCCTCCCACTTCCTTTTGCCTAGAATGATCTCACTCTACTCCTTCCTTGTTTCCTTGGCTTTGTCCCAGGTTGAACTAAAAGCTCATCTGCTACAAGAAGCTTTTCCTAGTCTCCATTAAAGCAAGTGCCTTCTTTCTGAAATTATTTTCAATTTCTCCTGTGTATATCTTGCTGTACATGACTGTTTACAGATGACCTCCCATTAGATTGTAAGCTCCCTGAGGGCAGAAGTAGTTTGTGGCTTTTTTATTTTTTGGATGCCCAGCACTTCACATAAGCCTGATGTATAGGAAACACTCAATGCACATTTACTTGACTGTACACATTTGTCTAATCTTTTATAGTTCCTGTTTCAAGTACCACCTTCTTTATGAATCTTTGTCCACTCTGTTAAAGTAATCTCTCTTCCCAGCTCCTTTTGACCACTTGCCAGGACCACACCTTTCTAATTATAACTTGTTCTCTTCCTTCTTCTACGATGGACTGTTTTATGTCACCATTAGACTGGACATACCTATAGACCTATATATAACTCCTTTTTCCTTGAGGTGCTGGGTTTGCACCAACAGTACTGGAATAGCCGTATGGGCTGGCTTCTCAGCACTTCCAGAAGTGACAGATAACTAATTTAGTTTGCTATGACATATTTATCCATGTGTCATTTGTAATTCCTTTAGAGTACTCCCTTTACTCCTTTTACCAGCAGTTCACAATGCAAGACAGACACAGAAACATGAGGAAGGATAGAAGGGACCTTTCCTTTTTGATCCGTGAATTACTGAAGATAGATTTTAACTTTCAATTTGTGGCCCCTACTTGGAAAACTGTTTACCTGGGGGTTAACTAAGTGACATATACAATTTTCTGCCTATCAATGGCACTTGATATTTGTTGAGCGACTCCTGTAAAGTTTTACAAGTCCAATTTCACCTACGTGGTTTGGAATTTTCAAAACACGTAACAAAAAAAAAATGAAAAACTACTATACATCCAAGTCTGAAAATCATTTATGCCAACATTTCTGTAATCTTTAATAAGATAAACACATTTCTCAAGGTGAGTTATTTATAGCACACAGCAATTTGGGCAAGAAAGATATTTGGGCTGATATTTAGGGAAGGGAAAATATGCTCTTGAGGCCTGCAGAGATGCTGGTAAAAATTCTTTCATTCATTCCATTATCTTTTAATTAAATTGCCCTCCATTATCACTTCTTCAAGGAGAATTGTGACCTTGTGAGAGCATGCAATTTGATGTCTGGTCTCTCCATTTGTAATCCCAGAACTTTCTTATACACATTTGCCCTTTTTCACCTTAAATTTTATGTGCCCCCATTTCCAAAGGAGTAGGACCCTGGACAGAGCATTAATAATTGTTTAATACTGCAGTGTCTGATGCTTGGGAAGAGGAGGGGTACTTAATATGACCCCATCTCAGGACAATGGGTTACTTTGGGAAGGTAGCATTAAGGAAGAGCATGGCAGATTCAAGAACTCAACAGTCAATGGTTTGGTTTTTACCCAGGATAAGATAACTCTGGCTTGAACTAGATCTCCTAAGTCAATTTGCTTTACAGAGTTCTAAAATTCCAAAATGGATATCCTCTGGATGGCCATCCCTCATGTTGTAGAATTCTTTGATGACATTTAGCTCCTGTCCCCTTTGGAGTGCCTTGTTTCCTTGTGTTCCTCATACAGCAGGAAACTTAAGATTTCCTTTGCCCTACATGAGCTGCTCAGTTTTAGTTCTTCAGAGAGAGTTTGTTCCAGGTTTCACTGCTATAAAACAAACTACTAAAATATTTATGTTAAAAATATGGGACTTTGCTACTCTGGGAAACTTATGTAATAACCATCCTATAACAAACTTTAGACATAGCTTAGATCATGGAGATTTTGTTTGTTGAGGGTATTTTCCACTTTGATGGAAGAGATCCAGCACAGACTCCTGATGAAGGAAGTATGCTCAATGTATGGCAAGATCCTCCAAATGTTCCTCTTTATGAATCGTAGCATACTGGTTGCATTAAACCAAAAGCAATTTTAGGACCTCCTGGAAGAGATGGTTTACCAATGGAGCTTGGCCTGTTCATCCACACAGAAAAGACCAAAGGAAAGTACAATGTTGATTGCCCAGACTTGCATCTGCATGGACACTTTACAAAATTTGATGTGTATTTGGGATAGACATCATAGATGGACAAAGAGAATCAAAAAGGAGGAGGAGGAGAGTAGGCTCTTGTTCAGGAACTGCAAATCACTTTTACTGACTTTTAATTTTACAAAATGCATCCATCACAACCTTGTGAACTATATAATAAATTATTAATTGTGTTTGAAAGATGAGGACACCGATTCTTAGGACAATTTAATTGAATAGCTAGTTCATTTAAGAGTCTAACAAAATCTAAGTTTTTTATTACAAAACCAGTTTTATTTCAAGTATACCATGCTATATTCTCAATATAGTAATATAGAACACTGGTTTCTACTAAGTATTTTCTTATTATGAAGATGTTCTTTGATATTATGTATTTGTAAAATTAAAAGTTTTATATAAAAAGCAAGTTGTATTTATCATTATACTATCTAAAATATTTTTAAATGCAGAGAAATTATCTTTCCCCCCCATGTTCTTTTAAAGATAAAATCATACCATAATTTACATTCTTATCCAGATATACAGTCCTAAGTTTATATATTTTGGGCAATTTAATGCCCTTGGGCTTCAGTTTGCTCAACATTAAGCTTAGCAGCTGGACTAAGGTGTCTCCCAGCTCTAACATTTTATGATAGTTTTAATAATGCTATATTTCCCAGAATCCTGGATTGTGGCTAACCTAAACCAATGATTGACAGATAGAATGAGCCATAGACCACACTTTTCTAAATTGCAAGAAACAGCAACATCTTACAGTGAACTGATTAATAGCCAATCTATTTCCAAGTTACTATTACATCCCTTACTAAATCATTGGTGATTGTTTTCTGCTTATACTTCCCAATCCTTAGCAATTAGGTTATGTCTCACAATGAAAATTAAATTATAAGGCTTATTCCAGACCCTTAGGACATAACTATTATAAAAGAAAGACTAAAGCATTCTTAAAATTTTAATGAATATAAAAGCATATTCTATTTTATTCTAGAAATTTTCTTGTGAGGAAAAATATAGCAGATGAGGAAAATGAATTTTACAATGTCAGAAAACTGACATTATTAATCACTTATTATATGGCAAGTGCTGTGCTAAGCAATATACATACAAAGAGAAAAGAAAAACGGTTCCAGTTCTGAAGGAACTTATAATTTAAAGCAAGAGACAATCTTGTTTGTAATTATAAAAAATAACAAAAACATAGATTTTGTTAGACTCTTAGATGAACTAGCTAAGCATTTAAATTGTCCTGCAATCATTTGACAAAGGAGACATATATAGGATAATTGGGGGGTATTCTCAGATGGAAGGCATGAAGATTAAGGGGATATGGGAAAGAGATTTTGCAGAAAGCTAGACTTAAGCTGAGTTTTAAGGAAGTCAGGAAGTGGAGATAAGAAGCAAGATAGTGAAAAAGCATGGACTCAGGAGAGAGATTATCTTATATGAAGAAAAACATGGAGGTCAGTATCACTGGATCAAAGAATATGTGAAGAAGGCCAAAGTGAAAGAAGAATGAAAATATAAGAGGTTCAGGTTATAAAAGGATTTAAAAGTCAAACAGAAGATTTGATAGTTGATTCTGGAGGTAATAATAGACACAAAAGAGAGGTAAGTACTAGGTAAATGGATCTAAGAATCACTTATTGAGATGATTCATGGGAATTGATGAGATCATCAAGAAAAAAAATCAGACATTTAAAAGAAAAAGGGATTCAGGACAAAATCTATGATTAATGGGCATGACCTGGATGAAAACATAGTAAAGGAAATTAAAAGAAGTTAGGTAGAAGCAAAACCAGAAGAAAGTAGTGCTGAAAAAATCCCAGGGAGAAGCAAGTACCACTGAAAAGAGGAAAATCTATGGTGTCACATATTGCAGAGAGGTCAAACAAGATGAATATTTGGAAAATGTCATTAGATTTGGCAATTAATAGATCCGTAGTAATTTTGGAGAGAACAGTTTTATCCATTAAAATGTTTTGAGTAGGCAATTATATTTCTCTGACATATTTATAAGTACACACATATATACTATATGGATCTATCTATCTATATATCATATATGTATATGTATACATGAGAGAACACACACATACACATATATTTATAAAGTATGTGTACTATTTTGTTAGTTATTTGTAAATTAAAAACTGATATAAAATATAAATGAAAAGATGACCAAAGATTAAATGAATTTAATAGTCCAGAGAGTATTTGATTAATATTGAGTTTTAGATATTCTGTCCTATTTGACATTAGCAACCAGAAGTTGGAAATGAGAGACTGAAGATGAAGAAAGATAAAGGTTAGATACATAGATTTGTACAGAAACAATTGAATCCAGGGAGCCGATAAGATCACCAAATGAAGAAGTATTGAAGTAGAAGTTGAATATTTATACTAAGACCTTGGAAAGTATTAGGTGTGGATATTGGAGTGACCTTGTCACCCTGGGATCAAAGAGACTCACTATAAGGATGAATAGAGGGCTGAAAGAATTGTCATCCCTTCACAAGTTAAGTGTTTGACTATTTTGTTGTTGCTGCTCAGTCATTTCAGTCATGTCCAGATTTTTGTCATTTTTTGGAGGATTTCCTTGGCAAAGATATTGATGTTTTTTCCTTTTCTTTCTCCAGCTCATTTTACAGATGAGGAAACTCAGGCAAACAGGATTAAATAATTTGCCCACAGTAACATAGTTAATAAGCCTCAGAAGCCAAATATGAATTCATCTCTTCCTGAGACCAGACCTGGTACTGGATGCACTATGGCACTCTCTTGCTATCCCCTTGTTAATCATAAGTAGTCTTTAATTTCTGCTTTTGGTCAACATTGCCAGACTATTGAAAAACACTTTTATAAGTTTCCCCTCTCAAGCACTTTAGAAACATATGATCAATAATTAGCTCTGTAACACAGGGCAAGCTATTTCACCTCTCTCAGACTCAGTTTCCCCAATTTTAAAACAAAGATGTTGAATTAAGCTTTGATCTCTGAGTCCTTCTAGCTTCATTAAAAAAACCCTGATCATTCAATATTAATCGAATGTCCGTTAAGAACCTCCAATAGCATTTCATTAATTTGTTTTATCTAGTAAAAATTTCTTTAAAATGTAGAAATGATTTTTCATTAATTCAGTTTCATTTTGTATTTAATTAACCCAAATTATTAAAGCTTTACTGCATACTATAACTCATGTACTAAATGAGTTTTATTATAATGCAGTCTTAATATACTCTTTTTTTCCTCATCATTCATTCATTCAACCAACATTTAATAAGTATTCAACTGTTCCAAAATAATCTATATCTCATAATATAAGCAAAATATTTTCTAAATAAAATGATTTTGCTCTTATTACTTGTCATTAAGAGAGAAGCCACCAGGTCAACACCAATCAGCATTTAATTTTACCAAATCCTCACCAGGTGCTGCAAATTAACTTTATAAATGTTTAATGACAGAACTTAATTGAACAGAGAGCTTCTGCTACCTCAACCTATTAAATGTCCCTCAACCTATTAAATGTCCCTCCACCTATTAAATGTCATTGTTCTCATTGATTTTAGATCAATGGGTTTCTAATGAGAAAATGTCCAATTTGTATTCCTGTAATTTGTTTTCTTATATATACTTACCTAGAATTTTATTTCCAATAATCATGTACAAAATAATTCAATTATCCAGCTAATATATTCATGAAGAGGGAAAACATCAATATTTTAAATTCACTTATGTTCTGATTTTCAGAGAGTACTCTATTGATATTTTAATCATGTCATTAACAACCAAAAAATGGCAATTTAGAATAGGGTATTTAGAGATGATTTTAAAGTTAGGAAGACCTGAATTCAAATCTTGCCTTTAAAATATATTCATTGTAGGCGGTGGGGAAATCATCATTTGGAGTTCTAGACAAGTCTCTATAGAGATCTATAGATCTGCAGTGGTTGAGTATCCTCAAGTAAGCATTCCTGATGATACAGACCATGAAGGGGGCCTCGGAATATTTTTTCCAGATGTCATATTTTTCAAGAAGATTGGAAGCATATCATGCAGCATGCCCTGAACGTGCCAAGTATAAGTCTCCACAACTGACACAATCTATTCTTTGCATCTCAAACTGGATTCCCTGTGTAGTCTTCGGATTCAAGACAGGGTCTCTTGGTGTGGGCTAGGATAAAACATTGTTTGTGTAGCTGGGATCCATTTAAATAAGCAGACCATCCTATCTTCCTGGTTTAGAGGCTCTCAAGGGGGAAAATGTCTTATTCCTCCCCTGGAGGGCTTTGGGGCTTTTCCCATCTTTATCATTCCCCTTCCCATTACTGCCCCTTTAGGTGGATATTTGTGTTTTCTCTTCCTTCTTTTGTCATATTGTTATACAGATGCAAACTGCCATGGAGACTGGGAACTCTTTGGGTTCCATAGGCATGTTTGCTTATGTTATGTTGTGATTGTTGATACAACAGAAATCACAATTCTGGTTCCTTTTTCTACAACAATAAACATGATCTCAAAAGCAGTTATAGAAACCATGCAAAGCTAATACAGGGGAAGTATAAGTAATCATTGTAGAGTGGTCCCATTTACTCTCCTTTATTAGGGAATGAAGGGGTAAGTAGGGGACCAAAATGAATAGTGTATACATCCTGCTTTCAAAGATTTGATGATCTAGGACAATAGGAGAAAGACAGATAGATGGAGTCTTTACTACATGAAGGAGATACCTTTTCCTTGACATGAATAAGATCATATTTAGTTGTTGCTATGGCCTGAAATTTCCTCACCCTGGGTGCGGATTTGTAATATGTATGTAAATGAATTGATGTATATTCAGTAAGCACCTACAATTTCAGCATACAGGGATATAAAAAGCAAATGTGAGTCAGTTCCCTGCACTGATGTTCCAACATATATTTAATAGCAATGAGTAGGAAAGGACACTTTGGTTTGTAGTTACAACCAAAGTGATTGACACTCAATTATCACATCCATTATGGAAACAAAGGCAGGAGAGAATGATCAGTGTATGCTGTTATAATTAAGAAAGACTTTGTGAAAAGCTGGATGGCAGAACCTATAAATAATTGAATTGAAAACCAGGAAGATAGCAAACTGAAGTCTTCTTCAGTATTAATATATGATTCTGGCCAAATTCCTAAACTTCTTGATTACTATTTACTCATCAGTAAAAATTAAGAGATAGGCCTTTGAATATCAATTGAAACTCTACATCATTGAAGATGAGGCAGAGAGAGAGAGAGAGAGAGAGAGAGAGAGAGAGAGAGAGAGAGAGAGAGAGAGAGAGAGAGAGAGAGAGAGAGGGAGGGAGGGAGGGAGGGAGGGAGGGAGGGAGGGAGGGAGGGAGGGAGAGAGGGAGAGAGAGAGAGAGAGAGAGATGGGGTGATTGTGACATTTTAATATCTATTTCTTTGGAAATCTACATATTGTGCATTTAAAGCTATTTTCTGAGAGAGTCTATAAGGTTCCTCTAGACGTCCAAATGGATCTGTGATATAAAGGTTCAGAATTTTACTCTCAATCTATGATCCTAAGTACCATTTTACCTAAGCACTGAAGGATAAGAAAGAATTTGACAAATATAAAAGGGAAAGATATTCTAGAAAGAGGGAATTGCATTAGCATGTCATGTAGGTATCATAGTACAAGGTACAGTCCAGGAACAGTATGCAATGTAGCTTACTTGAAATATGAAATATAAGGTCATAATGAAAAGAAAAGCTTAACACCACATCACAGAGAATCTACTTTACAGGAGAAGAAGTTTGAACTTTATTAGGGACAAAATGGTTTTTAAGCAGGGGAATAACAAGATTAAATAATTAAACCTTTGTTTTAGGAACGCTGATCTGGCAATAGTGCACAGAAAAAAGTACAGCCGGAAGGACCAGTTGCAGTTTTTTCCAATAATTCCAGGCAATAGTGGGTTACATTAATTTGGTGTCATTGAGACTAGAAATGAAAGCATAGATATGAAAAACACTGAAAAGGAAGAATCAATAAAACCCAATCCTTTATTGAGTTTGATTAGCAAAGAAAACAGTAATCAAATATTACTGAGACTTTAAACCTGGTAGACTAGGAGAAGCGTATCCCAATGAAGTATAAGAAGTTAGGTGATAAAGTGTTGTTTTATATATATATATATATATATATATATATATATATATATATATATATATATATATATATATATATATATTTTTTTTTTTTTTTCCTACTGGAGAACATAGGAATGTGATGCTAAGTTTAATGTGAAATGTTTAACTACTAAAACATGGCAATTAGAAAGGTTCAAGATACATAATTATTAGGTCATTTAATTATTCTATTACTAAGGCCACAACATTTATTGATAAAATGATGATCATTTGACCCTCTCTTAGACTAAAGAACCCTAATAGTCCTGGACTCGCTATGTATTTGGCCTTGGCAGAGCATGTGTTCAAACAGCTCTAATTGGTTGAAAGTTTAATGAGAAAATGAATATTCAAATGAGAGAAAGAGTGACAGAGAGATTTGGAAAGAGATGCTCTCTCTACCTTGAATACTCGGCTTTAGGCAACTTAGACCAAAGGATCTGTTTCTATCCAAGCTTGAGTGAATGGAATTCATCTTAGACTAAACAGATTTTATAAGGGTGGATAGAGGTGGGGTTTAGCCCCATCCCAGAGACTGAGGTCTTGAAATGAGAAGATAGAAAAGGGGAAAATATGAATCCCTCCAAATCACTGTGTATGTATCTACATGGGTATATCTATGTCATTGATTCATTCATTCATCTATCCATCCAGATATGATTTAAGGTCTCCTAGTTAAAGATAATTGCAACTTTTTACAAGGATACCTATTGGGAAAAGCCATTTCGACTTACATTTAAAGAAGTATTTAGAGCTATGCAAAATCAGTTCAAGTGTCATTACAATTTCAAAGAGGGTTGCTAAAAATATAAGGATCAAGGAGACACTAATTTGTGATCAGCAGAATAAAATAGCCATTAAAGATAACTTTGACATATGCAGGCATTGTGAAATTTACTTTGGTATAACAGAAAAATAGATAAAATGCAAGTGAAAACACTGTTGAAGTTTTAGTTCATTCCATGTCAACTGGGGGAAAAAGGGGAAAAAAAAGATGGCTGAGTCAATGTTGATTGGACTCTAAGAGAGTTGACATATTAATGTACTATTGGTGGAGATAGGAACTGTCCCAATTATGAATTTAGAATTATGAAAGAAAAGTTACTAATCTTCCACGCCATATAGATAGATATATAGATATGTACATATATGTATATGTATACATATAGATATGTATGTATATTATACCAGCATCTATATTATGTATATATTCCTAGGAAATCAAAGACAGAAACAAAGGTCCAATATATAATAAAATATCCATAGCAGCATTTTCCATAATAACAAAAAAAAAGGGAGAAAAGAACAAAGAACTGAAAAAGTGAATGCATAGTATTGGAAAAATCATGACAATTGAACATAACATAATATTATGCAGTAAGAAGTTATGATTTATAAAAACATGAAAGAGTTGTATGAATGATGGAATGCAAAAGAACCAAGACAACTAATATTCAAACAAATAATATACAAATGTACTTATACATATAAGAATGACACATATGTGTGTATACTTATACATATATGTATGTATATACACATATATTGATATATTTAAAAACTCAATGAAAAGTTTTGAACTCAGATAAAATTTCAAAATGTCAGTCTTTTTAACAAGAAAAAATGAAATATATCTTATGGCAGATAAAGGACTATAAGAACAGAGTATTTTATACATTCTCATGGGCTTTTTTGGGGGGGCAACTTTTGTTTATTGATTTTTCTTTGTCACAGGTGATTATTCAATCTGGAGTGAAAAATTAATTTCCATTGAATAACAAAAGATATAAATAAAATATTTCATAAGAAAGGCAAACATAGGTAGAAATACTAGTTCTTATTTTTCAAGGCTAAAGTTAAAAACCCTAAGATTTCCTATTATACTTAATATCCTAAATTTACCATCTGAATTTCTTTATTCTGCATATTAAAGGAACAATGAACAAATGAATTTTATAAAGACTTGATTATATTATGAGCAAAATGCAAGTATAAAATTCATTTTTTGCGTATTTTGTTATTTTATTTTGTGGTGTTACTTGCTCCAATGCACAGATGTGTTTATTCAACAGTTTTTATGCTAAACATGTACAATTCTCCTATACACATTTCCACAATTATCATGCTGCACAAGAAAAATCAGATCAAAAAGGAAAAAAAAAGAGAAAGAAAACAAAATGCAAGCAAATAACAAAAAGAGTGAAAACACTTTGCTGTGATTCACATTCAGTCCCAACTTGCTTTCTGAATGCAAATGGCTCTCTTCATCACAATTCTATTGGAATAGTCCTGAATCACTTCACTGTTGAAAAGAGCCAAGTTCATCAGAGCTGATCATCACATAACCTTGTTGTTGCCGTGTACAGTGTTCTCTCTTGGTTCTAACTCACTTCCCTATAAGTCTCTCCAGGCCTCTCTGAAATCATCCTGCTGATTGTTTCTTATAGAACAATAATATTCCATAACATTCATATGACATAACTTCTCCAGCCATTCTCTAACTGAAGGGCATCCACTCAGTTTCCAGTTCCTTGCCATATGTTAATACAAAGTTATTTCTAAGTTACTTTCCAAGAAAGAATTGGAAATATGCTAAAATAGCACCTAGCATGATTTTAAGAGGAAAGATGAAAATATCAAATCCACCAGGATAATCCACGGCCACTTTTTCTCACATTTTATTATCTTTATCCTCAGACATCCCCTTCTGTCTCCCCTCCCTTCAACTGAGACTCCTTCACATTTAATATAACATCTAATTTTCTCTAAATCTATGGGTCAAAAATCAATCTATGAGTGTGAACTTGCTGACAAAAGCTAATTCAGTAATTTGCCTTTTAGTTTTTCTGTTGCTGATGGGCAATCAGCAGTGTTAAATTCTTAGAACCTGCTGACTAATTGGAACATTCTCTAAATTATATGGATCTCTAGAGAAGATGCTTTTACTTAACCTTGGCATTTGCTTTAAATTACAGAAATATGATATATTAACCAAGATTTTAAAATCATGCTTCACTTAGGCTCTCAACTGAATTTGTTATGATATTTACCATTTAACTAACTGATTTTATAACTATACTTAAAATCTATTTTCCTTGCAATTATCATGTAAACCCCATAACAATAATATTTCTGTTTGTAAATCACCTCTTTTTATAGTAGTTTAAAACCCCATAACTTGAAATACTTAACTCTTAAATTCTTAAATTCTAAGTGAAACAGGGAAGTTGAAGGTATGTGCCTAGTGTTACATTGTTCATTTCTCAGACTCTAGGATAAAAGTTTTCTTTTATATAAGACTACTAAAAATCTCAGTCCTGCTGCCATTACCTCAAAACTTCTATTATCTAAGTGCAAATTCAATTGCTTAAAAATACCTTTAAGATCTATTTTAACACAGAGTTCTTAGCTTGCATAATGGGTAATAGTATCTCAGCATTTCACTGCAGAACATTTGGGTATTGTTTATACATTTAATTTCACAGTGTGGAGCAAACTGCAGGCTGACTGTAAGCCCGGGTTCTTAAAGGGTAAAGGCTAAGTATCTTACATAGGTTTAATGCAGAATTTAGCTTGCTGGAATGAAAAAAATACCAAAACTAAATTAGCTAATCATCATCAGTAAACATGACTCTGCTGTATCCCCAATATTGTAGAGTGTAGAAAATATAGTAAAAATCCCAAATATTTGAATAAAGGATTATAGGTCTATAAGATCACCAACCCATTTTTCTACGGCATCAAAATGTTTTTCCTGAACACAGAATTTCTGAAACAGAATAAAAACGAATAAAGCCATTAGTTTATACATTTTGAAATAACAATTCCATTAGATAATGGAATAGAAAACTTATTTTATGACTTTATAATATGGAAACCTTTAGTAATCTATGTAAGAAAACAGAAAACTTACTTCATCTTTTTTTCTAGTATGTATGAAGCATTTTTAAAATGGAAAGCCACCATCTGAATATTTATCAGAAAAATTTAGTTTTAAAATAAGTATGGGCAAGGTGGGAGATAATCAAGCCAAAGATATAAAAAGGGAGATTGGAACCTATTAGACTCATTCCCTAAAGCTCCTAGATATTATTCTATTGATGTAACCAACAAAACTCTAAATGTAGCTTGGAGAGATACTGAGATCAAGTTTCTGGAGGAAAGTAGTCCCTGGCACTTTGTCAGTTTCAGCAGTTATCTCTTTAGGGATCTTCCTTAATCTGATTCCATAAGAATCTTTTTTATCTTACTCTATTGATCTAGATACAAGCCACCCACAGAAGATGACTTAGAATAGCATGGCTTGTGTCGGGGGTTTTAGTCTGGGATCAATGACATTATCATTGTTGTTATTTGGATGTCTGAATATCAAGACAATTGTTTTCCATTGTAATATTATATATCTTATTTTGTTTTTAAAAACATCATTCTGAATTTATGACCAGAGGAGAACTAGAGATCATTATTGATCACAAAATAGAAGATTTTGATTACATCAAACTAAAAAGTTTCTGTACAAACAATACTAATGCAAGCAAGATTAGAAGGGAAAATATTTTTAAAAGTAAAGGTTCTGACAAAGGTCTTATTTCCAAAATATATAGAGAACTGACCCTAATTTATAAGAAACCAAACCATTCTCCAATTGATAAATGGTCAAAGGATATGAACAGACAATTCTCAGATGATGAAATTGAAACCATATCCACTCATATGAAAGAGTGTTCCAAATCACTACTGATCAGAGAAATGCAAATTAAGACCACTCTGAGATACCACTACACACCTGTCAGATTGGCTAAGATGACAGGAACAAGTAATGATGAATGTTGGAGGGGATGTGGGAAAAATGGGACACTAATACATTGCTGGTGGAGTTGTGAAAGAATCCGGCCATTCTGGAGAGCAATTTGGAACTATGCCCAAAAAGTTATCAAACTGTGCATACCCTTTGACCCAGTATTGCTGCTATTGGGCTTATATCCCAAAGAAATACTAAAGAGCGGAAAGGGACCTGTATGTGCCAAAATGTTTGTGGCAGCTCTTTTTGTTGTAGCTAGAAACTGGAAGATGAATAGATGTCCATCAATTGGAGAATGGTTGGGTAAATTGTGGTATATGAAGGTTATGGAATATTATTGTTCTGTAAGAAATGACCAGCAGGAGGAATATAGAGAGGCCTGGAGAGACTTAAATCAACTGATGCTGAGTGAAATGAGCAGAACCAGAAGATCACTATACACTTCAACAACAATACTGTATGAGGATGTATTCTGATGGAAGTGGAAATCTTCAACATAAAGAAGATCCAACTCACTTCCAGTTGATCAATGATGGATAGAGGTAGCTACACTCAGAGAAGGAACACTGGGAAGTGAAGGTAAATTGTTAGCAGTTAGCACTACTGTCTGTCTGCCCAGGTTACTTGTACCTTCGGAATCTAATGCTTATTGTGCAACAAGAAAATGGTATTTATACACATGTATTGTATCTAGGTTATATTGTAACACATGTAAAATGTATGGGATTGCCTGTCATCGGGGGGAGGGAGTGGAGGGAAGGAGGGATAATTTGGAAAAATGAATACAAGGGATAATATTATTAAAAAAAACATCATTCTGAGAAGGAAACTTTAGATTTCATCAGCGGGTTAAAGAGACAAAGAAAAAGTGAAGAACCTCTAATTAAGAAAGTACATATTCAAAATTTGGCCTCTGATAAATAATAATAATAATAATAATAGCTAACATTTATATAGTATTTTTGTTTGTATATTTTTGTTTTCATGACTTGCAAGTTACTTGGTATTATTTTATGTTATCTTCATAGTTAAATTTTAATGGAGTTTCCTATTTTCTTACATAGCTTACTAAAGGTTTCCATATTATAGTGATAAAATAAATTTTCTATTCCATTATCTAATGGAATTGTTATTTCAAAATGTATAAACAAAGGCTTTATTGTTTTTTATTCTGTTTCAGAAATCCTGTGTGTTCAGGCAAAATGTTTTGATACTGTAGAAAAATGGGTTGGTGATCTTATGGCACCTATAATCCTTTATTCAAATATTGGGGATTTTTACTCTATTTTCTACACTATATAATAGTGGAGATACAGCAGAGTCATGTTTACTGATGATGATTAGCTAATTTAGTTTTGGTATTTTTTTATTCCAGCAAGCTAAATGCTGCATTAAACCTATGTAAGATACTTAGCCTTTACCCTCTAATGTATATGCAGAATACAAATAAATGCCAAGTAATTAAATATAAGGTTTATCCATCCGTCTGAAGAGAACTCATTACAAACTGAAGCCTCTTCCAGACATTCCCATTTATCCTCACTCCCAGATTCCAAACCCCAGTGTAATCCCTGATCTCTCGCTCACAAAACAATGCAACAAATTGTCAGGTCTTGTAATAATGTTGCTTACACTAGTTGATGTATCTATCCCTTCTCTTCACTTACACTGATACTTCCTTAGCTCGGGCCTTTACCACCTCACATTCTATTGATCTCCCTGCCTCAGTTCTCTCCATTCCCAATCATTTTCCATTCACTTGGCAAAATGATTTCTTCAGTATTCAGGTATGATTCTGTCAGTCCTATTTACATATTTTATAATAGGGTACCCTATTATAACCAGGGTTGATTAACAAGTATTTTTGGTATTTAAAGCTATTCAAAATTGCTTTTCTTATCCATCCAAGCTTCTTACTCATAGTATTCTTTGTATTCAAGGTTCCATCTTCCATCTATGTGCTATCTTTGTAATGTTCTTCCCCAAATCTGACTCTAAATCTATTCCTTTGCGTACTATTTCCTCCAGAAGTCCTTTGTTGGGCTTCCCCCAGCTGTCAATTCCATTCCCTCTAACTTTATTTATCGTCTAGGCTATATTCACTGTATATATTCTAATTTATTTATGTTGTCTCCTCCATTGCAATGTAAGCTTTTGAGGGTTGTTTTTTTTAAACCTCATAGCAGATTGTCTAGTACAAGGTTGAGTAAATGTTTGTTGTTTGATTAATAGATCCATGTAGAAATCCAACCTTGAAACTAGTCAGCATTGGAATAACCAAATGAACATTCAAACCATGAAGAAAGCCATTATAAGTAACTCCTCCTCTCTCTCATTTTCTAAAAATCAGATATTTATCTTAAAACTAAAAGATTTCTTTTCCCTAAATATTGCTTTTACTTCCTAATCACTCTTATTTCATAATTAAATTCTGGTACTGAATTAGACAGCTTGATCCATTTATTGTATTTTTCTTTCTGGAATTGATACTGTAGAATATTTGAGTCTGCAATTAAATTATCATCTCACAACTAAATTAGCAACACCCATCCACACAATAATCTATCATCACTGTGGAAGAAAATAGGAGTACAAATAATCTCATGAATCACAACACCTCCAACTGATATAATCAATTGGTGCTGATAATCATCTAAGGTCAAATTTTCATTCACATTTCCATTCATGTTATTTTAGATAACACATGTGGCAAAAGAGGCAGCCATAATGAAGACCATGGAATATTCCCTTACTTTGCAGGGCAGAAGTAGAAAGATTTGTTATACCCCAAGCCTAAATGAGCAACTTGGAAGGATGATACTTTAAAAGTTAAAAAACAAAAACAAAAACAAACAAAAAAACTTCCCAGTATTTTACTGTTAAAATAACAGACAGCATACATAGCAATAAATCTACATAGGGAAGTATTTTAATAAAGTTTTGTTGAACTGTATTTAATGAGACTACTATATAGTGACATTTCTCAAACAGTAGATCCTGTTAGCTGATGTGGCTAAATGTATAATTTCTCTAAGACTGGTATAATGGATATCTATCTGTACCAGAATTTCTCTGGCCCATCAGAATTTCAACAGATATTATAGATTTGTAAATTGAGGCAGCCTAAGGTTAGGGAAGGAGCATTGGATATGGAAATGAAACATTTACATTTGAATCCTGACTCTTTCACCCATCACTTCTGTGAAGCAGAGTTTCCACTCTCTGGATTTCAGTTTCCACATCTTTAAAATGAAAGGAAGCCATGGACCAGAGGAGTCCTTTATCAGATAGTCACTTCCCATTGAGATGGACATGTGACCTAGCACCTTGTCTAGAACCCTTCTGAGTGAAAGGAGTTGGGAAATAATAAACATATCAAAGGAACTTTAAGATATTTTTAGAAATACCTTATTGGGTCCTCACAATAACCCATAAGTACTATTATTATATCCATTTCATGATTTTAAAAATGGAAGCAAACAGAGCTTAAGCAATCCAGTATCACAGCTAATAAATATCTGAAGTTAAATTTGAACTCAGCTTTTTTCAGAATGTGGAACCAAACATTCGTTCTACACCCTTCTGCATACAATTATTTACTAAGGCAACCACGGATGAAAATGAGCAGAAAGCTAGGTCCTGCCACTGCTTGACTTCTATAAATTGATAATTTTGTATGGTCCGTAAATGACATTATAAATATCCAAATGGCCCTTGGCAGAACAAAAGTTTTCTTCCCCTGATCTAAGGAGGAACTTCTCAGACAGATTGGTTCCTAGTATACTACTGATATCTCCAAGATACCTGAACAGGGGGACATTTCTTTACATCAGCCCTACACCCCAATATCTAAAGGCCTAGCACAAAGGCACCCACTGATTGTTTGCCTGATTACACTCAATGGCTTGACAATAAATTAAAAGTATTTCAAATGTGGAAAAAATTGAGGCAAGACCTGAACAAGAATCTCTGCAGTATGGCTTCTGGTTTGAGGCTGAAGTCTTCCAGTAAAGATGCCTTTGGTAGTCCACTGCACGTTTGAATAGCTGTTAGGAAATTTTTACTAAGATTAATACTAAGCCTGGCCTTCTGAAATGTCACCTAGTTCCTTCTTCTAGGAAAAATAAGTGAAGTTGAATTGCATGATCAATCCCCTGAGTCTTCTGTTCTCTTTCAACAGAACCTCATTCAAAGTGGCAGAAGCTACTACTTCACAAAATCAAGGCAATAAAGAGAGGTGCCCTAAATGGAGTTGGGAGAATTTTATGAGGAAAGAGAAAAAGCAAACAAACAAAAAAAAATCATATTTGTGTTTCAAAACTGGAAAGCTAACTACTTCATGGGGTAGGAACCAGAATCAGCAAAAATCACTGAAGTTTGGAAAACACTGAAATAGATATTCTTCCTGTTTATTTCCATTTCAATTTGATATCCTATGTCTTTATATGATTTTTTTTAACAAAAACAAATTCATTATGTACATTTTGATAGAAGGGATTTAAGAGTCTTCCAATACTGGATATTAAGCAATAGCACCAACATATTGCCATTGAAGAACAGAAAACAGAGTAAAATGCAAAGAAAATTAATTATCTATGAGAATATGGGCAAGTGAATACACTTCTCAGAGTCTCAGTTTCCTCATCTTTATGTTTGGAAGTTGAAGTAAAAGACCCCTGAAGTTTTGGCTCCCAATCTCTGATCCATAACATTTGAGAGTTGTATGGACTGTAAGCCCATCTGATTGCCTAGAATTAGTCAAGCTAACTACAGCTGGGTCATTCCACTATGTGAAGTTTCAGTTATCTTCACTGTTAGAAGATTGGCTTCTTTACACTGGGGAATCCTCTCCAGAACTCTACAATGAGAGAAATAAAAACAAAGAAAGACGTCCTTGGGAACCCTACCTATCTGTTCTCCCAAAATCATTATCAGAAAGTTGGTCCATAAATTTCCCCTAACCCATAGATAAAATCATCGCAAGATCTCTGAGAAAAAGCTCAAGAAAATATATGAAAAGCTTTTGTTTCGACAAGGAGTCATGATTTTGATAGACAAGCTACAAGAAAGCAATGTGTGTGTGAGAAAACTCCTATCACCCTCTCCCACAATACAGTAGATGATTAGGTTATGGCTAGATATACAGATCACAGCCCATTGGACATCCTTTGCAGGTGTCTTTGTCTCCTACCTCTATTTCTTTCCATTAATCTTCTAATTTGTGGGGGAAAAGTCACCTCAAACTTGAAACTATGATCTGTTAGTCTATTCCTTTAAATTCCACCCTGTCTATTAAACTTCACTGATATTAAGGTTTTCTTTTGATCAGTCCCTTCTGCTTGACCTAATCTCAAGGTCTGGTACCATGGTTTCTTATAGTTTGCCTTTGAATCTTTTTTTTAAGTTTAAAGAGGAAAAAAAAGGACTTCTAGCTTTTGCCCATTGGCTGTAATTTCTATTCTCTGCCTAGGAAACTAAAATTTTCAGTGCAGTAATCTCTTGCATTTGGCTTTTAATAATTAATTTGGTCACAGAAGAAAATGATTCCAATGTCGTCACTGTTTCAGTGACATGAGTTTGGCAGGAGAAAAAAAATTCCAGATCCCAATTTTTCTGAGTCTGACAAAGGCATCTGTGTAACCTCACAGAAGTCATTCATCATCACTGGCCATTGCTTCCTCATCTGTCCACGATGCAGGTGGATTTGATTACTTGTTGGCTTCTATTTTAGCTAGGAATCCAATGATTCACCTAAAATCACTGCAGATTTTTCAACCCATATGCAGATATATAAAGAAGCATGTTCTGTGGTTCAGGTGTTAAAGAGAAAATGTTTCACAAATGGAAGTTGTTTTAGTACGGGCACCTAAAAAATGCAGAAAGAAGAATTTTAGTCCTACAATACATTATTTTTAAAGTTTTCATTATACTGTTTCATTTTAAGAGCTACTTTTTGGTACATGATGTTGTGAATGGCTTGAGGAAGATTTAGCATCAAATAATTTTTTTTTAAATGGAGAACCTTCTGCATAGGACTTGGTGAAACAGAATGCAATTGTGTTCTTCTGATAATAATTTGTCTCCTCTTGTTTCCTTAAGAGTATTATTTCTAAAATAAAATAAAATAAAAATCACACTATGCTTAAGATGACCCAAAATAAGGTGATAGAAAGCTGTGGTTCAAATAGAAAAATTAGAAATTACAAAAGAGAAATATAAACTTTTCCCATCTTTGGTATTTAAAATTCCCACATATTGAATAGTATTAATTTCTTCCTTTACAGATTCCATAGCCAGTTCCCCATCTCTTTACCGTTAAGATACTAGGAACCTTCCTTGCTGAATTATTAAATGCTTTTTGAAGTTGGCTCCAGTTCATAGCAATGTGACAGTCTGATGCGTCTTAGTGCTATGAAGTGTTACCCAAAGACTAAACATCCTTGACAGCCTGATAAAAAATTAATTATTATTCTTCCAATGGAAAAGCTACAAGCCTGCCAAAATCTAGGAAATGTGCAGCTTTCAGGGTTCTAAGTTTCTTCTGTTTTAGACAAAGGACACATTTATAAATAGTATTCTTTTGAAAAAGTCCTTCTATTGAACCAACAAGAGAACATGACTCAATTTCTCAATTAGGTTTATATTTATTATAAAAATGATTAGATAATATGTGGCAATTGACACTGATAAAGTAAGTTTCAGATTTTGCCTTCTCCAAGGCCATCTTTTGTCTATGATCTATTTATCTTACATCTATTAACTTAGGTATGTACATGTGTCATCTCCCCCATCAGAAGGCAAACTCTTTGATTGTTGGTATTCTTTTTGCTTTTCCCATTGCTATTCTTTAACACAGTGTCTACCACATGTTAGTAAGCACTTGATAAATGGTTTTTGGCTGATTTTGAATAATATCTCGATTCAAATCATTTATGTCTGGTAGATTATTCAACTGAATAATTAATTTTAGAAAGGCAACAAACTGTTGTTGGTTTAATGTTATCGTTGGAGATAGAAAGATCAGGATTCCTGGACATTAAGTGGCTGCCCATCAATTGGGAAATGGCTGAATAAATTATGATATATTCATGTAATGGAATGTTATTGTTCTATAAGAAATGATGATGAGGATGATTTCAGAAAAGCCTGGAGAGACTCACACGAAGTGATGCTGAGTGAAATGAGCAGAAAGAACCAGGAGAAGATTGTACCCAATAACAACAAGATTATGGGGTGATCAATTGTAGTGGACTTGACACTTTTCAGCAATGAGATGGTACAAGATAATTCCAATAGACTTGTGATGTGCCATTCCCATTGAGAGATACAGACAGAATGACACAGAGAAACAGAGACAGAAAGACAGATAGAGAGACAGAGAGACAGAGAAAGAGAGACAGAGACAGAGAAAGACAGAGAGACACAGAGAGAGAGAGAGAGAGAGAGAGAGAGAGAGAGAGAGAGAGAGAGAGAGAGAGAGAGAGAGGAAGAGAGAGGGAGGGAGAGGGAGAGGGAGAGAGGGAGAGAGAGGGAGAGAGAGGGAGAGGGAGATGGAGAGAGGGAGAGGGAGAGAGGGAGAGGGAGAGGGAGAGAGGGAGAGAGAGGGAGAGAGAGGGAGAGAGAAGGAGAGAGAGGGAGAGGGAGAGGGAGAGGGAGAGGGAGAGGGAGAGGGAGAGGGAGAGGGAGAGGGAGAGGGAGAGAGAGGGGAGAGAGAGAGAGAGAGAGAGAGAGAGAGAGAGAGAGAGAGAGAGAGAGAGAGAGAGAGAGAGAGAGAGAGAGAGAAGGCAGGAAAAGAGGGAGAGAACTATGCAGACTGAATGGGGATCAAAGCTTAGTATTTTCACTTTTTTGCTGTTGTTTATTTGCTTGTTTTTTTTTTTCTTTCTTCTTGCTCATTTTTTTTTCTTTTGATCTGATTTTTTCTTGTTCAACATGAGAAATATTAAAATATGATTAGATGAACTGCACATGTTTAAGCTACATCAGATCACCTGCCACCTTGAGGAAGGGGAAGGAGAGAAGAGAGGAACAAAAATTTGGAATTCAAGGTTTGCTAAAGTGAATGTTGTAAAGTCTCTTTGCATGTATTTGGGAAAATAAAATACTACTGAAACATACAAATAAAATAAAAATGCCCAAAAATAAATAAAAGAAAGACCAAGGTTCCAACCCACCCCTCTGATGCTTACTAGTTATGATTCCTGGGAAGTCACTTAACCTCTTCTATGTTGTTCAAGTAATTAAGCAACTGAAAATATTGAATCAATGTCTGCTATGTGCCAGAAACTGTGCTGTAGCCCAAGTATAAAAGTGAACTTTTCATTCTACTTTACAATGTGTGTGTGCACATACACACAAATATAAAATACTCTTTTGAAAAAAAAAAGACATCTCATAAGAAAAACTACAGAACAAATAAATAAAACATAAAAAAAATAAAGTACTCTTTTGGAAGTGCAGGGGAATGGTGGTACCAGTAGCTTGGGGAGGAAGGACCTCCTGTAGGAATGGGTAGTTGCACTGGATTTTGATGGGAGTTTATGATTCTAAGATGCAGAAGAGTTAAGAAAATGGCATCTTTCAGGCAGAGGATATTCTCAGCAAAGAGTAGCAGGAATCATGCCAATAGAACTGACTTTAAAAGGAAGAGAATTATAAGTCAAACAATGGAAGGGATGCTAAAGCCAGCTGAAGAGTTTGGTTTATTGTCCTCCTTGTTGTTGCTGTTGAAGGATGCCAGACTTGTTTACACATTTATAGGTATCAGGGAAGAAGCTAGGAGATAGGATACTATTAAAAATAAAAGAGTGTGTGTCATTTTGCTGACAATATGCCTGAGGAGCCAGGAGAGAATGGGATCAAGGGTACCAAGGTTGGCTTTAACTTTTCCCCTAGACTCTGGAGTTAAAAAAAAGGTAAATGAGAATGATGACAACAACATTTTGAGCTGCAGAGAGGAGAAGAGGGATATCACAGTAAAATGGCTCTGGTTTATATTTTAATTCCTTAGTATAAAGCAAAGTCTTCCACAGAGTGGAAATGAAATGGTGATGTAAGTCTGGAAAAATGGTAAAGAAGAGTTGCTGTGATTGATTTGGGAAGTTAATTATGAATCAATTTAAGCAGATTAAAAGTATTAATAGCCTTTTGGCAGTGAAGACTCAGAGAAATTAGCTGACTAACTTATAGGAGCCTTAGAACAGTTATATTGCTCTCTCCAGCACAGTTCAATAGCTCAACTAGGAGGAAAGGTGAATACCGGAGTAAATATGGGACTGAAATTTGGCAAGGCATTAGAGGATCGTGCAAGAAAGGGATCTGAGAGTAAATAAGTGAACAATTGAACTGGTTAACTCATGGTTCATGTTTGGGAAAAGAAGGAAGTGAAAGGAGAACAGAGGTTATCATCTGGAAGAACAAAGAGTGATGAAAAAAAGTGGAAATCATAATCAGAATGAAGGAAGGAGGAGGAATAAAATGCAGTTTGAGACAGAAAATAGTGGACTGTGGCAAAAGAGAAATTTCAGAATTTTTGATTAAGGAAGTAGGTGTTTGTTATGGAACCTTATATCTCTCTGGGTGTATGGTCCATGTAAATTGAAAGTAAAGGATATGACAGTTGGGGAGGATCTTGAATTCTTTGTGAAAGGAGAGAAAATAGAGACCAGTACAACTGCCATATTCTTGAACCTTAAAGGAAAGTAGATTTCTGATTAATGATGATAGAGCATCAGATAGTATCAGTGGTAAGCAAATTGTTTGTCTAGGTATTCTTTCTATATTAGGATATGAAGGCACACGAGAGAGATGGAACATGGAGTGCTAGAGAGGAAGATCATAATTGGATTGACTTTTGGGGGGAAGAAGGGATCCACCTTAAGTACCAGAAAATGGAAAGTCCTGGGAAGAAAGAAAAAATGAAGCCATCTGATCACATAACTAAAGACTCTAAAAGTTCAAGGGGACCTTAACATCCATTTATCCCAATTCATAACAAAAAATAATTCATATTATAATATGCTAGGTGGGCAACTTCTATTTGAAGACTTCCAAGATAGGAAAAAGAGAGAACCACAATCTGTTCAGGACTTATCTATAATGTCACTGACAAATTATGACTTGAGAAATCTTCTTTAGTAGATTAAGTATCTTATGAGGAACATCCTACATTTAGTCACAGAGCCTTCTCATATTGATATTTTTTTATAATTATCTACTGTGGAGTCAGATCAGACACTGACAAAGTTAAGGCTATTTCTGGTCATTTATGGAGTTTATGATGTAGAATGGGTGAAATATTATTAAAAATAATTATGATGTTAACTAGCATTCATATAGTACTCTAAGAGTTGCAAAACACTTGGTAACTATTTTATTTCATCCTCATTATAATCCTAGGATATAGATGCTATAATTATGTCCATTTTTACAAATGGTGAAACTGAGTCTAGCAGAAAATTAAGTGGCTTGCCCAGGGTCATAATTACTAGGTGCTTGAGACTCCTTTTGAACTTAGGTCTTCTTAGCCTCCAAGTTCTCCTCTCTGAGTGTATTAGCAAAAGGAAAGGCAATTGCTGAATCAGAGAATAGAAGAGTACTACAATACTTTGAAACTTTTAGTATTTTAATACTTTTAAATTACTTTTAAAATTTATATGCTTTTACATACTGCTTGGTCTTGCTTAATTATCTTGAGTATGTATTACTCCCATCTCTGCCCCTATATCTCTTTGTATGTTTGTTTTTCTCTTTCTCAAGCCATCACCCTCTCACCCTCTCTGTCCCTATCTCTCCATCTGTTTCTGGTCTCTACCTCAGACTGCCATTAGCTAATACAATATTTAAATCTTTTTTTTTCTTCTCCTAAAAGACAAAGTTATGATGTTGGAGACTATCTGATAAAAGTATTTTTTTTCTGTAGAAAAGTCTTTTTCTCTCTCTATAAAACAGTTACCTGAAAAAAAAAGCGTTTCTGATGTATAAAACAATTGTGCTAGAAAACCATGTCATTTTTAACTCTCTCCTAAAATAAAGGAATATCCCTGGTAGAGTAAGCTGATTAATAAGAACATCGTCATCGTCATTATATACTGAAGTTAAGACACAACTTATTAAGAATTTTAATAGTGGTAGCTCTTTTTAGCTTTGCATATTATGTATATAATCATGGGACCTCTACTTAAGGCAGAAACAAAGGGAATATATTTATCAAAAATGCAAACTTTTTTTAAAAAAGGAAATTAACCATTAAATTGCAATAGCCTTTTTCCCTCCCCAATCATCCGAAACACTCTTTATGAAGATAAAGAGTTTCTATACAATTCAATGATTTGGGTTTGAAGAAAGAAGGTATAAAATAACCAAGAGAGCCCTTATATTTTTTCCTCCCTTATCTCAAAAGCATTAAGAATTCCCCACCTGCAGAATAATTGTTTTCAATTACCCAAATGGACACAATTAAGGATTCTGAAGTATCCTCCAAAAGACAGAGCCAGAAATACAAGAGGAATAGTGTTTTATCTGTACTTCCCTCAGCAAAGTACTTTTTTTTTCTGTTCCATTTCTATTGGTAGACTGACCTTTCCTTAGAATAGGGTGAGCTTGCATTCCAAGGCCTCCTGGGGCTTTCATTGCTCTGTGGAATGAAGCAAGGAATAGAAGCAAGAAAAAGAAGGAAACATATACACAGCATCACATCTCTGCTAGTTAGGTAGAATTTATAAGCACAATCGAAACTGTTAATCTAGCTTTTAAAGTGTGTTGGACAACATGAGTTTTCTTGAAAAGAGAAGAAATATTATGGCTCTTTAGCAAGTGGGTAGCATTGAGAGCACTTCAGCTGAGAAATTTCATAAAGGCTTTTCTTTCCTTTTTGGTGGAGGTAGGGAGAGGAGGGATTGGAGGAGGTGGGGAAGCAAGTTAGAAATTGGAAGTTGGAGCTTTGGACTATGAAATCTCAGAAGTCTAAACCTGTACTTGAAGAGGAATCAATTATGAGACATCTACGACAAGCGAACACCAAATTCTATTTGTAAACCTTAAAAGAAGGGGAATAGGTTCCTCCCTGCCTCTTCCCCCCCATCCCTTAAGCAAGTCACTCCATTCTAGACCAGTTGTAATAGTTGGAAAGTTTCCACTAACTTTGGGTTCAAATTTATCTCTTTCAACTGTCCCCCATGCTTCTTAGTACTATCTTCTCAGGCTAAGTAGAGCAAGTCTAATGCTTCCTTCACAGGGAGGATTTTCCAAATGTTTGAAGAGAGCAAATAATGTGTCTTCTCTTCTTCAGAGTAATTACGCTCATTTTCTTCCATCAGTCCTAATGTTTCAGAGCTCCTGTTCCCCCACCATCCATTATCTTGGTTGTTTGCCTTTCTATACAAGTTTTAGACTGTCAATTTTCTTCCTAGAACTTGACTTCCAAAACTAAACCAATATAGAAGATAAGGGCTGCCATAAATTCCTAATACATGACATTTTAACTTTAATGTATAATGAAAATCTATGGAATCCACAAGCAAATTCTTATTTATTTAATACTGTATAACAATGCTATAATAATTCCAGAATATACTCTGAGGAAATGAGCAATGATGTAGTCATTTCAACTTTTGCAGCTTTCATTTTCTCATCCACAAAATGTGAATAATATTATCTGGTTTGCTTTTAAGGTAATGAGAAAGTCTTTTGAAAACCAGAAAGTTCCATGAAAAGGTAAACTGTCTGTGATCTTACCAAAAACTAAGAAAATGGTGCATGAGTGAATCCCTCTGAGCTTTAGTTTTCTCTGTTAAAGGGGGATACTATCTTTTTAGAACCTACTTTAACAAGGTCTTGGCAAGTATAGGTTGACTGAAATAGTGTGAAAATTTTAGAAGCATTTAAGACAATCATCTCATAGATAAAGAAATGAAGGTCTAAGGAGATAATGTATGTAAATTACTTTGCAAACCACAAGGGTTTTTAAAAAGTCAGGTATTATGGTTATAGTAATCATTACAAGTAGTTATCTGTGAATGTGCTAATCACTACAGCCTGTATATAGAAAAAAAAAAAAGCATTAAGGTCCATTAAAATAAACAAGACTTCAACAAATAATGGAAAAGTTTAATAGAATGCAAACATAAAGTTAATAACTTGGAATAAGCACAATAAACAAATAATAAAATTCACTGGAAAGACTTGCAAGATATTCAAACTTAGACAACTTTGTAGTTAGAAAGATGGTAAAAAAAACTTTACCTCACTGAGGTAGTTTGTTTTCCTTGTTTTGCTGATACCGGTATAACCAATTCTAATAATTAAGAATGGACCTCAAGGCTTTTCTTCTGCATTGGGAAGATAGAGGTGACTGATGAGTCTGTTGTGCCAAGAGAATCTCCTGATTTTATGGCTGCGTTATTATGATTCCATTTGCAAATTAGATAGCTTTGAAATATGAGCAATAAAACAGCTATTATATAACAGTGGAGAGTGTATACTATTATTATTATCACTTTTACTACTACTATTATTTACTACTCCTACTATCATTATCCCCTCCCACCACTGCTCCCATTGTTGCCACTACTACTGCCCCTACTACCACCCCTTCTCCTCCCTCCTACTACCCAGCATTTATGTAATACCTACTATATGCCCAGCACTTCACAAATAGCACCTCATTTGAGCCTCACAAACTCAATCCACTTAGCCACTGTTGCCTCTACCAGAATCATTCATCTTCTGGAGAGAATCCGGCAGTGCCTCAGACTTTCGATGAACAGTGATAGAGGAGCTCTTAAATGTAGCTCAAATGAATGATTTCAATAATTAGAGCGATCACAACAAAATTCTAAGTGGAATTCCTTGCCAGCCCTTGTTCTCTTTCTAGGCAATCATCAATCTTTACTCTGTTAGAATACTATTTTCTACCATCATTTTTGTCTTGCTCAGGTGAATTCTGTCAGGGTTCATTTCCTCTTTTTATCATTAAGAATAATTTAATCTAATTAAACAAAATTTCATTAAATGTCTAGAGAGTGTATACTAGGTTCATAGTAATAAAAAATGGGGCAAATGAGGCTTTGAACCAGGACACCAACATCTGAGAGAGGGACTGACTTCATAGACTTCAGTCCTACAGCTTAAATAGTGAGCTACTTTTAAAATTTAAGCTCAAACTTTTTCTACTCAGGACTCCTTTTCACCTGAGAAATTTTCACTTGTATATAAAATAGATATGCCAATAATTAACCATAAAGAAATTTTAAACAATTCTTTGGCAAATATATATAAATATTTTTTTTTACCATTTATTAAAGACAAAAGTAAATTTCCATATTAGTGATTAGGATGTGCTGGTTTAATTTTACATAATGGATTAAACCTTGGCAGAATATATATCTTACTCTTGCCAAAGAATTTTATTGTTTTATTTGGCCATACATATTTGTTTTAAGAAATTTCTTTTTCTTTTCCTCCAATGATGTGTGAGGCAAGAAGGAGAGCAAATAGGTATATTAAGTAAGAAAATGATAAAAAGAGAGAGTTCAGGGTTGAGGATGTGCTTCACATGAAAAATAGCAGATGCACTTTCAGATGAGGTCCTGATTGTTAGATTTGACTATTTGATTGACGTGATAATTTTATTATAATTATGGATATTATAATATAATATCCATATATATTATAAGTATTGTAAGCGACTTGTCACAGAATGGGAAAAATTGTAAATGTTTATGATATAAAACAGGCTACATTGATAAAAATTGAATATTAAAAATTAAAAAATATATACATATATACACACATACATATACATATATATACATATATATATATATATATTGTTGTTGTTGTTGTTGTTTGTTTGTTTTTTGCCTCTTTCAGGACAATCATCCACTGTGCTCCCTTCTTCTGTCCCATATGGCCTTTCTTCAAATATTCCTCTCTATTGTTTTTTATCCAGGAAAACATATTCTTGATTTTAGGCTTGCCTAGATGGTAGTCAGTCAACAAACATTTATTAAAGGCTTATTATGTGTCAAATACTGTGCCAAAAGCAGGGGATAGAAACAAAAAAGGAAGCACAATTCTTAACCTCAAAACTGCTCACATTCTACTGGAGGAGAAACATATAAACAACTATATACCTGTAAAATATATGCAAGGTAATAGGCAAGTTATTTGAGAGACAAATGGAGGAATCTTTAAGTACCTGCCGAAGGGGACCCCCAAACCAGTGGAGAAAGGCAGGGATAAATGTAAAGCTGACATTTCATTGAGTCTCTGACTTCCACCGCTATCCTGAACTTAGTTCACTGAGCCATGAACATTTGCTTTGAAAAATCGATAAACTCTTTGAACCAAACCAAAAGAGCCAGTGGAGGGAGGCCGGCTTTTCAATTATTCCAGTGCCCATGTACAGAGGCAGCCAACTGCTTGAGCAGCCAGTCACTGTATTCTCTGGAAGTGGAAGGTTTCCTCATAAAGGCATTGATAACGTACTAAACTACTTTAACAATATTTTTCTTTAAATACAACAACAACAACATGCGAGTCCAGTAAAGGAGAACGTGAGCTATGAGATAATCACACTGGTGACGAAGTAAGCCGTGATTGTTTCAGACAACGTGTATTCCCAAAGTCCAGATTGAAATAAGAAATCATTTCAGGGGAAAAGATTTATAAGCTTCTCTGGAATCATTAAAATGTGTTTGTTCTCAAACATGACACAGATCTGTTCAATTCCATTACTATCTATCGATTGCTAGAGGGCTGCTTTTTCATCTCTGTACCTGTTGTACCAAAGATAGGATGCTGGTTAAAGGGATCCGCCTGTAGCTGTACATGGTTATCAGTGTTCAAAGGGGAATTACAAATAGAGAGGAAAATGCCAAACCTAGCCGAAGAACCTCATGTTGCTAGAACATATAAAATGTATGTAACTCCATTTAGCATGTTAAGAAATCAGCGTCTCTCATGTTAGGGAAAGAATTAGGGAATTCTTCCTTTTTAAATGATTTTGGTTCTTGGATGAAAACAAACCTGAGTACTGGAAAATAAATCTGATCTCATTGATCTGAGTAGTCTCCAGAAAATGGACACAGCTACCCCCAGGAATCTCCATGCAATGTGACTCCTCCCCATGCTCTCTCGTGAGTCCACTACAGGTTTTGTAACTTATATTCCAGAAGTCTTCTTTGCTTTCTCCTGAAATTTAGAACATATCAATGGGCCAATCAGGCTATCTTCTATATCTCACATTGACAGGCTAACCTTCCTTTTCAATTTTAAGTTTCCCTGATCAATTTCTTTACTTCTGACCTATAATGTCTAATGTTCTGTTCTAACCCTTACCCTAATCCTAAATACCTTTCTTCTCTCTATACTGCAGCTTGCTCCTACCTGTAATGTACCCCTATCTGTCTGCCTGAAATACATTTCCAGTTTTTTTGAGATATTTATGTTATATATTATTACTCTCTAACATCCATAGAATATCAGCATGAAATATCCGAGACCTTGTTTGTGGAAAATCTAAGTGGTCTTAAAGGAGCATTCCTGTCTTCCGAAAACAATTTACCCCAGTTCTCTTTTCCTGCTGATTTCTTGGCTTAACACATTGCCCATTTTTACTGCCTCTGCTAGATATACATAATAATGAAAAAGTTCTATAGATTGATTATCCAAAACTGGCCAATAAATAACACATCTACTTGTTCTGTTTTCCTGCATGCATAGTCAAGTGTTAATGAAAAAAAATGTTCATAGTGTACTCTCTGCATTTTGAGGTTTAAGTCTTTCAGATTTATGGCTTTTATTAATTTGATACTAATTAAAATACCAAAACATTTCTTCTTTGGAAAGAGACCCACAGATTAGTATAGTTACTCCCAACATGACTTTTTTGCCCTGAGGTGATTTTGGGAAATTTATAGGAATCTGGAACAGATACACACACACACACACACACACACACACACACACACACACACACACATACACACACACTTTGGTGTTCATTTTCTACAAAAAGTTTAGTTAACAGAGTAACTACTTTTTTGTTTTTGGACCAATTCTCTGAAAGAATCCCTGAGTGCTGAGTGAAATGAGCAGGACCAGGAGATCTTTGTATATATTTCAACAACAATACTTTATGATGATCCATTCTGATGGATGTGGCCCTCTTCAACAATGAGATGAACCAAATCAGTTCCAATAGAGCAGGAATGAACTGAACCAGCTACACCCAGGGAAAGAACTCTGGGAGATGAGTATGAACCACTACATGGAATTTCTAATCCCTCTATTTTTGTCCGCCTGCATTTTTTATTTCCTTCACAGGTTAATCGTACACTATTTCAAAGTCTGATTCTTCTTGACAGCAAAACAATTGGACACATATACATATATTGTATTTAATTTGTTCTTTAACATATTTAACATGTATTGGTCAACCTGCCATCTGGGGGAGGGGGCGGGGGGAAGGAGGGGAAAAATTGGAACAAAAGGCTTGGCAATTGTCAGTGCTGTAAAATTATCCATGCAAATATCTTGTAAATAAAAAGCTATAATAATAATAATAAAAAGAATCCTTGAGAATTCTATTGTAAACAAAAGAACTTCCTTTCTTTGATCAATAATCTATAAAAGTCAGTAGAGAAAAAATATTATTTTAAAAACATTTCTAGTTTTCTTATAAATGAGCTTCTTCTTATGTTTAATAGTCCAAACTTGTTTAGGAGGTTACAGATCTCTTCTAGAAATGTTTGCAACATTTCAGGGATTAATACTACCCGACCAATTTATCTATAAACACGAACCTCTGAAGAAACTCACTATCCACTGGGAGTCACTTTTTAATTAGAACTTTACACTTCAACTCCCTTATCACAGTGATGAATAGCTTGGATGAATATAAGTCTCTGTGTTATACCTTTTTTGATGTTTATGATCAGAGGGTTATTAACATGGTTATCGCTTTCATTATGTCTTTCAAAGAATTGTAAATGAGAGAAACTATGGTGAAAGAGCCTTTATACATTTATTTATAAAATTTGTTAAGAAAAATGAGAGAAATAAAGATTGTAAGTGATGAAATAAAATCATAAATCTTTGCAGATTATATGATAGAAAACTTAGAGAATCCTAGGAAATTAACTAGAAATCATAGTTCAAGGAGAAGATTCTAGGAAGATGACAGAATAGGTCAGAATATTCCAAGTTCTCCAGATCTCTCTCATAAACAAGACAAAAATAGCGCCTCAGGACAAACACAGAACTGATAAAAAAATAAACAAGATTTGGGGCAGAACAGTGGTCCTCTCGGGAAAATAGGAGAAGAAATGAAGAAAGATACAAGTATGGAGGTTTGGCCAGTATAAAATGTAAGGCTAGTTCTTTTGAAACAGTACCAGCAAGCCTTGGGGCTAACAAGCTTGGGAGGCAGATTGATTCCCAGAGGATAAAGGAGGGATTTTTAGAAATGAGGCCTTTATCAGAAACATTGGCTGTAAAAATTCTTTTCCATCTTTCTGCTTCCCTTCTAATCTTGGCTTCATTGATTTTGTTGGTGGGAAACATTTTTAATTAAATGTAATCAAAATTATTCATTTTGTACCTCATTAAGTCTCTAATTTGTATTTAGTCATAAATTCCTCCCTTCTCTAGAGGAATGACAGGTAAACTATTCCTTGCTCTCCTAATGTGCTTCTGCTATCACCCTGCATATCTAAATTATGAACCCATTACCTTATCTTGGTAGGATGTGAGCTGTTGGTCTATGCCTAGTTTCCACCACACTATTTCCAGTTTTCCAAATAGTTTTGGTCAAATATAAAGTTCCTATGGGTTTATATGGATTTATCAAACAGGATATTACTGTAGTGCAAAACACTATTGATTTAGAGAAATGCAAATTTCAACAACTCTGAGATACCTAACACATATTAAACTGAAATTCAAACTTATCAGATTGGTTAACATGACATAAAAGAAAAATGATATGCTGGGGAGGATGTAAAAAAAAACTGGAACACTTAATGCACAGTTAATGGAATTTTGAACTGATTCAATCATTTGAGAAAACAATTTGGAACTATGTCCAACAGAATACCTAATCTAGACCCATAAATACCACCATTAGATCTGTCTCCCAAATAGATCAAAGAAAAGGGGAAAAAAAAGATATATTTGTACAAAAATACTTATAGCATCTTTTTCTGGTGAGAAAGAATGGGAAATTGAGGGAATGCCCATCAACTGGGGAATGGCTGAGCAATAAATTCTCCAGCACCTCCTGCATTTTTAAAATTATCATCCCCAATCAGTTAACCGCAAGTCTAAATATTTCACCCCTGAGATTTCATGAAGACAAAGTACATGAATTGATGATTCTTAAGTCAAATCTTAGTCATGATCAACAATGAGCATAATAAATTAAGTTGATCTTTGAAGATTATTAAGAGACTTTAGTAATTTTAGCATGTAAGGAAAAAAAAAGTTTTGAAGGGTGTAAAGGGCTGAGTTGATGCACTGTGGTCAGACAACTAAGCACTTAAGGTTAATTATCTATTGGACAATACTCTATTAGAATATGCTTGGAAAATGGCCCTTCCCACTATTCTGTGCTGCCTCAATCTTTTTGTGTATACAGAGAATTGTAGGAGGGACTGGGGGTGGAATAAGACAAGCCAGAGTCACCTTTTGGGTGGGAAAAGAGTAGAGGTTGTGAAGATCCTGCGCATACATTCCCTTCACTTCTACCCCTAAAGACCAAGAATAAAGACCAAGGACTTTTGCTTATCCTGACTCCGGCTGATTCTAAGATGTCTAGGATGCTAACTCGGTCTTCACACAAGGGCACACTTAAATAGAAATATTTAGAACAAACTACTGCTACTCATATAGATAAAGACATACATAAACATGCCCATATGTATACACACATACAATAATGGTGAGTAGAGTAAGTGTCTGTTTGTTTTCCTCCTTGATAACATTCTCTATTTCTGCTTTCTAGTTTTGGAAAACATAATTTTCCTTTGGTTTTGTCTTTGTTCCTCCTTCCACCTGTCTTTCCCCCAAATTTTCTTCCTAGTTTCTTTCCTGTTTTTTTGCTTTTTTTTCTTTTTCTTTTTTCTTTTCATATCTTTCTTTATTCTTTCACTCTTCTGAAAAAAAGAGTAGCTCAAAAGTTCTATTTTTGTTCTTGCTGCTAAATTTAAATTTTATATTAAATTTAATTTTTTCATCTTTTTATTATTAACTTGTCAAACGACAAATATTAATAAAGAGGATTGTATGTATACAGATAAAAAGGTTACCCATAAAATGATGAATAGCAAATATAGCTTTTTAAAAAAAGTATATATTAAATTTAACATGCTAAATGCTGCCAGGCTTGTTTTTTATCTCTTTCCTTTTTCCTGTATGTTTTTAAGAGATTTTAGGGATACTCTTTTAATCCTTCTTTTAGAATGCAGGTTCATAACTTTCTCTTCTTATTTTTTCATCCTTCACCCAAATAAAAAAAAATAAAATGAAAGGCTTCTTTTGTAACAAATAACTATAATCAAGTGAAAATATCTATGCACTGGTCTCATGGACTCAGAAATTCTCTTGCTGTTGGAGAGGTAGAAGTTGTAATGCATCTTAGAAAGAACAGGAATCCCATAAAAACTGTTATTACTCCATCCTACCTTCCCAGAGGTAATCTTCCCACAATCTGCCATTTTCATTGCTATTGCCAACATTCCGTGTTTATATGCCTTTCTTCTCCCTCTCGTAAACTTTGCCCTCTGGATATCCTTTCTGTTTTTATGCATTCTTCACCTAACTCTGGCAAATGTGTCCGAGTACACGAAGACATGACAGCTAAGTTCCTAGAGCAAATTCACTGCCTGAAAAAACTAATTTTTCTTATGTACTTGGTCTCTGAGTTAAAGTTTCCTTAATATGATCAATGCACATTGGCATAGAATATTTATAGATTTACACTCCAATTTTGAAGTAGATTTTATGAACGGTTGGCTACAATCAGTGAAGGCACAGCATTGCCACAATCTAAGAGATCTCAAGCTCATGAGAATCTGGGGTCCTGAATAAAAGAAGCACATGACTATAGTTGTAAGGGTTTGTATGTGTTCTCTGTTCCTAGACACTAATCTGCGTGCATGTGTGTCTGTGTGTTTGTCTCCTCTCTGGGTACATTTAAATATTTATATGTAAAATATGAAAAACCCATGAAACAGAGTCTCTGGGCAAGCAATAATTAATTTATTAATTAGATTAATAATCAGTATATTGATGTCACTGGTTTCTCTTTGTAATCAATATGAGCTCACCAAATGCTTAAATACCTAGGAGAAGGGGGTACTCCTAACAGGTCAAACCTCCATTTGGTGAACAGTAGACTTTCCGATGTTGAGATGGGCTGAAAGCCTTCAGCTCCTCCTGCTGAGAACTTGGCTTGATCATAAACACCAGGTGCCCCAAGCAATCTGCCCACAGGAATACGTCTGAGCCAGACCACTCCACTGGGCTTCTCCTTCTTGAGCTGGATGACCCTAAAACCCAGGGGAGGGGTGCAAGGACACGGGTTTGGTATTCACCTAAACTGAACACTGTTTGTACTCTAAACAAAAGACTTTCTTGTTGGATGGAGTTAGATCCAAGATCACGAACACGTAAGGGATGCTTTGGCTACTCTCATCTAGCAATCTTGTGCTTCAGAGATTGGCTGAATAAGCAACAGATCATGATCGCTAAATGAGCAAATAGGAAAGAAACAATTCTACTTTATTAGTTGACTATAAATATAATAGAAAAATAATCACATATTCCTTTCCTCCTCTCTCACCCTCACACACACACTTGGTAAAAGATATCAAAATGCACTTTTAAAAGAGAAGAGTCTCTTGCTGCAGATATTTTAAAGAAGATGAGAAAAGCTTCCAGTACATTAGATAGATTACTAAAAAAAAAAAAAAAACAATTTATGGAAGGATACAAATGAATCCCACAAGATGAAGCAAAAGTACATTTTCATCTTGCGAGTCCATTAAAGTTTTATAATCTGGGCTGCACCATGTTTGCACAAGCAAGGTTTGGAAAGGCTGTGGGGCATGTATTGAGCCCCAGGTCATTTTTATTTCTTTCTACCCATGACTTAATCTTTCCTACATGGAACCTGGTCTGCTAAGTCAGAATCCTTTGCTTGAGCCCAATTTTCCCACTCAGGACTTCATTTCTCTCTTCATTTGAAAAAGGCTTGGGAAGGTACAGTCTGGCTCAGCCTCAAAGGAGTATCCAGTAATCTGTTGGCCAACTCAGAATGAGCTCTATCTGTGGGGAGAGGATTGAGAAAATGGTACTAAACAAAGTTGAGACATTAATGTCACATGGTTCTGATACTGACCGGTTGTGAGATATTGGTTATCGAATCTTTGAGCCTCATGTATAAAATGGAGATAATACTATTTGTACTTGTTTGCTAAGGGGAAAAAAGTCTTTGCAAATTTTAAAAATGTGCTCTAAAATGGCAATCATTATCACAGTACTCAGTAATGCCATAGAAGTAAATGTTTTATATACATCATAAAGGGCGTAAATTTGGAATGAGAAGATCTAGATTCAATTAGTGTTTTACTAACTACTTTATAATTTACTTTACTGTATAACTTTGGGATAAATCTAATTCCTACAGTTTCAGTTTCTTTATTTTAAGCATGTGGATAATAATTGTATCACGTACTTCATAGAATAAATTATGTGAAGTACTTTGTAAACTGAGTACTATTATGTCTACTATTACTATTACTACTAAACTGTCTACTATTATGATACTAATGATTATTTACTTGGAACTTATTCATTGCTATATATATATTGGCGTACTACCTCAGCAAAGATGAAGATTAACTTTCTTTGGTCCATACTTTACCAAAGAAGCCCTCAGCATGCATTATGCTAAATCTCAATAAGAAGGACTCTTCCACCATTTAGAATTTAATGGGAATAAGGTTCCAGTAATAAAGATAAAGATGTCCTGGTAATTTAATCAGAAGCAAAATCCAAAATAAACATGAAGTAAAGGCAATTACCTTTTGGCTATCAAGAGGGATATAATAATGATAAATGAATTGGGATAAACAAAGGAAGGTGCAGCCAGCTACTCTTTGCTTGATGCAGTGTTAAGGCTTGTATAGACAGAATTAAATTAGGAATTATATCAGCAATATGTAGCATTTATTTCATATAAGGTAGGTGCTATTAAAATCCCTATTTTACAAAATAAAAAACTGAGTCAAGCAGGGATTAAAAGAATCACATAGTTCATATCTGTAGCTGGAATTGAATTCAGACTTCAAGCTCATGATGCTTCTCTCCCCTCTAGATGCCTCAGTTCCTTCTGTTATATCTACAGTTTATTAGTAATACACTTAATGATGACAATTCTACAGCATAGTCCATTGGTCTAGTCAGTGCTGACTGAGGACTAGATTTCATTAAAAAGTGCTGCATCCTCAACATAAAATGGGGATAAGACCTGCATGAGCTATTTTACAGGGCTATTGAAAGGATCAAGTATAAAAATATATGCTTTGTAAATTGTACACTTTGTAAAAGTACACTGCAAAATGTCATCTACGATTTTATTAATATTAGCCTTTATTTGGAACATTAGTCATTCATTAGCATTTTGATTAAGCCTCAGGGTTGCAGAATCGACATTTACTAAAGCAGTAAAATAAAGTGTTCATTTAGCTTTCACTTGAAGATTCACAAAACTGACTACATCCTAATGTATGTGGGGTATTCTCTCTTTAAACAACTTCAAAAATGAGAATGTTGTTCCCTTGTTACTGGTGTTTAGTCATTTTTGGTTGTATCCGACTTAACAATTCCATTTGAGGTTTTCTTAGGAGAGAGACTAGATTTTTCCTTTGCCATTTCTTCCTCCAAGTCATTTTATGTATGAGAAAACTGAAGCAAAAGGTTAAGTGATCTGTCCAGGATCACACAGCTAAGTGTCTGAGGCTGGATTTGAACTGCCCGAGTATAGTCCCAGCCCTGTGCACTATGGCACTCTCTTGCTGTCCTCTGCTTTTTCCCCTACCTATCCATACTCCAAATCTGCCTCTCTGTGTCTTCTCAAATGGATAGCTCTAGAGCTGGACAGACTCATTTAATACAGCTCTCTACATTAGGGAATTAGAGCTAAGGAGGCCTGAACTGAGGCCCAGAAAAGAAATGAAGTCCCTTGTCTAGGCTCATAAAGGCAGTAAGTAGGAGAGGCTGCATTAGAACCGAGAAAAGAAATGAAGTCCCTTGTCTATGCTCATAAAGGCAGTAAGTAGGAGAGGCTGCATTAGAACTGAGCTTCCCTTTCCCCATAACTTCCTTGCTTCTTCTCCAATGGCCACTGTTTGCCCATTCCTCCATGTTCCAACTTAGAAGGCCAAGAAAAGCAATTCTACTCTTCCTTTCAAGTGAGAATAGCTTTTGTCTTCTCAAATATCCTTTCCCCCAGGCTACACATTGCCAGCTACTTAAACTAATTCTCATTTGACTTAATTTCTGGTCCACTTATCATCCTACTGTCCCTTATTACACCAGGGAAAGTGAAATAGAGAAAGGTAGACAGAATTTCATCCAGGGATTCTTGGGGCTCTGGTCAACCTTCAGAAAGTCTCTTCCTCATTAACATTTCCAGCATCCATCCACGGTTTATTCAGAGGATGACAAAGTAAAGAAACACAAATGTTCTGGTGATGCTTTAGGAAACTGGACAGAAGCTGGACTGATAGAGAAGACTGGGATGAAGTAAGGCAAAGGGCTTTGTGACTGCAGGTATTTTCTTGGATATTTGATGTCCTTTAAATATTATTTGTACAAAATTGATAGTTGGGAGATGAAACCTCAGAGGTAGTTTCTTATTTTTATAGATTTGGAGCATACTTTTATAGGACTGTTAATTGTTTACAATTTTAATTTAGAGTATTTTTGTGTTCATTGTTTTTGGAAAATAAGCAAAGAAAAGTTTGTAAATTATTTTTAAAAACTAATACAAACAAAAGATTCTTAGCATTCAGAAAATTTACTTTTATACTTATACTGGGGAACTCTAGTGTTTTGGACTGAAGGTCATGTTCCAAGAGACACAATTCATTTTCAAAATAGACCATGGGCTCCAATTTTAAATTAATGGATCTATATGTTTCCCATAACTTTGATTAAATATACTTGATGGAAATATACAAAGCTATGTTTGCACAAGATTCTTATTAAAATTTAAACGGCACCCAAAAATACATAAAAGCCTATTATAGAACAAAGATCTGAAAGATAAAAACATTCACAATTATTACTCATTTAAAAATAAAAACAAACAAAAAAAAACAGACCACAAATGGAAAATTACCTGAAAGCAAATAACCTTGGAACCACTAATTCTGCACTTATATAAATGTTGAGCAATTGTTCAGGTTTTGAAAAACATTCCTTTTCATTTGTTAAATTAAGGAAATTTCAATCACAGAACCATTACGGTAACTTTCTAGTTTGGACATTAGCAATGTGTCCCATATTGTCATGTTTTTCCCAATATTTGAACAATGTTCTCATGCTGGATCTTATATTTGTAAATACTGCAGGGAACTATATCCCCTCTCTCATACACTTAAAATTTATGGTATTTTCCAGCAATTCTTTGGAGAATAAGAAAAGGAAGGGGCAACTGGGAAACAGAAACAGTAGAAAGTAAGGGGAGATCATGTCAGTTTTAAGAAGTATTGCCATTATTATCACTATGATAACCACCCTTCATTCTTTTATTCTCATATGTCTCACAGCATTCTTCCCAGACACAAACATTATTTTTGTTTTATTTATTCTCTGACAGCATCTTTTTTCCTTTTTGTATAATCCCACAAGGCTTTTTAAAAAATATTTTAAGTTATCCTTTCCTGGGCTTCCTCTAGCCTCGTTATTGACCTGAGCAGCATCAGAGAGTAGCATCAAATGCCTGGAGAATTTGAACTCCAAGCCTTCAGGGATTTGTTATTGTTCTTGTCTTTGTCTGAGACACATTGTCTTAATATCTATTGGTTGTATAAGTAGTATTTCTCTTTTTAAAATCTACTCAAATATTTCTAAAGAGTCTCATTAGTCAATTGAGAACATCTTATTACTGTCTTTAACTTTATTAGCATTTTATATGCCTTTTCTATATTATAAAGTAAGCTTCCTGGGAGATTAGTTTTGC
Source organism: Sminthopsis crassicaudata (assembly GCF_048593235.1). Classification (NCBI taxonomy): domain Eukaryota; kingdom Metazoa; phylum Chordata; class Mammalia; order Dasyuromorphia; family Dasyuridae; genus Sminthopsis; species Sminthopsis crassicaudata. The sequence continues at coordinate 12,789,670 of NC_133622.1, forward strand.
ATGCTCTTGTACCCACAGTATCTAGCAGGGGTTAAGCTCTTGCTGATTGACTGATTGCCTTCTAAGTTGAGATGCTTAAAAACTGTGACTACTATAGTCATGACTGATGACAGAAAACTAGAGACAAAGAAAACTAAAGAGGAGAAATCCACGCCCCCTCCTCCACTCATAGTGAATAGAAAGGGTCTCTTAGCCAAGAAAGGACATGGGAAATAGAGGAAACAGATTTCTTACTCTAAGGCAGGGATTCATAAACTTTTCCCACTGTTTATTTCATTTCATTCAAGAAATGTTTACATGACACTGGGTATATAAGTATATAAAATAGCCCTACGAATCAAATATTTTCTGATAATAAATCATAACTGTATGACTTTCCATTGTCAGTTCCATGACCTCAATGGCGTCCCAACCAAGTTTAAGAAGCTGGACTCTAAAGGAACTTCAAGATAATTAGCTCTTTGGGATGTAGGAATTGTCCATTAAGACTTGATTTTTTTAAGAAAGGATTTAACAGAGTCTTCCAATAAGTCTGAAGAAGTTAAAGGTATTATACCTTGAGTGACTTATTTGAATATGAAAGTCTAAGAAAGCTCTGCTACTGATTGACTAAAACCATGGAGATGTCTGAAAGTACAAGTTGGAGAAGGAACGATATACCATATTTTAATTTCTTCATTTTAATAAAACTCCTGAAATAGACAAGTACCAGTCTCAGGATGCTGGGAAATACAGGCCCTATATTTTTCCTATGTTGTCTAACAAACATCATAAGCCAAAAGTAAGAAAAAACCCAAAGTCTTGCCAGGCCCTTCATGCCATGAGGATCTCTGCAACACGGGAGACACTTAAAAGAAGGTTGGCTGGACTCTTGACTTTTTAAACATAAGTAAGTCTTATCAAAATCAAAGGAGACCAAATTTTGGTTTCTAAAGTCTTCCTAGTTAGAAAGCAGCATTTTTGTATGAAAAAGCCCTGCTCTTAGAGAGCTCAGTTTTAATTATGTTTGCTCCACTTTGTAGATCAATGGCATTGGATAAATCACTTCTGTCTGAGACTCAGTTATTTCATTTGTGAAATAAGAATAGAGAGAGAGCTGACTAGTTCTTCTATAAGACCCTAGGAAATAGCTGGCTGCTTTATACAAATGAGAAAAGTTAAGTCCAAGATTTCCCAGTAATAGTCATAGCTTTATCTTATCCCATGTGAAATAATAAGCAACTTTATTTACCAAAATAGGACAATGAAAAAGATAAAAACTATAAATAGAGCTATGCTACTATTTGTCTTGGAAATACAATTTGCTCTTGAAGTTGCTCATCTATTAAAAATAGAGTTCATAATTCTGATGGAAGTGGCCCTCTTCAACAATGAGAGGATCCAAATCAGTTCCAATTGATCAGTAATGAACAGAACCACCCAGCAAAAGGACTCTGGGAAATCAGTGTGGACCACAACATAGTATTTCCACTCTATATTTAAAATATATTTTAACATAGTTAACATGTATGGGACTACCTGCCATCTAGAGGAAGGGGTGGAGAAAAGGAGGGGGAAAGCTGGAATAGAAGTTTTTGCAAGGGTCAATGTTGAAAAATTAACCATGCATATGTTTTGTCAATAAAAAGCTATAATAAAAAAGAAAAGAAAAATATCATGTAATCAGGGATACATTGAGTACATATAATAAAAATGACAATACTACCTAAATTGTAAAAAATAGAGCTCATTACCCATTGTATGCCCAACTCATCACCAAGAACAATCTAGATCATTCATGTTCTACTTATGAGCAAGGGAAGGCAAAGGAAGAGGAATTTACATTTGTAGAAACTGGAAATGCTTTCATTTTTTTACTGCTCATAATGAGACAGTGGAATACTCAGACTAGGCTTCTGCAAACACCATTCTCATTACATTCCCCAGGGTAACCCTAATCTTGATTCAATACTGATTCATCATCATATTTATTATGTGAATATAGACGCTTGAACATCATTAAATCTGAGGGGATCACTGCAGACTGAAATCAATTGAGATTTTAAGTTTGTAATTTAAAATATTCTTTTTTGGTTCAAAATATTCTCTATTCTGCTAAACAGAAAGTTATTTTATAAATGTGTGCTATGTGAGATTAGTATTCCCTACATTCTTAGGTTTAGAAGGAACTTCAGAAGTGTCCCTTGTCTCTTCTGTCACAGGAAAACCAAAGAAATTGTCTTAATATTGCTATAAGCTAAAGGTAGGATTAATATTTAAATTGTATAAACATGAAGAGGACACAATTGAAGCTTAGGAAACTGAATACAAAATTTGAATGAGATAGCCATAAGCCAAAAAGAATTATCTTTTGTGCACATACATCCAATCAATTGCTAATTTTTTTTTCTTCCTCCAAAAATATTTCTCTTATCTGACCCCTTCTCTTTATTCTCTTAATACCTTAATATTATAATGCCTTATTCAGGTTCTTGTCATCTTTTCACTGGACTATTTTAACAGCCTCCCAAATGATTGCCTGCTTCCAAATTTTCCTTCTCTCCAATCTAGCCTCCACAAAGCTCCCAAGAGGATTTTTCCAAAATCCCACATCTGACTTAACTTCACTGGTTTCTGAAGGCCTCAGAGAGAAAATACTCCTTGGTCTCAAAACCCACCATCTGATTACAATCTGCAATTTCTAGACGTATCATTTTTCCTTCCACACTTAATTTTTCTTCACCAGGACAATTAGCAATTTCCCAAACTTGGCCTTTCATCCTGCCCATCATACCCTCCTGTTCCATCTCTACCCTCAGCATACTGATCATATTTCAGTGCTTAGTTTACTTAGGCAACATCAGTTCAGGAATTAATCACAACCTTTTAAATTAATATTGTTTTACTTAACTGTATACATATTGTGCCCAAATAGAATGTAAACACCTTGAAAACAAGAACTTCTTACTTTTCATTGTATTTCCCTAGAATACAGCATGGGGCTTATATATGCATGTTACTTTTCCCATCAGAATGAAATCTCCTTACAAGTAGGTCAGTTTTATTTCGGTCTTTGTTCCAGCCCTATGATGTATTTAATAAATGCCTGTTGGTTGATTGATAAGTGCTTAAATAAACATCTGTGGAAAGAGATTGTTAAAGGAAAATTATTTTTAATTTTTTACTGATCTATCAAATTCTTTAAAGTCTGAATTATCTCAGGTGATAAAAGGAGATGAGCATAAGAAACAGGTTCTAAAAGAGGCAGAGAATTCCAGGAGCCTTAGTAACCTACTTTAGCTAGAAGCTAGATAACCTATTCCTATAAATAAGCCCCCAAAGCTTCCGTGACTAATATTATTTTCTATAATTGTGCTATTTCAATTGGATATTGTAAAAATTAAGTGAAATGGTATGCCAAAGTGAATTAGGAAGAGAAATTGTTATTTATTGTTGTTATAAACTCAGAGAGTTTGCAATGATTTTATGACAGCCTGGTTAGTTATAATTCACAAAATTATAGATAAAAGGTAATAATTTTAATAGGGCTATTATTGTGAATATGTCACTTGTTAAAAACTGAGAACAAGTATGACATAAGACAGTTTTCATTGGCTTGAGGCTGATGGCTGCCCCCACGCCCTCCTATAGAATTAACTGTCACTTGTGAAGAGTACTGTCACTTCTAAGCCAACGTATAATTTTAGACACATAAGTTAGTAATTTAGTACTGAGAGCATCTTTTTTTTTCAAAGTTTTCTGATCACAGGGCTGCCTAATGGTAGCAACTATTTCACTAAAGCAGATAACTCCATTCAGTTAGAATAAATCATTAGTGGCCTCCATAAATATTTAATCCACTAACATCAAATCCCCCTCTTTGTTATAAAGTCGTCATAAATAAAGGGAATGCATACAACGGTATCTAAATAGAATCTAGATGATTCTGAGCATTTGGCAGAAATTAAGGTTATTTTAAAAGGTGCTAATTGTTCTTCTAAATAAATAACAAAGCTCTGATCTTCCACTTGAATGAAATGCACAATATTTAAGGAAACAATATCACCCTGTGATACTTGAATCAAATATAGCATTAGACATACTCCAGGCACAAAATGATAACCAAAGAGAAGGCTTCAGAATGAATACAGTAAGATTTGATTTTGTTATTTACTGAGTGCACTCTACACAGAGCCACCCAACAATTTATGAGAGCCCAGAATTGCTACCATTAGTGTTTGGAGATGAAATTAGAGATGCTACCTACACACACATACACAGGATAGATTATATCAAATTATAGATTTCCCCGCCTCTGGAAAAAAAGATTCTTCAGTTTAAAAACTAGGGTAGGTTCAAGATACCAAGAGAACAAAAATAAATGCACATTTATATTCCTCTTCTCAACACTTGCACAAATACACAGAACCAGAAATATCTTTTGCAATTATCTTAATTACTGTTACCTTTGATTTACCTTACAAGGGCAATGCATTTGAAATTGTAATTTCTCATTAATGTCAGCTAGACTTTGCTGGCTCTTAAAAACTTTATCTCTATTTGCTTGGTCTGACATTACTGAGATATTCTATTCCCTGAATAACCAAGATATTGACAGTCTGTCTAGTTTTCACCCTAACAAGGATGAACTAGCCACTGCTTTTATGATACAAATAAAGATTTTTTTTAGGGAAAATACCTTTTCCAGTCTTTAATGAAAAGGACACGATTTTTATTAGAAAAACATCTTAATGTTTCTATTAAAATATTATTGTGTCAGTCAGTTTATACAACTGGGAGTTTACATAGGTGAAAAGGCACCAGGGCATAAGAGAAATGGAAAATAAATGCAGGAAGAGAAAGGACATAGATGACCAGCCAAAGCATCCATAGCATTTTAAAAGTAAGAGAAGAAAGCTTCTATTACAATGATGGAATCGAGAGTAGACAGAGGAATGGAAGAGGAAAAAGTTATGGGCGAGTCATGGTCTCTTCCAATAAAGGAAATAGTTATATTTTAATAAGATTCTTGGAAATATAAAATAATCCTCATAGTTTGGCAAAGTTGGGTCAGAGAAATCTGATGTATTGGATACTGAGAAATCCAGATTTCAGACAGTAATTATGCCATGCTAGATAAGCTATTTGGAATCTCTATGCCTTGGTTTCCATATCTGTAAAATGGTGATAATGGTAGTACCTACATCCCAGGGCTGTTGTAAAGATTTATTCTGATATTTATAATCACTTTACAAAACTTCAAGTGCTATATAAATGTGTGTAAAATTTAATATTAACACCTGGGTTCAAGTTTTGCTTCTGGCATTGACTGGTTATGTTATGTGATCCTTCACAAATTACTGTTTCTCAGTTTCTGCTGATAATGTTCTAAATGTCTAATTATCAAAGAACATGATGATTTGTATATTAGAATAAGCTTCGTACGCAGTAGGAACCTAAATAAATTTTTTGTAGATGAATGATTATGAACACTTCAGTTCTATGTTAAGCCATGCTGCTGATTAGATTTCCTCAGAAAAATCACAAATATTTCTGTTTCCACTTCTCCTTAAATTTCAGAAATTTAAAACAAGAAAAGGTTCATCTATCCATGTTCTTCAATAATGAGTTTATTTTGTGGACAATAACATTGCAAATAAAATGGACTGGGCAACGGCAGAAAACCAGTATCACATGGGGATTGTGCCTTCTCATCATAATACCTTTAGGAATTTTGGTTGTGTGGGCTGCAACATACTTTTTGCTTATTGTACAGATCTAAATATTCCAGATCTATCCACAGATTTGAAACAGAGAGGAAACAGCTTAAATAATATGTAGCACTGCTACATATTTGTTCCTGATTCATTCATGTAGGGTCAAGAAGCTATTCATTTCCATTAGTCTTGGAAAACCATGTAAGTTTATTCTGATTTTAGAATTCTAAATCTCAAGGTGAAGTAGAAACACAAATATTTATCACTTGCCTTAAGGAAACATTACCAGTACTGTAACTTAAAAGTTTAGGCTGCATATATGGCTGAAGGATTCTCAATAATTCATTCATTACCAAACATTTATTGACCATTATATGCAAACCCCAGGAAAGATAGGTTTGGACTGCGCGGTAGACACATGCATGGTGGTCGCCAAGGTTAGCAGAGAAATCTAATTTGGCTGCTGCTCATCATTCGTTTTGGTACTGCTTCCAGCTTGTTTATCACATGTCTAAGTATCTAATAGCAGTCCAGACATGAAAGCCAATGGTTTTAGCCTAGATTGTAGCCCAGAGCCTTTTGTTTTTCATCCAAACTCCAAGGATTATTTGATATGCCTCGATCTGAATCTGCACATTCACCTGAAAACAGATATACTGACATCCTTTCCTTTGATTTCCTGTCTTGATCCAAAGGAACTAGAAACCGAGCCTGGTTTTATGTCTTACATGTTTTAGAAATGCTATTTGACTTCTTTTCAGGGAAATAAACAAACATGACCAACAACAAAATGGATTTTGTTGGCCAAAGGTTCTCTGTTAAGTCCTTAAGGACTTTTCTTTTTACAACTACTGGAATCAGATAATTAAAAGAAGAATAAGAAAAGTTCTGCAGTCATTTTACATTCTTTATGATAAATATACATAATACATTTATAGGTGGGTGTGTATGTATGTATTCTGCATCTGAAAACTCAACCATTTCCATATAAAAATATCAGAATCGTCTTTATTGGGTTGTGTTCTTAAAAATAACATGATATTATTTCCATGTTATTTGGAAATTTTTTTTGGATTTTTGGAAAAAAATATATCTTGTATATTAGTGTTCAGTCTTAGAATGCTTTAATCGACCAGAGATAAAAAAATTGATATCTCTAGGAATTTGCCAAAGAACCATATAATATACTGCACACATATACCTTTTCCATCCGAGCTTTTATTGATGATTATTTTCTCACTCAGGTTACTATTTGCCTACTACTACCCGGCACACACAGTTGCCCCAAGTGAAATCAAATCAATCAAGCAAGAGGCACTTATTAAATGTCTTTTCTCTCTAGTCACTCTGTTAAGCCCTGGAAGTAATTGAAAAAAGATTAAAATACAACCCCCATTTTCATGGAACTCAGTTCTTTCTGAGGAGATGAGAATAGTTATACAAGTGCACACAGAATAAAAGTATGGAGAAAAATAGAAAGTAATCACAAAATAGTTATAAAGGCAGGGCACTAAGTGTCTCAGTTGGATAGCAGGACTTAAGGTCCTAAAGACCAGAGTTCACATCTCCCTTCAGACATTAATTTACTATCATTAGTATTAAATTATTAGCTATGTGACCCTGGACAAGTCACTTAATCCCTTTTGCCTCAGTTTCCTCATCTGTAAAATGAACTGGATAAGGGAATGGCAAAACTTTCTGGTCTATTCACCAAAACAAAACAAGCAAAAAAACCCTGCCAAATGGGGTCACCAAGAGTCATCCATGACTAAAATGAATGAGTTGAAGATGTAGTTTAAACCATTCCTTTAATATTGTTAATGGTAATGTTTATGTGACCAGAGTTGAGATGAACACTCCAGATAGGAGGTTCCAGGTTCCAAATATGTGAAGTTCCAACTTTAATTAGACAACATTCTCTTCAGAACTCAAGGCTGATCTCCCAACCAGCCAGGGCTTGGCTCCTTCTACTTAAGCCAGTTCCTGGACAGGTTTCTTCACATTAAGCAGACACATGTATCCGCTGCACTGGTCCGAGCTCTGCCCTTTAGGACCAAGAAGAAGCCTTTTAATCTCTTTATTATCTGACAGATCTTCAAACACTTGAGAACATTTTCCATCAAAATTCTCCTTTGCATCATGAAACACCCTCACTTTCTTTTTCCAGGCTCAGTTTCCTCAATTATAAAATAGAAATGTTAATAGTCCCTACATCAAAGGGCTGTTGTAAGGCTCAAATGAGATATAGCAAGCACTTGGTACAATGCCTGGCACAGAGGAGGCACTATCCACCTGCTTATTTCTTCCTTTTCCCTTCCTATAGCATGAACTCAAGGTTTTTTACAATCATGTTCTTCTTCCTCTCTTACTAATGTTATTATTGATATTATTGATAATGTTATTAATGATAACACTCTCCAGCTTATTAATGATTTTCTTAAAATGTGGCAGATTTTATTCAGTATAAATAAAATGCCCCAGATGGGACAGGAACAGGGCAGAATAGAATGGTATTCTAATCTTCCCAGCTTTGGAAACTATTCCCCTCTTGATGTTGCCTAATTATTACCTTTCTTTACTATCCAAACCCTTGATCAACACGTTGAAAATGTAGTGGGAGGGAATGGAGAGGGAATGAGCATTTTATAGTACCTATGAAGCACCCACCAATCACTGTGCTATGTACTGTCTACAGATTGTATTTCACTTGACCTTAATGCCTATCTTGTGAGGTAGGAGCCATTATCATCCCTATCTTACAGGTGAGGAAACTGAGACAAATGGAGATTAGCTTTTGTCTAGGTTCACATAGTGAGTTAAGCATCTGAGGCTACATTTGAACTCAAGTCTTCCTAACTCAAGGCTCAGAGTTCTGACTATTTTGCCACCAGCATTCTTTAATTAGGTTGCATTCTATTACCCCCTCAGCTACTTTTTAACAGAACTTCTTTCTGGCTATGCTACACTCCCACATTTGTTACTAGTGAATTGGGTTACATTTATCCCCATGAAAACTCATTTTATTTCATTAGGGCCTGTGGTCTATCCATCCCTCATTTTTTTCTTTCCCTCCTTTTCCTCTTCCTTCCCTCCATTTCTTCATCTCTCTTTTCTCCCTCCTTCCCTCCATCCCTCCTTTTCTTATACTAATTTTTGAAACCTGATTCGTGTTGAATGTGATCTTCATTTCAGCTTTGTACCATTTGTGTTTCTGATAATCTGGCCATCTCTAGAAGATCAGAGGATGACTGAATCATTGAACTAGAGGAGAGAGATTACCTATGTAATCTAGGGAAATTCATTCATTTTAGAAATGAGAAACATGAGGTTACAGCTCATACAAAGGTCTCTGAGCATGTACTGTGTGCAGCGCACAATACTTACTTTAGGAGATAGAAAGTTTCAACCAGAAATGTCAAACCATCATTTTAGTAAGTGGATGACATGAAGACAACTAACTATAAAGCACTTCAAAATTTCAGGCATTATCATCTTATTTTGCAGATAAAAAATGGAGACTGGAGAGATCAGTGACTTTTTCCATGGTCAACCGGCCAGTAAAAGTTGGTGGTAAGGAAAAACCAACGATAATACATCAGTCCTTTATTTTTTATCAAATATTCACTTGGTTGAATTACTTAATTTCCTTTAAAAATAGTTCTCCATTTCTAAACCATCACCGCACAAAATCTAGTGTCATGATTAGAATTATCTTACATTAATATGCTAATGTTCTTCAAAGACTATTCTCAAACGAATTGTGTAAGATTTTGCCTGGTGTAGACTTAATTGATTTAATTAAAATACTGTTGTATTTTACTGTTGGAAATATGATTGCTATTTATAATAGTCCTTAAATGTTAATGTGACAATCATAATAATAACAATAGTAAATGGACTATATTTATTGAGCACTTTATAAAAGATTAGTCACATTCCACATCATTAACAAACCAATTATATATTCTCTACAGTTTTAACCCAAACCTGACCCCAATTTCCCTCTCCCGACTTTTCTCCTGTTATTCCCGTCCATAAACTCACTATTTCAGCAAACACCTATTCCCATATTTTATCCTGAAATATGAAGTGCATTTTGGGTTTTAGTTCACTCTGATTAGAATGGCATCATTTCCTGTCTTCTTATTTGTATCTTTTTCCATCTTTCAAGGACTAGCTCCACTCCCAGATTATCAATCACAAGGAGACCACTATCATCTCCCTGTTCTCTCTTGTGAAGTCCTAGAGCATGCATCATGTCTGCAACTAGTTGCTCCACACAAACTGCTTTGTTTTCTCATTTACAGATTTTAGATATGTCCCATCCTCCCACTAGATTGTGAGTATTCTCGGCGCAGCAAAGATGCATTATTTTTGTATGTACTGGAGATAAATGGGTACAAGCTTGCACATTGTATAAGCAATCTATACTTGTGTATTTTTCCACCAAAAAAACAATAAACATATTGATTGAATGATTGACTGGCTCATGTATGAGAGAATGAGATCAATCGCATCCAGTTAGTTTCTTTATGCCAATCTAAAACATGTTCTCTAGTTATTTGCTTTAGCCAATAAAACAAATACTGGAACTGAAAATCATTGCAATTAACTGATTTAAAGAAAGTCAGGTTCAAATCACATTTTTAATCAGAATGGCAACTGAAGTAGCCTGAAAAACCAATTCTCGGCACCATTATTTAAGATTGGTGACTTAATATATTGTATGAAAAATAGCCACAAGAGTTTAAGAACAGTGCTGGAAAGCTAGTATTCAATTTCCTGATAATTTTCAAAACTATGAAAAGCTGATGTGCATTATGAAATATTCTATACTTACAAAGAAGCTTTTAAATATGTTGGATAAAAGGTAAAAATACTTTAAGAGATTTATGACTATTAATTTCTTTCACACATCAAAATATATCATGAGGGAAATTTGTATACTTTGAATGTTCCTCCTCTCCCTCAAGGAGACCCTTGTGGCTTGGCAGTTTTTTTCAAATTTGCATCTTCTTTGTAAACCCCTATTTGCCCTATTAATTTTTAATTTCTCTAAGCTACAGGCATACTCATAAATACATATTATATATGCATTTGCTTTGTTAAGGGTCTCCCTTCCTTTACAGCCTGTTGTCTTCTGGATTACTACAGGTAGTCACAAGAGAACCGAAAGATGCCGTGTCTTTCACTGATAAATGGACTTCTATATTAAAATAGAATGTTAATGATACCCTAGAGTTTTTTTTTAATTCCTGAAATAAAAGACTAATTTACTACATGTTGAATAGTGAAATTAAACTTACTATTCTCCATGTTCTCTAGAGTAGAGATAAAACACTCAATTTAACTGTATTTCTATCTCTATAACTATTTTTCTGCAACAAGAGTGAAAAGACTTATAAAAATGTGTTTCTTTCTGATTTGCATGCATCAAAACATCTTAATCCTGTCCACTTTCACCTCTGCAGATTTTTAAATGGTAGAGTATGTACTTTGTTTGGATGCATTCAACTCACCAGACTCCAAAGGTTCTTCTACATCTACAACCGTTTCCTTTTTGGTTGCCATTTTGTTTTTTGATTTCTTTTTATTCTATATTATCCAAATTTGTGACTGACATTCTCTCTCTCTCTGTATGTGCGTGTATGTGTATATATAAGAATGAAAGAACAAAGTATAATGTACATGTATGCCTGTACTTTACACTCTCTTTGTTCTTTCATTCTTGTTTTGAGTATCAACAATCATAACTACATAGGTGATTCTAAGATTTATATCTCTCTATACCACCATTTGATAGACTTTCAAATTCAGATCTCCAGCTACCTTCATGACTTCTCCCTGTTGGGCTTAAATATTACAAAATCTTAGCATTGGGAGGAATCACATAAAACTTCTAGTTTGATCCATGTCCCTAGAGGATGCCTCTAAGAAGAACATATCAGAAAAGGGGTTATCCTATTTCTGACCGAAGAACTCTAATAAAATGAAATGTTTTGTTCTTGGATCTTATATAGAATATAGTTTACAATTAATTTATGTATTCTGCATATAAAATGTCAAATCATTGTGTCTTACATTCCTCCTCCTATTTTCGGACTCTATGAGTAAATCAGTGACTTAATCATATTTTGATCTGACTCCCACAATGCCAAGCACAAAAATCTAGGAGGTTCTTAAAAATGTAGTCTCTGATACTTTGATTTAAAATTTGTCCCCTTATAATCAGTACCTCATGAAATCACCTAATTTGTCCAATCCAATGATCCTACTTGGAAAATCAGTTGGCTCGGATGATCAATTTCGATTTTTTTGTATTATTCTGTTGCAATCCTTCCTACTTCCTTTATTTTTTTTTCTTGCCTCAAAGACCACATTTTATTCTTTCTAGTAACTCTGGTTACATAAATTTAGATGTGTGAATTCAACTAGAAGACAGATCTCACCCAGGCTAAATGTGTGTATTTTGTCTCAAATAAAACATTAATAAAATTGTATCAATTAGCAAAATGTATTACTTTCAAACAGAAGACAACCCAGCTGCATTGATTAATCAGTTTGCTGCAACACTAAAATGAGCATGCATATCTGCCTTGGGTTAAAAACATGGCTCACACTGGTTTGCTACAAAAGGCTCAGGATATCAAATCGAATAGCAAAACTGCTTGTGGAATACAGACTATTATAACCTGCTACCTTCAACAAAAAACAAAAAAATACGGAGAAGAGCCATTATAGCTTATCCTGAATTTCAATATTGTACATTTGCCAAATATACCCTTCCTAAAATTGTCATCACAATGAAGATGAGTCATTCACAATCTGGATTCACTTATCACTTGACATTTTCATGTTGCCAAATACTTTGTACCCTAAAGGGAGAAGTCACTGTATTTGGAAAGGTGATCTTGGAGGGAGAGGTAGCTTGTTCTGTTTATTAGGGAGAAAAAATGGAAAGGATATGTGTAAAGACCCAGGAGTCCCATTTGTGTTGCCTCAATAATATACCACTCTCCTCAAAAAAAATGATTGACCCAGTTCAGTGAACATGGCTATAGTTTAACAACATTCTTGAGCTAAATTTATAAGCTGTTCCTGCACTACACTTTCAATTTATTTTTTATCTTCTGCATTCTACTTTGTCACCCTACGTGACATGGTAAGTATAGCCCTGAAGAGCCAATCACTACTTTTTTTTCTAAGTGAAATACCATAACTTTTCTAAGCAAAATGAAAAAAAAAAAAAAAAGTTGCTGGTTATAGACATAGTATAAAAATAAACCCAAGGGCTTCCTTGAATTGTTGAAAGGGATTGATGTCAAGAGCCATCCCCTACTAGTTCGGGATCCTCATAGGTTGCCTGATTGAGACTTTCCAGAAAATCTGTGGGTGCCTTCCAAGGCAATGTGATTGGACAGAAGTTATTTGGTCTGTTAGCCAATGCTAGTCCTGTAGCAACAGCTCAAAATGGTATATTTAAATACTATCCTAATCTTTCCATTTCTCATTCGTACTCTTTTAACAATTTTTAGATGATTCCTAGAATTTCAAAGAAAAAAGAAAAGGAAAATGAGCCAGAAGTCAGCGCTAGGGCTCCTGATTCCCAGGTGACACTTACCCAACCCAAACATCCTGCTTCCTGCATCTTAACTTTTGTTTTCCTGCATCTTAACTTTTGTTTATCTGCTCAACCAAACCGGATTACTCACCATCACCTGTTCTTGTACTCTTTTCTCCTCATTCTGTGCTTTGCACTTGTGTTCCCCAATGCTTAGAAGGGGCTCTCTCCTTCATCATCTATTAAAGCGCCTCCTGTTCTTCACAGCTCAATTCCAGTATTCTCTTCCTCTCCAACGTTCCCCACCTCATCTCCTGCTGAATCAGACTTGTCTTTCCTCGGATTTCTTTGTCTCTGGAGCTTCCAGACGCCACATTTTTGCTTTTTCTGCCATTATGTAAAAATGTGTGTCTGTATTATCTCCAAGTAAATTTGATAATTGGTCAAAGGGTATGACTGGACAGTTCAGAAGAAATCAAAGCAAGCAGAGGATTCTGGGAAGAAGGCAGAGGAGGTCAGAAAATTCGAAGGCCTCCAGATTTCTCCCACAGACAAAATACATTTGTACCTCAAGGGGAACTTAGCCGTTGGAACACAAAGCCTGGGAGCACGCTAGAGGCCCCCCCGGGACACCCCGAGAAGACTAAACATGTCCGAACTGGCTCCTCAGAAAGAGGCAGCAGGAGCCCCGGGGCTCGCTCGGGTCCAGCAGTCTCAGTCCCAGCAACTTTCACGGGCTCTGAGGAGGAGAGCTGGGCTAATCAAGAACACCTGGCCGGCTGCGCGGAGAGGCTGCGGGGTGGGGGAGGGGAAGGAACCAGCACACCTGGAGGATGCAGAAGCTGGAGGGTTGGGGGGGGGGGCGCTGCCGGCTGCGGGGGCTCACGGGAGCGGGGGCTTCTTGGGTTGGGGTTCTCGGCCGGAGGGGAGAGCTTAAGTGAGGCCAGAGACTCCCCCACCCTCATCCCAGCGCCAGAGGTGGCTCCAATAAGAAGCTCTCCTTAAAAACAAGGGCACGCAAAGGAGAAGGCACCCAGCCAGAGAAAGGAACTGGGACAATAGGGAAAGCCAGAGTCCATCTTCAGAGGAGGATCCGAAATAAATAAGTCTCTCCTGCCGCAAAGGGTAATGGCAAACGGTGAGCTGCCCCCAAAGGATTTAGAGAAGATCTCAAAGAAGGCTTCCAAAATCAAACGAGATTGAGATAAAACTAAAAAAAGCAAGAAAACAATTCAAATATGCTACAATTAGAATTGCATAAGAATTAGCAGTAGCTACAATTAAAGAGTGCATCTCCTGGAAGGAAAAAAAAATATATACATATATATATGTAATATGTTATATATATATACATATATATATGTCTATATATATATATACATATTTATACATATGCATATATGTATGCATATGTAATATGTTATATATCTATATACATATTTTATATATGCATATATATGTATATGTAATATGTTATATATACATAATTTTATATATGCATATATATGTATATGTAATGTGTTATATATACATATATGCATATATATATATACATATATATACGTACACACACACACACACACACACACACACACACATATGTATATATATATATTCCAGTAAGATGGACAGCTCTGAATGCAATGTTTTTATCATTACATATGCTTTCTTTCCTTTTTCTTTTTCTGAGGCTGGGGTTTAGTGACTTGCCCAGGGCCACACAACTAGGAAGTGTTAAGTGTCTGAGACCAGATTTGAACTCGGGTCCTCCTGAATTCAAAGCTGGTGCTCTCTCCACTGCGCCACCTAGCTGCCCCCAACATATGCTTTCTTGACATGGAAATTTGTTACATATTTTGAAGCCTCTCTTTTGTTCTGTTAGGGCACAAGACATTTTTTTTTCTATTTTGTATTTGTTTTTAAAGAAAGTTTTAAAAAGAAATCAAAGCTTTGAAAGGTCACATAAAAGTTACTAAACATTAATGAGTAGAGAAATATAAATTAAAATATCTCTGAGATAGCACTTCCCACCTATCTGATCATTTAACATAATGCAAGAAGATGATCGGATGGGTGGGAAGTGGTATCTCTATTGGCAAATGTTGGAGGGGATTTGGGAAAATTGAGAGACTGATGTCCTGCTGGTGAAGTTGTGAATTAGTCCAAGCATTCTGGAGGGTAATTTGAATTATTCTCAAAAGAGACATAAAACTATACATGTCTTTTGACTCAGGAATAACACTACTGTGTCTCAGAAAAATCAAATGAAAAGAACCCATTTGTATAAAAAATTTCTAATGGCTCTTTTTGGGTGGAAAAGAAGAGGAAATTGAAGGAATATCCATCAATTGGGAAATGGCTGAAGAGATCATGGTTCATGACTGTGATGAAATACTACTGTGCTGTATAAGAAATGAGTAGCAAGATGGATTCAGAAAAACCTAGGAAGATTTAAACTGTTACAAAATGAAGTGAGAAAAACCAAGAAAACATTGCACAGTGTAACAGCAATATTTTCAATGACTGTGAATGACATAGCTATTCTGATCAAAACAATGATCCAAAAAACCACTGTAAAGAAATTATGATTAAAAATGCTTCCCCCTTTCCGGAGAACAACTGATGGGGTCTGAATGTCATATAGAAGCATGTTTTTTGAATTGTTTTGGAGGGTTTTTGATTAGTGATTGAAGTTAAGTTATTGTCCAGATTCACACAGCTAGGAAGTACTAAGTGTCTTAGGGCATATTTGAATTCAAGTCCTCCACTGCTCTCTCCTCTGAGCCATTTAACTGCCCCAACACTATTTTTCTAAAAAACTTTCTTCTTTTTTTCTTTGTTTTGGTGTGTATTTTATTTTGCAAAATGACAAACGTATTTTGCATATTTGTCACCTGATTATATCATATTGCTTCCCAAAGATTGAGGGAGGGAGCAAAGAAGGATTAAAGGAGAGAACTCAGAACTCCAAAATTTTTAAAAGAATGTTAATTTTTTAAAATGTAATTGAGAAGTAATCAATAAAATGAATAAAATATATTGGAGGAAGGGAAAATAAAATCAAAAAATGATGAAAGCTTCTGATGTGGTGACAGATAACCCATGAACATTTTATATTCCAGTTTTAATGTCAGGAGATTGAGAAAGGTCCTAATATGGTAAAGAGCACCCTTGTAGAAGATATTTAGAACTGTTATGATGAAGATTACAATCTGCATTATTAGAGAGAGTAGCTGCATGAGTGACATCATGGATTCAATCAAGTAAAAGGGAAAATGATCTTTCCCCCAAAACTTTTCTCTCCTCTATTTGCCCCTATTTCTACTTCTAGTACCAACCTCAGTTCAATGACTCAAGCTCCCCAACCTTAGACTCACTTTTGGCTCTTTCCTCTCCACCTCTATCTTCCTTTCTCAATTCCTAATTCTTGTGGATTCTAACTCCCTCACACCTTAGTCTCCTCTCCACCCACATGCTCACCCCAGCCTGCCTGGTTTAGAGCAATACCCTAATTAGCTTCCCTGCTTCCAGCCCCTCTCTCTCCAATTTGGGTTTTACATGGTTTCTAATTTAATCATCCTTACAAAATGCACAGTCCAATCGTATTCTTCTGCATAAGAACCTTCAGTACTTCCTTATTTTCTATAGGATAGCTCATATATTTCCCTTCTAGGAATGACAATGCAACCTTTCCACACTCATTTCACAACAAGTCCCTTTAATCAAACTTCCCTTCCTGCTGTTAGGGAAAAAAAATACTATTTCTTTCTATTGACTCTGTGCCTTTGTATAGATCACCCACAATACCTGGAATGTTCCCCTTTTTTGTTGTCTTCTTAGCCTTTGTTCACGTACTTCCTTCTCTGGGAAGTCTCCCAAGCTCCCTGGCAGTGATATCTCCATCTCACATTACCTTATATTTACTGCTTTTATTTAGATAGTTAGTAGGGAGAATGCACATAGATGGTGAAGTCCATATAGCACCAGGGTGTAATCAGGAAGACCTGAGTTTAAATCCAGCCTCAGAAACTCACTAGACCCTGGATAAGTCACCAATTCCTATTTGCCTCAATAAAACAAGCTGGAGAAGGACATAGTAGCCCATTATAGTACCTTTGTCAAGAAAACCCAACTGGAGTCACAAAGACTGTTGTCACTCACAAGTGACATGATTGAATGGCAACAGGAAAGTAGACAGAATGGGGGACTGGGACTCAGAGACCTGACTTCAAAACTTGTCTCAAATACCAGCTGAAGCAAGTAACTGAACTGCCTTCACTCTCAATGTCCTCTTCTGTAAAATGGGGACAATAACACTTTCCTTCCTGGCTTATTAAGGGATAAAACTGGATAACATGGTAAATCTTAGAAGGGAGAGAACTATGTGAGCTGCTGCTTGAGTTAGCAGTATACCTGTCATAGCCTCAAATACAATGGAAGATCTCTGAGGGCAAAGTCGCCTTTGCAGTTTTAACCTATTTTCAGCAAATACTAAGGAGGGTTAATGTGGATAAATCTTGGCTAATTTGAATTGAAACTTTTTGTCCCCTAAGCTTGTATATGATCATGCAAAAAGAGATTCACATTCCTATACTCTCTCTCTCTCTCTATCTTTGTCTCTATCTCTCTGTCTGTCTTTCTCTGTGTGTTTCTATCTCTCTGTCTCTCTGCCTTTCAGTCTATCTCTCTTACACACACACACACACACACACACACACACACACACACACACACACACACTATTTCCCCCACTTATTATAATTGCTTAATTTAAATAACTAATTTATAGTGATAGGAGCATACCAAGCAAATGGCAGGAATATTATAGACAATCTCAGGTCTATCTGAAAAAGGGGTCACGAGTAGAAAGACATTTTGGTCTAGAATTAGGGAGGGTTGTGTGATTTTGTGATGAAGCTGACCTTGGAACTAGATTCAAATCCCTTCCAAAGCACTTACTAACTATATGACCCCAGGCTTGCCATTTCCCCTCTACATACCCAAAGGCAACCCTCTAAGACTTTGGAAATTGTAGACAAAATGCCAATGTGCATTTGTGGGAGGTCCTGAGAAGGAGCTTTCAGGACTGATGATTTATACTTCTGATTTCCCTGGTATAGGAACTGGCATCTTATACATTCATTAGGGTACAGAGGAGGTGCCAGGATCACAAACTGTCACCAGCAGAGCTTGTGTCCATCTTTTTGACTTCTAAGACAGCTCTCTCTCTCTCTCTCTCTCTCTCTCTCTCTCTCTCTCTCTCTCTCTCTCTCTCTCTCTCTCTCTCTCTGTATATATATACATATATATGTATATGTATATACATATACATATATATGTCAATAATGCTTTAAGATCATCAAAATACAATCTGCTTTGACTGGGGAACAATTATAGGTGTGTATAAGTGGATACACTATGGATTTTCACATACGTAGAATTTTACATTTTAGATAGTATTCAAATATTACAATCACTGGTTTCATACATCACCTATTCAAAAAAAACAAGCTTCATATATTGACTGATGTTCTTGTTAAGCATGCTTCTCATTATTTCCATTCTCCAGGGCACAGTTGGGGTCTTGAGCTTAGGGGAGGTGAGGAAGAAATCACTGATCAATAGAAAGGGAGAAAGACTCATACACATTTTAAACCCAACCAGAATGGCAAATTTTTCTTTCCTCCACAAAATCTGCAATTTCCACAATAAAGGCATTTTAAAATAGTGATTTTCAAATAAACTGTGAGGACATTGAAGTAGAATCTCAGAAAAACACCTAATCTCAAATGCAGCCTTCCAAGTAGCAGCATGGATTCAAGAAATCGCCAAGGATTGCTATAGGATGTGATATGCCATATATGTATATATACACATATGTTTGTGTATGTGTTTGTGTATACACACTTTTCCCAATTAACAACCTTCATTCATATAAAATACCCAAGGATGACAATGTCAGGAAAGTAACTGAAGGAATCCAGATAAGAATCTTGCCCTTCCCAAGGTTTACCAAGAACTTGATATTGTGACACACAGACACATACAACAGCCATAAATAACAACAACAACAAAAATCAACAAAAATCATCAACAACAAAAACAAGCAGAAGGAATTATGCTTCTGTCTACTCTGTAGGAAGACTCTCTACTCTGTAATTTGTACCTTCTGCTTTCAAGACACCCCTCTGTGAGAGCAACAACGGCCCACCATAGCTCAACTGTGACTGATACTACTGCTTCCTTTACTTGTGGGCTAACAAAACATCAGCTCTTGAAGGCTCTAAAGCTTTCTCTAGCCATAATGTTGACAAGAGCTAATCAGGCAGCTCTTCTGTTGAAAACAGTCTTCTCAGAAATTGTTGATACCAAGTTATCCTGTCCTACTGCTCATCTCAGTCTCAAATGGTGAAGACAGAGGGAAAATTGAAGATGAAAAGAAAGGGAAAAGAAATGAAGGGAGAAGAGTAAAAGCCCATCATTAAGAGACAATTCAGTGCAGAAAGAAGAGTGAAAATAGTCTCACTGCTATTGTGGCAGGTTTAAGTATTTTTAAAGGGAGAAATGAAAAATAAAATAAAAAATAACAGAAATGAAGAAAGAGAGTAAATAAAAAAGTCATAAAATGTAAAGAACAAAGAGAAAGCACTCATTGGAGGCTGAGCTTTTTTTTTTTTTTAAATAGAAAATCTTATAATTGTCCAGTCCAAGTCTCTTCCTACCCTTTCTCTACTGCTTTAGCACTTTCTATTAAGTCCAAATGTAATGTGCAATTCAATTCTTATTCCCTCAAAACAAAATCAATTAGGGGCAGCTAGGTGGCGCAGTGGATAGAGCACCAGCCTTGAATTCAGGAGGTCCCGAATTCAAATCTGGTCTCAGACACTTAACACTTCCTAGCTGTGTGACCCTGGGCAAGTCACTTAACCTCAGCCTATTTAAAAAAAAAAAAAAATCAATTATAAATTTGAATGTTGGAAAGGAGAAGAATTAGATTTAAAAATCTGACAAAATAAGAGAGTTCTCAGAACACAATTGAAACTAGAAGATCAAAACTTCATTTCTATCCTCCAAATAACAAAGGAAGTGACAATCAGAAGTAGAAAATAAGCCTGCTAGACTAAAGTCATTAGTGTATGTGAATTACCAGAAGTGTTTTATATAAAACAAGGGTAATGGCTCATCAGCATATTAGCTTATGATGCACACGCTATGCCAGAAACTGTGAAAGGCAATGACTTCCAAGAAGCTTAATGTATTGATTATCACTTTCATGGAACAATATGAAGTAAGGAGATAGGAAGAAAAGTAGAATCTGGAGATAATTAACTAGAAGCTCAAAAAAAGGAAAGGAAAACAAATATATTTAGAAGTTTAAAGAAATTCTGACTAATTATATAAACTGAGTAAACTCCTACAAAGTTTTAAAAATTATTATTGTAATGGCTCATCAGCATATTAGCTTATGATGCACACGCTATGCCAGAAACTGTGAAAGGCAATGACTTCCAAGAAGCTTAATGTATTGATTATCACTTTCATGGAACAATATGAAGAAAGGAGATAGGAAGAAAAGTAGAATCTGGAGATAATTAGCTAGAAGCTCAAAGAAAGGAAAGGAAAACAAATATATTTAGAAGTTTAAAGAAATTCTGACTAATTATATAAACTGAGTAAACTCCTACAAAGTTTTAAAAATTATTATTAATGTTCACAGATATGTGCACATTCAACACTAAATCAATGAGTCTTAAAAAGTGATTCTCAACCCTATGCAAAGTCTTTGAGATAGTGTTTTTTAATTACTTTGCAAATTTTGAGTTGCCATAAATATATGTTGTTATAGTCATTACTAGTATTGCAAATATGATCATGAATTTGGACTAAACTAAGTCTGAGAGAGGTCACATTCTCACTGTCTCATACACAGTTAAGTACAGAAGACTGGACTTGAAATCAGGTCTCCTGGCTCCAACCCTCTTGCACTTTCCCCTTGCACCATGCAGTCTCTTTCTCCTAAGTTTAGCTTTGAGATCTACTGGTAAAGTCTGATCTCCTGCTTGGGAATGCATGGCCTAGAACATAAATAAAAGTAGCAACCCAACCAATCTTACATAATATGGATATACACAGTGAGCCTTTTTTGGCAACATTTGGGTGATAACTATAAAAGAAAATGCATTCAGCTTTCTAAGCCTTTTCTTAAAAAAAAATCCTCTAATCTCCAAATAGCCCCTATGTCCTTTTTATACTGAGAACTCTGAATAGCTGTTGCTGATTCTTCTCTACAAGTAGGACATTCAAGACTCAAGAGATTGTTTAATTGGAAGGGCCCAAACACATCATAACCTCATTATTTCAAAGTAGTAATTGCCTGGGAGGCATCTTTAGGACTATTCTCAAGACCATAAAGCCCTTCGATTTCTCTAATCAGGGATTAAGTGCCATGTATTCCTCAATGAAACTGTCTTTTTTCTCAAGGTTGAAGCTTTTAGTCCCCAAGAGCCAACTGATATCCATATTAGGATATTAAAGAACTACCAATTTAATTTCTACCAATCATTCTTATTTGTACCTTCAGCCATTTTCTACATTAAGATTTTAAGTTATAAAAATGTATTACTTAGGGAAGTGGGATGGGAGAAACACCATTGCTGAGACTGCCCCAAATCCTGATGTTGGTCCAGGTTCATGCTTGGGGTTGGATGTTCCAATCACAGTCTTTCCTCAAAGTTGCCAGGGTACGATATGAATGGCTAAACAATGTCTGTCATGGGAATGAGTGAAGATCACAAGCTCCTTATGGGCTGAGACAATGTCTTAGTTATTTTCATACTTTCCGTAGTGTGAAACAAGGCTTTTTTTAACACCTGGCATTGTTAACCACAGCCATGTAGTGGATCCTCTCAACGCTGACATTTGTGATAATGCTCTATTCTGGTATTCCTACCCATCTGACTCTTCTTAAGAGCCATCTTTGCTGAGTCATTCTCTTCCTAAAAATGCAAACTCCCAAAATATGGGTGTTTTTTCTCTTCTTTTCTCTTCTATCTGGAGAGGAAGATCATTTGCTTTTATGACTTTGATTATTTCTTAGATGGCTTTCTTCTCTGGAAGGTCTGCTTCAGACTAATAAGAGAATTCAGGTTCAGGGATACTTTCTACCACTTAGTGATCTTGGAACCATTTTTGAACCACTTTGACCTTGGGGATGGGAGAAATCTGGTATAGGCAGAATCAGGGGGATTAAGCAAAGCTAAAATAACAAAAATGATAACAACAGAACAACAATAATAAGTAATAATATTAAAATTGAATCGCAAAAGACAAACAATTTAATGACGGCCTGGAAGAGGAATATAGAAAAGGATAAAGAGTAAAAATCTCAGACTTTGCCTCTTCCCTCCAGACCACATTGTGACAAATCTTTGAAATTCATGCCTTCTCTCCAAATGTCAATGGGAGCAGTATTGGGAATATCAGGACAATAATCACGCCTTGAGCACTAGCTGTGTCAATGGTTAGGACTTTTAGCTTTTGGACCAACTAAGTTTCATGGATATTTTGAATCCTTTTGAAAAAAAAATCCTCATTATGCAAGTGTTGCTAGGTAATTTATTCTGCATTCAATCACCTTCTGAGTCCCAGTTCTAGACATTCAATTGCTACTCTCCATCTCAGAGTTATTGTGTATAAAATGAAATTTGTCATTTCTTCCCTTAAAATCTTCACTTTTTCTAAATCGGTAGCTCAGTAATTAAGCTTTCCTTTCCCCTCTTCTCCTATAGTTACTTGCTACTCTTGTAAAGTTTCCTTTATCAGTCAATGTACCTTGTCTTTATCCTTCTTTCCTCACTGCCATCACATTAATTCAAGCCTTTCTCTCTCCTAGACATGAAATACCCTTACTGCTCTCAATCTCTTTTCCATCCTGTCCTTCAGCTAGCTCCCAAAATTATCCTGCTAATGTACAGGTCCAAGCATGCTACTCTCAGAGGAAAACCTCTCAATATGTCTATAAGATTAAATTATAATCTCAAATACCCGTCATTTAAGGGCTTTCAAAATCTAGTTCTTTCCTAAATCTTTGATGTTAGTTCATATTCTTCCCTTTTACATACTATATTCCAGCCAATCTCAATTATTATTGCTCCTTAGTCTCATTCACCCATCCTTTTAGGGGATCACATAGTTTGACACACTAACTCAACACTAACATTGTGATGCCATTTTGGTCTTCTTCTAGCACTATGGACAATGACGAACCAACAAGTCCTTCCTGCTACTGTGCAGTCACCTAAGCTGATCTGCACTGCTGGCTTGCCCTGCTTCCACATTCGATCTGCTCAAATCTTTCAAAATTTCTTTCTTCAAAATTCAACTCAGTGATCAGAGCCTCCATCAGACCTATTTTTCTTTTCATCCAAGGAGAATATAATCTGTCTCTCCTCAGTTTTTTTTTAAATAGCCTTTAGTTTGGTATTTGACATTGTAACTTGTATTATACTTTTATTTTTAAAATTTTATTTTTATTATTATAAGTTTGATGAATATCAATCTATACAAATATATCCCTATAAGAAATATGAAAGACAGCAAATATGTCCTTATGAAACTGTGATAAAGTATGACTATTCAATCTAAACAGCTTAATTTTCTTAGTATGTTTAACATTTACCATGGTAGTTTCAACATTGCCCTGGTTATCTGTGTTTTCTTCTGAACTTCCTACTCTCCTTTCTTAAAAAAAATTTATCCACATTGTAATTCCTATTAATAATAATGATGATAGCTACTATTCCTATAGCATGTAAAGGTCTGTAATGTCTTTTAAAAACATTAATGTTATTCTCATAACAATGTTTGGAAGTAAGGAATTTTTATTATCCCCATTTGCAGATGAGAAAACTGAGATAGACAAAGTTTGAAGGCTTTTCCCAGAATCACACAGTTAGTAAGTATCTGAAGCCAAATTTTAATTAAGTTTTTCCCAATTTCAGATCCAACACTCTATTTACTGCCCAATCCAGCTACCTCTCTTTATGTATACATCTATATTTGATTATATGTATATTTGCATCATTAATAGTAACATATGTATTTTTTTTACCTTTTTAAATTTTAGCACCTATTTCAATACCTTGCATAGAGTAGGTATTTTAATATTTAAATTGAATATAATTTAAAGTATTTAAATAGTATAGCTTAATAAATATAGATTGGTGAGTACTTATTTCCTTTTTCCAAATTATTTCTTTGTTTTACTTATAATAATAGAATCAAAAAAGATTTGATAAAGAAGAATGCATATATTTCAATGTACTCAATAAGTATCTATTTCTTATCTCTAAGGTACCCAGCACAGCAAGGGATACAGAAGAAGAAAAAAACATTTTCTGCCATCAATCGTTTGTGAAGAAACAAACCTAACACATATGAAACAACAATAAATTATAAAGGACAACATATAATTAATTGTGAAATTCTGTGATACAGACTGTTGTGAGCGATGGAAGTTCAAAGGAAAAAGAGATCAGTGAAGACTGAGGAGGTCATGGAAGAGATGGAGCTGAAGCTAAACACTGGCAGAGGATACACAGTCTGAATAAGCAGATGGGAGAAAGTAGGACATCGGAGGAAGGGATACAAAATGAGCAAAGGCAGAAGCGGGCGTGATGAGCACAGAAATTGGAGCCAAAGCATTAGGAGTTGATTAGGTGGGAAAATGAAATAAATATGAGAAATATTTAAAGGGCAAAATCTACAGATCTTCATGAATAACTAATATCAGAAATTATTAGCAAGGGAAACTAAATGATGGTTGATTATCTCAGTTAAGAGTCATATACTGAAACCTGGACTTGTGAATATACTGGTCCTACATATTAAATAAGGACAAGCTTTGTCTTTGCCAAAGATGACACATTAAATGTTTAGCTTTTGAAAAATATTTTCTGTTGCTTTTAAAATTCAAGATTAATTTACAGGAACCAGAGGAGTACTTAGTGGTATGAGTGCTTGTCTACATATTCTGCCTCCATTCGAATGTAAGCTTCTTGAGGGCATCTTCTGTTCTGTATCACTGAGAGACATCTTGATGCACTCATTCCCTTATCTGGCTTTAAAAATCCATGGACAAAGCTAGCCAATTCCATCTCTATATCATCTCTCATATCCAACTCTTTCCTTCTTCTCAAAATTAGTTCAGAGCCTCATCGCCTTTCACCCAGATGAGTTCATTGCCTCCTATTTTTTCCCCTGACCCAAGTCTCACCATGATTTCCCCCTAAAATTCACATCTAATTTCTTCAACTAATCCCAATCGCTTATTATTTCTCATGGTTCAGTCACGTCCAATTCTTCATGACCCTGTTTTGGTTTTGTTTTTTTTTTTTTTTAGCAAAGGTCCTGGAATGGTTTGACATTTTCTTCTGTGGCTCATTTTACAGATGAAGCAACTGAGGCAAATACAGTTAAGAAACTTGCCCAGGACACTCAGCTAGTAAGTGTCTGAGACCAGACCACCTTTGAAGTTAGGAAAATGAGTCATTCTGACTCCTGACCTTGTACTATACACTGCATCATTTCTCTATCTTTTTATTTAAATTTAAATTTTATTTTATTTTATTGCTTTTTGCTGAGGCAATTGGGTTAAGTGACTTGCCCAGGGTCACACAGCTAGGAAGTGTTAAGTGTCTGAGGCCAGATTTGAACTCGGGTCCTCCTGAATTCAGGGCTGGTGCTCTATCCACTGCCCCACCCAGCTGCCCCCATCATTTCTCTATCTGACAATCAAAAATGTTCACAGTCTGGCTCTGACATCCTGTTCAGAACTCCATTCAGTCTCCCATAAAGCTACACTGGCCTTCTTGTTGCTTCTTATATAGGACCCTCTTCCTATATTTATTCCTTTGCACTCTGTCTCCCATGTCTGCAACAATCTCTTTCCTTACCTTCACTTCTACTAATCCTTCATTTCATTCAAGCCTTAGCTCATCAATTCCCTCCTCCATGCTGCCTTCTCTGATACCACTCTATTACCTTGGATCTATTTGTAAAATCTATTTTATAAAAACATATAATGGTACAGGCTTGTTTTCTCTCTTTCCTAATTAATGTAAAAGCTGGAAGGCAGAGATTGTTTGTTTTTTTCTCTTTGTATTCTGAGATCTGAGCCCAGGGCCTGTCACCTAGCAGGCATTTAATAAATGTTTATTGATCGACATCCTGTCTGATACAGGATGTCCAAGGGATGTCGCACATTTTAGTTCTCTAGGAATGCTTATTGAAAAACCGCTCGTCTCTTCTCACCAAGAACCAGAGAAACGAGGTCTATGCAGATGATCAGGTGAATTTGCTGATGATGAGATCACAATTTCCACACTCGGCAGCATGTTCTAGCGCTGACATTTTTGACCAAGATCTTCCATTTTCCCTCATAGCCTCCTGCTCCGGGAAACTTGCTAACTTATAAGGAAAATGTATATGAGGGAAATTACTAATACATATGAATGACAGGGCCAGTGGGGTTCATTTATTACTGGAGAGAATGGAGCTATTTCTGGAGAATACAATCTGTCCTTATTTTTATATGTGATTTTACTACTCCCAGAATCTTTCACACTTATGAACCTTATATTGTAAATCTTTAAATTACCTTTGTCTTCCCAGGAAAAAAGAAAAGACATTGTGTTACTTGTGGCAAATTCCATTTTACTCTCTTAAATGCCCTATTTTTCAACACTGGTTTTCTGATTATGGACGATCAGTTATGGGACGGCTTTAATCTCTCATTTTACGCTCAGTGACTTTTCCGCAGAATAAATGGCCATGATGATTGATTGGCTGGCTTTTGCTAAATTCCAAATAGTTTTCTCCGAGAAGGCAATCACAATGTAGCATAACAGAGAGCATCAGCAGACAGCTCACTTTGTTCTGATTGGACTTGGCCTCTAATTGGTTCTCAGAACCATTGAGGATGCAGACTCGGAAGGGAAATGAGCTTGAGCAAAAGCACATCTTCCATCTTCCGTTCCTATGAAATAAACATAATCGCAACTCTTCAACAGAGTAAAAAATTAGGTGCCTGCAATGGTTTTCATAACGGTGTAATGATTTGACATACCCACAAGAATTTCATAAAAAAGAATATCCCATCAAGTTAGATAACTCTTAGAGAGGGCGGCATTTTGAGGGTGTTATTTTAAGATAACACATCAGTGTCTTTATAAAAGCAAGGGCCCCTCCTTGTCACAATGACTTGTGGAATGACAAAAGGGGAACAAGAATACAAAGCTTATGGTTTATCTCCATAGGAAAACTAAAATTTAAATCAGACAATACCAATTTTTTGGTAATGACAGCTCCCATGCTCCTCTTGGATGGTTAGAAAGCTCAGATGAGAGAATATTGTTGTCTTAGAATAATAACCTGACATCTTCACTCAGATGGTCATCATCATCATCATAGAGAACTTTACTATACCCAGTTTGGACTAGAGGATCAGAACCCCTTGCTTCCCATCTCACCTCTCTCTACTCTGTCCAAAATCATCTTTCTAAAGCATGAACCGATTGTGTCATTTCTCTGCACCAGAACTTTTAGCACTTCCCTATTGTCACTAACTTAAAATAACAATCCATTTTGATAAAGCCCTTCATAGTTTGGATTGAGCCTATCTTTCTTGGCTTATTGTATGTTACTTTCCTGTCGTGCACTCTGTTACAGACAGATCAATCTTTGTGATACTCCTGAGTTTGTCATTATAGTTTTGTTTTTCCTCTATTCTTGGAATGGACTTCTTTATCACTTAGAATGATTTCCTTCAAGGCTCAGTTGACATGCTACCTCCTGTAGGAAACCTCTTTCCTTATTACCTAACTTATTAATGATTTTCCCCTCAAATGATCACGCTTGCAATGATCTGTTTCCATGCTAGATCCCTCCAGTAGAATATCAGTTCCACGAGGACAAGAATTGATTTTCATTTTGCTTTTACACTCCTACCACTTAGTCTACTCTGCTTCATGAATGCTTACTAGATTGGATTGAAGAGTTTTGTCAGCTCAAAAATAAATGTTCCTAATTCCTCTCCAACCTACTTTTAAAAGCACTGCATGGCTTATTTTCTTTTTAAAAATATTTTTGTTGTTTTGAGAATTAAGGGAATTCTATAATAACCCCAGAGATAAGTGGGATCACTGAAGGCTGTAGAGTTAAACTAGCATTTGGAATTCATAAATATATTGGGCTATGTGTTTGTCTTATGTAATTTCACCTAGAAAACGGCAGAGTACTAGATTCATTTTTTATGCATTTCTCTGAATGGGAAGAATCAACAATAGCTCAAGGTGGTCTTGTGGTCCATGAGCCACCACTATGACACTAGCCCATCAGGGTAAAATCTTTGCTCAGCCCTAATCATGGTTCTACTCCCCTAAGCTTTCTTTCCGCACCTTGATGGTCATCATTTTAAGAAGAACGCAAAAGGCAAATCTCATCTTCATAAAAACGCCTCATTATACTCCCCAGCTGCCATCTTTGAGCACAATGACTTTCTGAGCCCTGCCTTCATGCCAAATAGCATATTCTCTCCCTAAGAATTTTTGCCCACCTGATAATGTTTGCCAATTTTTCATACTTGTTTGTGTTTAACTCTTCCTTTTGATGATGGATCTTAAGAAGGTCAATGATAAAACCCTAAATAGGGAAGCTTTATGTTAGTTTCCTCATAATGGATTTTTAAAAAGTCTACTTGACAGTTCAGCATGAATGACCCATGGACATATGAATGACAATCAATATATAAGAATTAGCATGCGTCAATGGTCACTACAGCTGCATGATAATTGCTTCTAATTGTCTAAATTCAACTCCATTTGATATTTATTAAGTGCCTACTATGGCACTTGCACTAGAATTTAAAATAGCAAAAAAAAAAAAAAAAAGACTTAGAAGTAAAAAAAAAAATTCTTTTAATGGATCAACTCTCACCATTGGGATCATTTACATCAATTTCAATTTGGGGGGATGACAGACTTCTAGTATCAGCACCTCTGGCTTTCACAGCTAATTACAACCCAAAATTTCAAAAGGAAAATGTCCTTTCAAAACCACAGTAGCCACATTTTCTAAGAAGAGATAAGACTAATGGCACAGAAATAAGCCCTGGGGATTTTCTGGTGCTGGTGATTCTAACCATCCTAATGAGGAGCTATTGCTTAATAATGCTTCTCTGGATAGAAATTCCCAGTCCTGATGCCCAGTGAGTAACCTGAGAATGTTTTTGGAGATGTGTTCTTCATACCTAAGACAGAGAATAGAGATAAAGGAATGAAAACCACATATGGCCAGAGCTTCTATTTAGTTTAAGTCCTTCAGCTAAATGCTACTAAGCTGTTTATGGTGAGGATCTTTGATATAAAAGTCACTCACCTGAATCTTGAGAAGCTCTAAAGGAGCTATAGCCTAGATGGGAGAAGTAGGATGCTAAAACTTTCATTTTGAGGAGGTTCCCTTCTTGAAAGATCAGCATCCTCCTCCTATCCATAGCACTGACCTATCTTAAAAGAAGCCACCTAATAAATGAGAGCCCTATGAATACCAAATCTTCACTTCTTTCCCAGATTAGCAAACACATGGGCTTTCCTACCTGGCCACAAGTTTTAACTCCTCATCAAATTATTTTGAACTGCAGTGAGCACTTTGTATTCTTTTAGCCCTCCTTATTCTATCACTCATTATTCCTTAACAAACCCCAACCTTGGATTACTCCTACTAACTACTATCTTTAGTCCTTTTCATTTACTGCTCAATGGAGCTAAAGAAAATCATTAAACACGCTCTTATTCACTACAATGGCTATTCTCCAATGTTCTATCCATTCTCAAGTCTCCCATGGAATTATTCTCCTCACCCACTCAGATGAAAATGTTCCCCCATACTTTTGACTACACATATTCCAGGACTGATGCAGACACATAAACATATACATATTTGTGGGTGTATACCTTGACAATATATTATTGACCTTATATATGAATCTTGAAACCACTATAGCATATAGTTTTTGAGATGCTTCCTCGATGATTCTAGTTCATAAAACCAATCATGAACAATGCAGAATACTTAGATTTAAATTACTTATTTTCTTGATATTTAAAAAAGTTAATTTATCTCTCTATATATTATTTTAATGTAATAGATAATAAATATAAGATTTTCATCTGTGGTATTTCCTTTGAAATGAAGGTTTTCCCTCAAAATAACACTATAAAATATTTACAAATAGGCTTTCATTCCTGTACCATTTCTAAATTTGTTTTCCCTTGAATAGTTCTGTCTTAGAAGATGAACTCTCAAAAATGGACAGTTTTATTATTTAGAAAAATACACATCAGTTCCTCAATAAAATTCTGAGACAT
Source organism: Sminthopsis crassicaudata (assembly GCF_048593235.1). NCBI lineage: Eukaryota > Metazoa > Chordata > Mammalia > Dasyuromorphia > Dasyuridae > Sminthopsis > Sminthopsis crassicaudata. The sequence goes on from NC_133622.1 coordinate 12,820,350, forward strand.
AATAATTCAGCATACTTGGGGCAATAAAAGTACTATAGCATTATATTTCAAAATTTGCATGATAGTAATATTTCCTGAACAATTAAACTGAAGCCTGTGGTTCATATTGTAGTTGATATGTATAGGCTGATAAAATATCATTTTCATCTTGTCATCAAAAAAGAAATTAAGAATTGTGAAAAGGCTCAAATGCTTTTCTATTTGGAAGTCAGAAGGTAAAATGAGTAGTAAAATTAAGACATTCTGAATCACAAAGTTAAACACTGTAATGAGACATATAACATCTAAATATATGGTAAGGAGTTCAAATAAATCTGTGTAGTTGCTGGTCCACAGCAAAATTATTTTTAGTTAGCTAAATTATAAATGCCCAGAAGTATTATCTCAAAGGCCTTTTTCCTTCCCATCTCATCTCTGTGGAAATACTTTTTAAATATAGTTCAGATGCAACTAAAACTGTTGTTTATTACTCTTCAAGGATGTTTAAATGATCTCTGAAATATGTCTCTATAATGAAATATTATCATTGTGAATGAAAGATTAAAAGTTAAGCTGATTAAACTTAACTACGTAATTGCTAGAAAATGAAAAACCTATAAAGGACCATATCATCATTCTAGTCCAACTTCATCATTTAATCAATCAGTAACACTACATAATCAATAAGCTGCATAATGTCTCCAGCGTTACATCTATTATTTTATGAGCAGCCTACTTGGCTTATTTTGCTGTCCAATATTGCCTTTTTAAAGTACTGGGGTCATCATTGATGTTCATTCAACAATCAATCCGATTACCACATTTGAGCCTCTCAAGGGAAAAAAGGTTCTCCATCACCAACATGATTCTTCTCTTTCCCTTTATGTCATTTGGCTCTGGGTCAGATAATACAAATAGGGAGATGTGCCCAGGACAAAAAGAGTAGTCTAATGACTTTAGGAAATTTCAGGGTTTTTATTGATCCAGAACTTCTCCTTGAAACAAAAGCCCATCTGGCTGGTCTTCGTACATTTGATTCCCCTCCACATAGTTTATAATCCAGTAATAGCTGCCTTCTGGTGACCGGTCCCTTGCACCCAACACTCCATCTCCTTACTCGATGTCTCTTCAGGGATGTCCTTCACGCCTGAAACATGTGCTTTCTTCACCTCCAACTCTCAGACTTTCTTGTTTCCTATGAGACACATCCAAAAATTGATAAAGCTTCTAGAAGATATCTTCATTTACTTTTCTTTCTACCTTCCCTCTGATATTACTTTGCATCTACTATATATTTTTCTTACATACACACAGTTATTTGAGTGTTGTCTTAACCATCCAAATGTGAGCCCCTTGAGGGTGGGGACCTTGTTATAATATAATTAGCACTTAGTACAATGTATGGTCAATACTAACATCAAATATTTTCAGTCCCCTTAGCCCAGCAGTATTATTTTGCAGTTATAAGATATAGCAAAAATATTAAATGATGTGAATAAATAGCAAAGGGCAAGGGAATGATCCATTGTTGATATGAACAGGCTACCCCATATAATAAGGATCTTTAAAGAAGGAAAATATCTCCTCAGGGAAAGATAAGATCACAAGAGAAGATGGTTATGTATTTATTGAGTATAAGGCAAAAAAAAGGAAACACCTTCAGTGCTCCTTTTAGAACCTCTAATTCTAAGAGAAATGAAGACCTTGAGCAAAGAAATGGAGCTTTTTTTGGACAAATTTGGAAGCACATGGGAAAGAGATGCATAATATTGACAGGTATAAGTAGGATGTGTTCATATCATTACTGTGGTACATTCATAGACCCCTGGGAGTATCTCTGTATAATTAAGCCCCTTTGGAGAATTCAGAGAGGGGCACTACATAAGTTTGAGAATATCATTAAGGAATCCTCATGGTGTCATTCCTATTTTCTGTAGGATGCTTTGGATCGCCAGAGAAAGCGAGTGAATTATATTGAATTAGGAATCGTCCCATTGCCAATAATATCCCTTACTGTATTGTTTTGCCTCTTTACCTCTGTATGATGAGGTAACAATTTATTTAATAATGTGGTAGATACTACCATGATAAACATTTTGAAAAATAAACTGATGGGATGGGAAACTCAATCACATTTTGAGATACTCTCATGTCCAGTGGACATCCTAGAGGAAACCATCTAGTCGAATATGGTTTAAACTCATAAAGCTTAAGCCTACTGGTGTCTTCTCACATATTCCACAGTGCTGGCTTTAACACTACAGTTTGCTTTCTTTTCTACTAATGAAAAGTTTATTAAATATACCTTTCAGAATATATATATATATATATATATATATATATATATATATATATATATATATATATATATATATATATATATATATTATTAATGAAGTCTCCAGGGAAAGATAATCTATTGCAGAAGCAATGTTCCAAGTGAATAGTCTCATATCTAAATGATGACCTTGAATTCTGTGGATATTACTTACTACTGAGAACAATCTGAAAATAATAGAGTTCTCTATTGCAAATAAAAATGTAGACTACCTGAAAGACTTCTTCATTCAACAATGGATGAATCAGCTTTTCTTAGATGAGCTTTAAGCACTGACTCTATTCTCTCTTTCTTTCTGTCTCCCACTACAGATGAATTGAGGTTGAAGGCCATCAAAAAATTGGTGGTTGTCACTGAATAACCTTGATGGGGGACTAAGAGCAGGATATCTCCTTTAAAGATCAGTTTAAGATTTTAATAAACCTCTAAAAATTAGTGAGACATATTATCATAATGAATTGGACTTTTAGCATCTAATTTGGATAACCTTAAATAAGTAACTGCTGGGAAATGAGAGTTAAGACTATTCATCTGTTAAATGAGAATAATAATAATAGCATTTATCTCATAGTTATTTTGAGTATCAAAGGTCATTTATGTAAGATGTTATATAGACATCAAAGTATTATATAAATGTAAGATCTTAACATTACCACTCTGGAAATATAATAATCTACTATTGCAAATTCTTTTAAATATTACAAAAAATCTCTTTTCTGGTAAAAGAAGATGTTTATATGTAGTTGGTGCTCAATAAATGCTCATTGCACAAAGAGATAAATTGAGGCAAAGTTATCACAATTTGTTTTAAAGGCACATGTACTGTATAATATTAATGGTAAACATATAATAATCGTAGCACACATAGATCATGTATTTTATGGCATATGACATCTTGCTTTCTTAAAGTCATTCAAAAGAGGGACACTGATGCTTCCCATACCTATTTTAAAGATATTAAGAAAGACTATGGTGTAATGCAATCTTCAGAAGCATTCAGAAGATCTAGATTTAATTCTCATTTTTGCCACACACTGGCTGCAAATCTGGGCAAATCATTTAACTTCTCTGAACACTACACAATTCTCTGAGACTATAAGTTTGCAGAGAAGCTATCAGTATTCATTAAGAGTTTTATTTTTTAACAGTTACCCATATCAATGAAATCATACATCTATTTTCTATATCCTGTTTTACAGATACAAATAATAAAGTTGGAGAAATTAAATGACTTGCTCAGGATTACACAACTAGTAAAAGTCACAGCCAGAATTTTATCCCAAGATTTCTGATTTCAAATGCTTTGTGAATAAAAACTCTGTAACACCAATATGGATCGACTTTGCAAGTAATTGACACAGCATCATGTGGCCGTGGTATATTGGGGAGGTAACTACGATGCTGTTCAATGCAGAAAATCCAAGGACAATGGAATCCTTTGGATACTTATGCTAGTGTGCAATATCACAGGAGAACTGGACTTAGAAAAGAAAAAGGAAAATAGGGAAAGGGAGCCACAATTAAAATAAATGGAAGTAAACAGAGGGACTGCAAGAGTGAGCAGAGGTTTAAAAAAAGCCAGCTGTAGTCAATAGTTGGAATAGGGGGATGGAAGTGGGAACCATCAAAAATAGCACAGCTATGATGTTATTAAATTTGAGTCTCAGAAGAGTCCAATGACCTAGAGCTGAGCAGAGAGCTAATGCTCTTCTTAGTCCTTGACTAGAGATTTTGGAAAAACTCCATATTGCAGACAATGCAGAATCCTCAGCTTTTAGCATTGGACTATTAATTCAAAAGTCACATGCCCTCTTCTGATATGCTGGAAAATCAGTGAGTAAAGGCAGGATGGGGTGGTGGGGGGAGAAGCAGAGCAGTAACTAGATTATGATGATTCTGAAATCTTGATGAGGCTTATAATTTTTTATCTATGTGGGTAGTGAATGACTAATACTTAATTCTCTCTTGCCATTTGCTGCAATTAGGTCTCAAATATTTTTGTTATTGAATTTTGGACTGGCAGTGTCTTTGAAGAGAAAGGATCACATTAGTTGGAATGCTATGAATTATAAAAGCAACAACAGCTACTACTACTACTACTACTACTACTACTACTACTACTAATATTACTATTACTATCACTACTACAAATACTCCTCCTTCTACTACTACTACTACTACTACTACAAATACTACTATTACTACAAATACTATTACTACTATAAATACTCCTCCTCCTACAAATATTATCACTACTACTATTACTACCACTATTACAAATACTACTACTACTACTACTATTATTACTCTCACTACTACAAATATTCCTTCTCATTCTCCTACTACTATAACAAATACTACTACTACTATAAATACTCCTCCTACTACTACAAATACTACTATTACTACTACAATAAATACTACTGCTGCTACTAGTACTACTACTATTACTACTACTACTACTACTACTACTACTACTACTACTACTACTACTACTACTACTATTACCACCATATATAGAGAGTTTCTTATGTTGCAGGTACTGTATTATCTCATTTGAGCCTCAAAATGCCCCCATGAAGTTGGTTTTATTAATTTTTTTTATTTTATACTTGAGCAAACTAAGGACATCAAGGTTAAGTGATTTGCCTAAAGTCACACATCTAGTAAGTTTCTAAGATCATATTTATACATCATATTTTCTGACTATTCCACCTCAATCTTAGGGAAATCACATAAAATAGCAACTGTACCCAAAGACAAAATTCTCAAAATGTTTACTTTTCTGGTATTTGCCTATGTGGATCGTAGTAATAATCATGTGCAATTAAGTACTTCAAGAATACTACCCATCACACAAATAGTCAGAGAATCACATAATGACACAATTGGAAACTTCAGAAATCATCTAGTCCCACCTTTATCTGTACATATGTTCTCTCAACATTTCTTCCAAGTTGTCAACTCGCTTCTATTCTAGATCTCCTGTGATACAGAAATCACCAGCCCCCAAAATTGCCTATTGCACATCTTCTATTTATTGAATTCTTTAAAGAAAGGTGAAATATGCACCTCTCTGCTTCCTCTGGGGTCAAATAAACTAAGTTTAATCTAGTTTAAATAAGACAGTATTTGATATACTTCCTGATAGCTAATCATGTCCTCTCCAAATTTCCTCTTCTTAATGTTGAATATCTGCAGAATTTCAAATAATCCTCAAATGGCACGATTTCTCCTTTTGGTCATCATCTCCTTTTTAAGGCAGCATATGCTTGCTTAGCTCCTTGTTCACACTTGAGTAAGGGTATTGAATTCTGCTATCGCTAGGTAGCACTAGTTTATCATACCACTAGGATACCACTACTGATTGCAGCCACTCTAATTATTGAGGTTAAATATGGCACAACCTTATACATCTATATCTATGTAATATAGATACATTACTCTATATAATATGTATATTACATCTATATCTATCTAATATAGATCTATCAATCTATTTATATATGGAATTTATATATTTATATATGGATTTATATATGAAAAGATATGGAAAGATGGATATAGACTTCTGAAATTAACCCTTAAATACTAAGAAATGCCTGAGAGAAATGAGTAAAATGATCTCTCTGTGTGTATGTATGTATTCATGCATACATTTATATATGTATGCTGTATCCTTGCTTTTTTTCATTATGAAAATTTCCATTTTCCATTTCCATTTTTTCCATTTCCATTAATTTTTCCAAAAATGCATGGAGCCTGTATTTTATTCAATCCATGAATTTTCACTTCTTCCTAAACTTTCCAACATCAAATACAAACATCCTCCTAGATCCCGTTAATCCAATTCAATCGTGCTGCATAAAGTTTCCGAATAACTCCAAGAATGTACATTCAATTTTGTTTATAGGGGCTCTCTTCAGGGGACAATGAACTCTGACTATATTAGAATTTATGAAGCTGGCACAGCTCATTATTCCTACTGTCCCATTGTCGCTGCTGCACTGTGACTGTGCTGGCATTTTGCTGCACATTAAATCCCGCTATGAACTGCTTTGTGATATTATCACCTCCTCTGCTCATTTACTTCCTTCCTAAGGATGTCAAAGCTAAGTGGTTTTCATAAGATTAAAGACCCGGGTTCCAGTGCCAACTTGACTACTGGTTGGTCATGTGACCTTGGCCAAGTTTGCTAACCATCTGGAACCTAAATTTCCTCCTATTACATGTAAGAAGAAAGCTGGCATTAGAACACTGACTTTCTGACTCCCACTCATTGTCTGCCGATTCTCTGGGGATCCTGGGAAATTGAATGAACATATTACACATACACATAGACTATACCACTATACCTCCCTTCCTCCCTAGACTAGGAAATATCTAAAGAGATAATGCATTTTTTACTTGTTAAAATATGGTTGTCTTCAGTCATTTGTTCACCCACCAAGTATTTATTAAGCATTTAAAATGTGTCAGATACTATGGTAACTGCTGCTCTACAAAAAAATTAAAAACATATTTTCTGCCCTGAAGTATGTAACATTTTGGTGGAAGAAATACATGAAAACAGGCATTCATACAAATACATATGCATATATGTACATGTGTGTATGGCATACACACATAGTACAAATGGGAGGTTATCTCAGAGAGAAGGCACTAGAATTAGAGGGGACATCAGGTATGGCCTGTCACAGAAGGGGGGATTTAAACTGTACTTGAAGGAAACCAGAGTAACTAATAGGGGGAGATGATGAGATGATTTTAGATTTGGGGAATAAGTGAAAAAGAGAGTGAGGAAAAGAGGCAGAGGTAGAGAGAGAAACAGAGACAGAGAAAAAAAGAAGAAAAGAAGGAAGGAAGGAAGGAAGGAAGGAAGGAAGGAAGGAAGGAAGGAAGGAAGGAAGGAAGGAAGGAAGGAAGGAAGGAAGGAAGGAAGGAAGGAAGGAAGGAAGGAAGGAAGGAAGGAAGGAAGGAAGGAAGGAAGGAAGGAAGGAAGGAAGGAACTTGAGGAACCAACTTGAGGAAGCAGTTGTAGTCACTGAAATTTGAAGGAAAAAAACCTTGGCTCAGTTTTAATTCTCCACATCATGCTAGTGATGACAAAAACAATAATCTGGAGCTATATCACACTTTATGGCTATAAAATACTTTCACAGGCTGTCACTCACTTGGCCCTTACAGTCAGTCTGTGGAGAAGGTGACACAAGAAATATCATCTCTACTGTACAAACAAAGAAACTGAAACTTGGGGTGTTTGAGTGATTGTCCATCGTCTGAAAATTACTTAGTGGTAGAGTTACTTTTTTTAAAATGAAATTTTTTTTCTACTAATTGAAGGACAGTTTTTTATTCCTTCAGAGTCACAGAATCTCCAAGTTGGCAAGGAATTCAGAAACTCCTATTTGTATCTGAAAAAGAATAATTTCTGTTTTTTTTTCTTCAAGTACTGTATTAAGGCATGAGCTTCTGAGGAAACACATTTCATTTATGTGTAGCTGTAGTAAGATTTCCATCATATTGAATGAAAATCTTTCTTTCTCAACTTTTATCCATTAACACTAATTTTGACCTGGAGAGCCAAGTAGAACAAAATGAATGTCTCATCTATTTGATAGCCCTTAAAATACGGACGTACTTATTATTGCCCTTATCTCCTATCTGACTTCTCTTCTATAGCCTACACTTTTTTTCTATTCCATAAACTTCTCCTCACGTGGACAATTCTGAGGTCTTTTAATTATAATTTTAGTAAATTCATGGTCCCAAAAATCCTAGTGCAGTTTTAAACTATTAAATATTCATTGAATAATTTTATTTTATTAAATCTTTTTATCACATGAATTTCATTGGTTTTATTAATGTTATTTAATATTTATTGTTAGTTTAATATCTGTATTTAGTTAATTTAATAAATTATTTAGTCTAATATCAAATCTATTAATTTAATTAAATGTTGTTCTCAATTTTTATTATTTTACTTGTTAAATTAAACATTTATTACTTAAACATTTAATTGCTTAAAACTGCATTAGGACCTTTGGGATAGTTGTATAAGAATGGAAAGGTATTACTAAAGAATTAGTTTTCTAAATAAAACTAAGGAATGTCAATGTACTACAAGCTCAATGTGAAGCAACTGAGTGATATGTTAAAGAAAAAAAAAAAACTGACACATTTTTGGGTTCCCATAACAATGGGACCAATAATCCCATTGTACTGAGCTCTGAAAGACCACATCCAGAGGTCAATGCTATTTCTTGATATTGAGAGCCATGAAATAAAGGCAATAATCTACATATGGTTTTAGCAAGGAAAATATCATGAAGATTATCATTACTTTTTCCTAGACATTATGGGCTCTTAATGCTCCCACTGCAACCTGGGATTATATGAACTTTTTTGGCTGCCATATCCCACTCTGAAATCATAGTTGAATAGCAGTCCTAAATCATTTCCACATAAACTGCTAACAATATATCACTCATCTTATATTCACCATTTTTACCTCAGTTTAAAACTTTACATTTTCCTTTATGAAATTTTATCTGATCAGAGTCCAATGCACTAACTTATCAAGATCTTTTTTGAGTTTATCATGTAATGTATTAGCTATCTTCAGTTTTGTTTTCACCTTGCTGCTGTTTCTCAAACTCATAAAAATGAATAATCACCATCACCACAACTCATTTTGTGCATTTGTAGCTTATCTATAGAATACATTTCCATAAAGGGAGGTATAATTATAAGATATTGTACTACTTAATAACTAGCATTCTTGATGGATGAGCACAGACAGGAAAAGAAAATATACTGTAGTGGATTAGATTAGTAAAGAATTTTTATTACTTAAAAGAGATTGTCTTGTATCTCAAAATTCCAGATGAGAGGAGATGAGAGGAAAGGAAAACATACATAATAGTCATTTCTCTTTATGCCTTCCTCCTCCTAAAAGTTTTCCATGCAATGATATAGCATTTACTTTGGAATGGTATGCTTTTCTCTTAAAATATGGAGACATTAAAAAACATTAAAATTAGTCATTCAATGAACTGGGGACCTCATTCAATTGAGGCAGATATTTAAAAGACATATCATAATGCATAATAAAAATAAAATCAATTTAGCAAAATGGAGTTAAATAAAATAATCATTAAATTAATTATTTTTGAATAATGTAGATTTTTAAAATTAATAACATTCTTAAAAGGGAAATTTCATCCTCTGTGTTTCATCCATCTTGACATAAAAAAGGCTTGACCCAAAGTGATGGCATATTGAGCCATAAAGAACATTTTTTTTTAAGAATACTGTCAAGATGTGAGAATATGTAAATCTAGTCCATGGAAATCTAGAGCCTGGTGTTTTGGACCATGAGATACATTAAGAAAAGTATTATAAACAGTAAAGTTTTAGGGAGTCAAAGAAGAGATCAAGAGACATTTCTAAAGGAAAATATGAAGGATGAGAGAAAACTTTCAATTGGGAAATCATTAGGAGAATATATGTAAAAACCATTGTATAAAATGGTATAAAGATGGTATAAATGGTATAAAATATTAGGAATGGTATAAATGGTATAATAATTTTTTGTTGAAGTGAATGAGACTGCCAGCATACTACAGTGTGTAACAGAACATTTCTTGGGGCTCATGGATGAACTAGGTAGAGGCACTGCAACTTTTGATGGTACAGCTATAGCAAATGCAGTTGTTAAAGTACTTGCCTAGATCATAAAGTGTCGTACTTTATTTTCTACACACTACCATTCATTAGTAGAGGATTACTCCCAAAATGTTACTGTGTACCTAGGACACATGGTATGCATAGGAAAGCAAAAGAATTTGAGAAGATGACCCAATCATTGAGACTATTTCGGGAAATTTGTCTGGCTCTTGAAAATTCAGCTGCAGATATCCAGGCTATTCACAAGTTGTTGACTTTGATCAAGGAAATATAAAAGCTTCAGCAATTTCTGACAAAGGTGGTAAAAGACAGCATTATGATGTAATAAATTTTATTTTTTAAAAATGAAAAAAAAATGTTGGTATAATACACACACACACACACACACACACACACACACATATATATGTATATATATATATATATATATATATATGTATATATATATATATATATACATATATGTGTGTATTTTTTCCTGATGTTGATATAATTCACCAAAGATTTCTGAGCAAGCCAGTAACATCATCAGACTCATTGCTTAAGTAGACTATATTGGCAGCTAAATGAAGGATAAATTGGAGACACAGAGAAATGTTAGAATAAAGTTGTTATTATATTCCATGTAAGAGATGCAGAGTTCCTGCATTAATGTAGAAATAGAACAGACAAGAGACAAGAGATGGGGATGTATCAATAAGGTATATTTGACAGGACTTGACAACTAATTTGGATGTCGGGATAATTGTAAAAGAGAAGGGAGAGCTACAATATTTCAAACCTAGGTGATTAGAAAGATATTGTGAATCCTGGTGTAGAAATGTGAATTTGGAATGAGAATTCTTTTTGAAGAAGTGTTTATGGATACCAAGTAAATAGTTAGATTGATCTGTTTCTCCAGAAGCGATAATTCTTCATGAAAAAAAAATAAATTGTAATATAACCTAGAAACATGAAATTAATCACAACAATTCACATAGTTTGGGAACTTTTTTTTATATGTCTTTGACCTTCAGTGAACATCTGTTCTTCCTGTCATTGAGCAATCACCAGGAAAAAAAATACTGTTTCAAGGTCAAAGACTGTATATTCTGTTTTAAAAATGCCCAGGAGATTAAAAGTACCCAGAAGATCAAATATTAAATAGTATTACCATTTGGTTCAAGTGATTTGTACTTAATGAGGATTTATCATCAACCTAAGTAATAATATTAATTAATAACTGTTGATTATTCAAGGAAAAAATAGTATTCTCATTTGAGTTCTGATCACTATAGAATAAAAGTACAATGGTAATCTTGCTTCAGAAGTCTTGTGACCTCTGCCATACTCCTAAACCTTCATGGGCTTGATTTTGCTCACCTGAAAAATGAGAGGATTTTGACTTTATGGCTTCTAAGGCCCCTTCCAGCTTGAAATACACAATCCTAAAAGCCTATTAGTAATTTGCCTCTGCCGGTGTTTTTATGTCTAGGGGTATAACCCTACTATCACACCCCATAGATATCACTGTTTTGCTATATGTTACTTTATGGTGCTGTTTGCAATCTTTTTAGAGATACACTTCACTGAACTCTGCTATAAGTTACTCAGGGTCAGAGGCTATGTAATTTTACTCTTGTATTTCCAGAGCATCACATTAGCTCTGGAAATACACACATTGATATTCTTTTACATAGTAGATTTTTGGAAAATGTTTGCTATTGGTATGGATGAGTAATAGATGTATCTAAATGTGAGTCCTCCTTTTAGAAGTTAATAGGAATAGAAACACAGCATCCTAAAACTCACAAATAAACCAGAAATGTGCCAGCATGGAACTTGGTGGGCGGAAGTCGGGAGGCGCTGATTTAGGGTTAGATTTTTGTTAGAATTTTGTTCAGCAAAACATAGATAAATAGATTACTCATTGGAAATCTGTTCTCTCAAAACACAGAAAGCACAAAAAGAAACAACATACATGTGACCTTTCTACCACTTACAGGACACCATATAGTAAGGGAGAAGAGGGAATGGGTGACAAAATAAAATGATGAAGTAGAATGGAAACTCCTTGACTTTTCCCTCTGAGAAACTAAGAGCAATAGATGACATCTGTTACCAAAACAACGGAAGAAGCCATGAACTCTTTGCTGCATCTTCAACAGACATTCATAAAGGCTATTGCTAAAAGCCATTGCCATAAAAGCTGAGGCTGCATCTCTCTTAAACTGGCTACATCTGCTTCGCAGTTATACTTGTTTATTTTCTTGTTGGTATATTCTGAGGGTTTCAGGCCCTAAAAAGCATTTCCCTAAGACTGATGATTCAGGACCACAGACAGCATACCCTATTCATTCCATAATGAAAACATTGTGCAGTGCTCATATGAGACATATTAGGTGACGAGAGAGAGAGAGAGAGAGAGAGAGAGAGAGAGAGAGAGAGAGAGAGAGAGAGAGAGAGAGAGAGAGAGAAGGATACTGAGAGGAACAAGAAGAGAGGGAAGGATAAGGAATAAGAAAACTTAACAGAACTAATCAGATGACAAAGGGAATGGAGAAAAGTTAGTGAAAATTGTGAAAAAGGAATCCCTCAATTAATAGAGATAGGCTGCATAACAAAAATAAATAAAAGAATGGGTAAATGAGTTAATAAATAAGTAGATGAATAAATAAATATAATTTACAAGTATCTAATATTCTTTTTAGGTTTAATACAAGACTAAAGTGACATTTATGTGAAAAATGTAAAAATGAAGTAGAAAGTATGATAAATGTATGAAAAGGGGGCATCTTGATCCAAAACAATACAATGCACTTACCAAGCAAAATAAACTCAGAAACCATTATTTTTCTTTTAATATATATCTCTACATAATGTTTCAAAAGGTTCAACATCTGGATTATTTTTCTGCCATGATCTGTGATACACACACACACACACACACACACACACACACACACACACACACACACCTAGTAGGCACATAGACTTAGATTTGGAAGATGTACTGAAATGGCAGTACATCCCTTTTAGCAAGACTCTTCTTTTCCTTAACTCTGCAGACCAGAAACACAACTCATTATGCATTAGAAATGCAGCATTAATACAAATTTTCAATGAAAAGTATGCAAAAGGATGTGGCAAAAATTTTCATTCTTAATCAGACCTCTGTAGTCTCTTTTCATTTTAGTTTAGGATGAAAACTAAATATTTCACTTAATCATCAAATCTTATTGTTTTAGGTACAAATTGCTTATCGAGGCTCATCCCAGTTGAAAAATTATATGCACTGAAAAACACATCAATTGTGTTAAATACAATTTCCTATCAATAAGAAATAGAGAATTGAACTTGTTTCCCTGCATGCTTTATTTTGTTTATTATTCATTTGGAAATAACAAGGCTTCTGATAGCAACAGGTCTAAACACAATCATTTTCTGTACTATACTAAATAAAAATCAAATACTATTTCAGATGGATCAATTAAGACTTACAAATAGGGAGCCCAAAAGAGTAAGCAATATTAAGTTCAAGTCCCTCAGACTTCAAGAATATATTTAACTCTCACCAGAACTTTAAAAGTTGTGAAATAGTGAAAACAGTGGAAAATGTGAAAGATATAAAAATATGAAAATATAAAGATTGAAAAATATAAAGATTTCCAGATCAGCTCATGTGGTTTTCATACCAGCATTACTGATAATTAGCTATGTGACCTTCAGCAAGTTGCTTTTTAAAAAGATATTGAGTTTTAAGGATGTGTATCTGTGACATTTTTTGTGCCTCCAGATATGTAAACTGGGATCACATTTGTTAAGAGATGTACTGCTATTTTATTATCTAATGTGGATATGTGTGTATGTATATATATATATATATATATATATATATATATATATATATATATATATATATATGCTCGGTATGTCCATGTATATTTATATTTAGAGATGTTTTCTTTTTTCCCCTCAATAAGGAAGGAATAAAATAGATCTCTATTCATTTTTTAAGTAGGGAGATGGGGGTACACCAGATGTAAAATATTATATCACTTTCAGATGAGGTCACTTATTTAAATGTTTATTCTGTTACAAGATATGACTCATGTGAAGGAAATAATCTGAAAATGTAATGTAAAAACAATTTCTCCTGTTCTTATACTATAGCTAACCCTTTCTCTTTTATTTGTCCTTCTTATATTGCTTTGGGTTTTTTTTTCAATTATCTATCCTGTATAGAGAAAAAGCTGAGGGTAAGGATAGACTAATCATATCAAAAACTAGGTTTCATACATACCTTAACTAGCACTGACTTTATGAACGACAAGGCACATAAATATACAACCCATCCACAAATACATAGAAAAGGAATAATGAACACCGATTTAAATAATGAGTTTGCAGAACAAACATTTTTACACATTTAGTAAAGGAAAAAATAATGGCAGAATGCTAATTCTGGGACGTCTGCAATGTTTCAATGAATCTTGGATCTCATCAAGGTTTTTTTCGGGTATTTCCTCTATCATTCATATCATAATCTATCCATAACTCTTTATGTTCTATAAATGCTCCATAGATAATCTTTCCAACAGTTTCAACTTTACCTTTTAAAATTTCAGCGTTACCAATCCATCATTTAGGCTCTCTTCTGAAATACATTTTCTCTGTAATATCCCTTTTTTTCACTTTTGAATAATATCATGAGTGGAAATAGACTACTATGGGGCAGTTAGATGGCGCAATGGATGGAGCAACAGCCCTGAATTCAGGAGGACCTGAGTTCAAGTTTGGTCTCGGACACTTAGCACTTCCTAGTTGTGTGACCCTGGGCAAGTCACTTAACCCCAGCCTCAAAAAAAAAAAAAAAAAAAAAAAAAAGGAAATAGATTACTACTTATTTGATCCTATAGCATGTCTTTCCAACATTTTGGATCATCTGAAAAAAAAATTCTCTTTGCAGATGGCAACTTTCAGAATTCATAATCATAAAGCATTACCAGAAGAATATTTATATTAAAAAACAGGATTTTCAAATGAAAATTAGATTGATTATACCAACATAAAAATGACCTTTTTATGAGGACAAAAATATCAAAAAAAAGCTGGTTGTAAAATATGATATACATTTAAGAAAAAAGATAAATGTTTTTAGATTACTCAAAAAATTTTATTTATATAGCTTTCATTAAAAAAGTATTGAAGGTGCTCAGGATAATGAAGACTAAATAATTTAATGGAAGAGATTTTATTTTTTCAAACTTTAAATTGTTATGGGAGAAACACATAACAGAATGATCCATTTGTGAACAGAGCAGTTAGGAAGCTAGCTGACAGAGTGGATGGGGTGCCAGACTTGGCATAAGGAAAACTCATTTTTTCACATTCAAATCTGGTGTCAGATACTTATTGGCTGTGTGAACCTGGATAAGTCATTCAATCTTGTTTGTAAACAAGGTTTATCAACCTCATCTGTAAAATTAATTGGAAAAGGAAAGAACAATACATTCCATTTTCTCCCAAGATAACTCCCAATGCAATCACGAAGAGTTGGACACTACTGAAAGAGAAATGAACAAATGTTCAATTCAAAATAAAATTCAATCTCAAATTAAAATCCAAATAAGTATGATATTTTATCATGTAGAATGACAACAAATTTTATCTGAACTGTTAAAAAAAAACCAGTTCTAAAAATAGGAAATGGAAAAAAGATATTGAAGTTAATGTTCACATTTCCTGGAAATTTTAAATTGATTTATAGCACTGAACCAAACATGGAGCCACCAAATATCTATGAAATACCTTAAGCTATCACCTATCAGGCTCCTTATAAAGAAGAGAGAAATATACATAAAGGATAATATCAATTTTAACTGTAAATTCACCTAAATAATATGAAAGATAATGGAATATTATATGAAATAGTATCTCAGAATATTAAAAAGCAGTGAATCAAAACCAAGTATATGGAAAGATTCATGTTAGATCTAACTGAAACATATCAGCCCAGGAGTATTGATACATAAAATCTGCAGGAACATTAAAAAGGTAGATGGAATACAGAATGTATTTGTGAATGCGTCTACTTTTGCTTTATTTCCCTTATCCATAATTGTGAAACTACTACCTGGTACCTCAGGTCCTTATGTGCAATAAAAATGACATTTATGTTATAATCAGAAATAGTAACTCAATGAGAAAAGTGAACCATAAGGGTTGTACTAAAGAGAGTCGATACTTTAAAGCCATGAAGGAATCATTTTTATGAGTGATATCATTATTGCCATAATTTAATTTCTTACCATTTTTGGTTTTGTGCAGCAAAATTTCTCAACAGCAATATTCCTTCCCTTTCATTTTACCTAATGGACAGCTATTATCTTTTTAGTAATTAAAATTAATGTTGATGTAAGTCTGTTATATATTTCTACATATATATGTATGTAAATGTATATACATGGGTAGACATAGATTTAAAATTCTAAATATATGCAAGGAGATATATGTCTATGAATATATGCTATAGTTTAGACTTTTATTTTTGAGATGCACGAGGGACATGATGGGTGAATTGGATTTAAGTGAGGCTAAATTGCTGTCAGCAGTCTTCCATAAACATTCAAATCCAATGGCAGGACAAAACTCAGGCTGATGGGCAATGACTTGAGTTGCAATGAATGATTTTGACATCTTCAATGGCAGCCCCATTGGAACTGATTGTTCTCATTCTCATTCTGCCAAGGGAAATCTTGTCTACTAAAAAGGTTGTAGTGTGGTAGGGCCACTGCCCATGTTGCAACTTCACTCTCTTTATTATAATATTTTATTGTTTTTTTCTTTAACTTGTTACTTCCTGAGTCAAAATACAAACTGAAAACCAATTGATAAGTTGTTTTTTTAATGTCAATAAGTTTCTCAGTCAACATTAAAGTTGTTGAGAGGCTTATGGAGGAGAATTCTTTATTTGAAACTTCAGTTCTATTTTGGGGAAAAACTTTAAAGATCATATTATAGAAATAAACCTTCTTTTAAAAATCACTGCTCTAAATGTCTACATTGTTAATTTGATAGCTACCATATTGGTGACTGATATAGTGTTTTTAGCCCTTCTCTTTGGTATTAGCAAAATAGCATGGAGATATTCAGTAATGTTTGGCAAAGTTTGATGTAACGGGAACCTATATGATCCAGTACTAATTATATAATGCTATGGTCTTTAACATGGGTATTATATTAACTTTTGCTGATTTTTGTAAAAGTTTTACTCTACAAATCTTGGAGCTAATATGTCTGAAAGATAGCAAACGGGATAAAAATTCTAAAGCTAAAATTCTGATTGATCCTTTGTCAAGTATATAAGAGAGGATTCCTATACTCAATAGGAAATTCAACTGGATGATTTTCTAGTTTTAAAGAACTAAAAATAAGTAATCTCAATAGTGATTAGACAAAGTAATAGCATGTCATTTATTATTTCATTTCCAAAGACATCTACTCAAGTGCTTAATCTCTATGTAACTAGGATAACAATAGGGAAACTGAGGCTAGATATCATTAACTTGTAAATTTAATTAATTCCTAGAATAGTGATTTGCATATGGGGGGTCATTTGATTAATATTTATTGTACTGAATTTATGTTGAATTGATGATGATCAATACAATTAGTGATGTTCTCCCTAAATTAATTTCAAACATAAAGTATTAAATAGAGTTCTTGTGTCTTTGCTCACAAGCTGCTCACACCCCAATTCCCCAAACACTTATTTAATGTATCTGTTTATACTAGGCTAATTGACATATCTCAATCAGACATTTGGCTCCAGGGACTGTTGTGTTTATTTTCAGCTCTTGCACTCATTCATCTACTAGGTACTGAGATCTTTCTTTAATGGTGTGAAAGTTCAGCTTCATTTGAACCACTACTTTGCCCCTTCATTAAAAGTCTCAGTGTTAGAATATAAAAGTGTCTTTAGACATTATAAGCAGCAAGAAAGGGGAGGGGGAGTTTATGAAATCGTGCAAAGGAGCCAAAGAGCTTAATCATAATATCAGCTAATTTCTCATAAATGTATGTGTATTATTGTGTCAATACTCCTATACAACAAAGATGACAGAATTTTAATTAAGAAAAATAGATGGGAGAAGATTTCTGATTATATATATTACCTCATTTTCATTGTCTTTAAGGAATATTCCTAGTCTGCTAATAAACACCAAGTAAGCAAGCCGATTGGAGCATAATCTGTGACAACAGAAGTGTTTCTGGGAAATAATTGCCCATTATCTCGTTGTCATGATTAGTTACTCACTGAAACAAGACTGGGATTGTTAGGGCATGTTTTCTCCAGAGAAATCAAACTCATCCCTGAATGTTACTTGGCCTTTATAAACTTATTTTCCTAAATATATTTTTTTTATTTAATGCACTTTAGAAGTTCTAAAATGTATAAGGGGAATTTCAATTTAATCATATATACATATATATATGCTATATATTTTCTGCATATTATTTTAAAAATACATTTCCATATAGAAATATAGTTAGAAGAATAGCACACATTTAATCTATATTGGATTCCTTGCTGTCTAGGGCAGGGAGATGGGAGAGAGAGGGAGAAAATTTGGAACATGAGATTTTGAAAAAGTGAATGTTGAAAATACCTTGGAAAATTAAAATGCTATTTAAAAATAATATAATACATGTTTTTTAAAGAAATTAACCACAAAAGAAAAAAATTCTTAAAGTAAAAGCTAAGAGGGATTAAATGACTTTTCCTTAGTCAATTATATAATGTAGTAGAGAGAAGACTAGATTTGAGACAGAGGAGCCAATTTAGAATCCTGGTTTTGTTCCTAACTACATTTGTAACTTTGAGAAGGTCAGAGACATGGAGAGTAGCATAACTTTATCTCATTGAGATTCAGTTTTCTCATGAAATGAAAGGATGGCCTCTAATGCCCCTCCCAGTCCTAAATCTTATAGATTAGTACTACAGTACATGTCACCTTTGCAGCTATTAAGTATGTATGAACACTTATCTTGGGTAAAATATTAAAGATGAATCTTTATAAACCATCTAAATAATGACATCTGTACACCCTCATAAAGAAAAGTACACGACAATGATTTGAAAATTGGACATCATCCTGGAATTTCCAATTAATCCTGTCAGATTTTGCTCATCTAATTAAAATATATATATATATATATATATATATATATATATATATATATATATATCCTATTTCTTTGAAAATCACAGCCATCCCCATGAGGTTCAAGAATAGAAGGGGAGAAATAATATCCATGCATTTACAACCCTCACCTATGTTTATATACATAGATAAATGGATAACAGCTTCTGAATGCTTCAAGGATGCCTGACAACATCAGTTCAGAAACTTCATCTGCAATTCTGATCAAAGATCTAAAGGTTAGGTTACCTTTTAGCCAATCTTCTTCTGATGAGTCCCTGTATAAATATTCAGCTACTGATGTACTCTAATAAAACTGGACATTAGGGGGGAAATTATGCAAATCCTTCAGCACTAGGGGAGCATGTGAAAAAAGAAAAATCAGTGTTGTCTGTTCTGCAAGGTGTTTTATGAGGTTTGTATCAGTCTCAGATTTTTTTTTCACACCACTCGAGGTTTGTCCCTTTCATCATCTCCAGTCAACCACAGTCGAATGTCCCCACAATCACACCTGCCATGTCTTAGTGTCGACTACTACTAAGTATGAAGTGGAATTCCAAGGATATTACCTATTTAATTATATTTTAGTGGACACTAAATCTAAATGGAGCTGAGGATGTTGGGTTTGAAGAAAGAAGGCTCAAGAGGGCGAATTGGTCTTCAGTCTGAAGTGCTGTCCCGCAAAGGAGTGGAGATTTGTTCTTTTGTTTTGTTTTGTTTTTTGTTTTTCTTTTTGGTTGCTTTTTTTTGTTTTGTTTTGTTTTGTTTTTTGCCAAGGCAATTGTAGTTAAGTGACAGCTAGGGAGTGTCTGAGACCAGATTTGAACTTAGGTCCTCCTGACTTCAGGGTTGGTGCAATTTGTTCTAATTCTTAAACCAGACCAAAGAACATGAAGAGAAATTTCAGTGGCAAATATATACTTGGTATCATAAAAACCGTTCTAATAATTAGAATTATCTAAAAGCAGAGCAGATATTATAAATATGATTCCTCCAAAATGGAGGTTATTTTTTTAAAAAAAGGCTGAATGCCTATTTAAAAGTTTGATATAGAATAGATTCTTGTCCAGGTATAGTTTAAATCAGATGGTCACCTGAAATGTTATGATTCTGGAAAGGAGAGAGGAAGTTCAGGCAGTGGAGTCCAAAGTACTTTCAGTACTTATCTTTATACTCCAGTCAGAAATATCCTCTTGACCTTATCCCAAAGAGGAGGCAAACCTCATTTTATGAAACAATTCACTAAACTGTACCATTATTAACTTATGCTGATTTATCTAGAGAAAGTCTTACATAACGCTTTAAAGTATTTAAATATTAAGATAGTTTAATTGTCTTCAAAATAATCAAATAATCATTTTTTTTGTATTTTACTGGCATAACATATGACTTTCAGCACATCATTTCTGTAAAAAACTGGAAAAGAATATTCTTTCTTTATTGGATGGAGAGAAAGGAATGAACAGCTTTTCTACCATGAAAAGGGGGAACTGCTTTTAAAAAGTAAGGAAAACTATTCAATTTTAATAGTTGGAGAAAATTGTGTACGTAAAATTTGCTTGACAGTTTTAAAATGTCAAATTTCTTTCCGTTTGAAATTCTTCTCTCCAAAAGTCTCAGAACACCCCAGATATAACAATATCTTAATCTCACTTGGAAGAATGATGCATGTTTACCATGCCTTCTTCCAGTCAAGCTGCCTAACTCTATAGTGCTAATGCAGTCTGGGAATCACGCCATGCCAAATGAAGCAGCCATTTTAGAGTTTTTGATCAAAATATTTTTTCAATGCCTACCTTATAGCAGAAACAAAAATGTTTTTAGGAACTTAACTTTTGTTGAATAATTTAGAGGTCCTACTTCTTGGACTCAGACAGTAAATGCTACTGGGCCAGGTCATATCTTTGTGATTTTAGCAAAAATGATAAAAAAGCAACAATAACAAAGTTGTGTCTTATTTTCTTTTCAGAGATAAGAGAAATCATTTGCAGATTTTCTTTGTGACTTTATTGGTTTCAAGAACTTCTGAGAGAGGAAACTTTTATCTTTTGAAGCAATGGGTACTTGTTCTGAATCTCCTACAGCAGTAAGTTCACAGAACCATTATAAATCAGAGGTAAGACTTGAATTCAGGTATTCTGGGATCCCTTGATGGCATTTTATCTTTTGGGGATAATTATGAGAAACTCGCAGTGGATCTGAAATAATTCATATGGTAAATAGATTCACTGACTTCCAAAGTACTTGTTATGGGCTTCACAGGGTTAAAAGATTTCCACTTTTGAGTCACAATTGATTAGTTTAGTACTTATATTCCTACTCAGGACAGACAGACAAGTGGATTTATTTTCCATCATAGTTGTACTCTCTGCAGGACAATTTGAACGCTCGGCAGTTCATTTTGAGAAAGGAGCTCAGTGTCTAATACTCTGTCTTGCCAAGTGATCTCCAGCATCTCCATGAGACACTTTAAATGGGCAGTTTCCCAGCATGGCACTGATAGATGGTCCAGGTTTCACAGACATAGAACAATTGGATCAGCCCAATGGTTCTGCAGACCTTCAGTTTGGTGCACAGCCTTTGACCACTTCTCTCCCACATTTCCTTTTGAAGCTTCTGAAATGGTCAGTTATCTCTGAAATGTGTCAGTAACCTCATCATCTAGGTGGACATTGCTGGAAAGTATTCTGCCATGATAAGTGAACTCATAATTGCAATGTCTGTGGCTTTGGTCAAGTCTCTTATATGTTTGGATCTCAATTGGATGAGATGATTTTTGTGGTCCTCTCTAGCTCTAGATCTATAACTGACCAGATTCACATCAGGGAAATGCACATGGTACTGGACACATAGTGAATACTCAATAAAAACTCATGGAATTGCTGAGTTTTGACTATCATTATTCAGGCTTTTGCCCAATCCTTTCTGATTTTCTATGTTTTCTCTTGTAGTTTACTCTCTTGCATATTTAAGAAAAAATGTCTTTTTTGTCTGTAAAAAATAGTTTCCTCTCAAGTGAATTATCATAAAATCTTACAAAAGAATAATGGAAAAACAGAATCGCCATTTATTAAATTATTTTGGACCTGCTGACTGATTACTTTTGAATTACAATGCTTCATTTCACCCTGGCCCAGAGCATGTAAGCACGGGATAATTTGCTTTGCTGAGTCTTTGATGAGCTTATTAAGGGGCATTCAGTAATAAAGGCTATTTCAGTACAGGAAAATGGCTTTAGATATCAACAATTAAATTGGGCACCCACTAGTGGAAAATGAGAAAAATAATTCTTAGGGGTAGGGAAAGCTTTCAGAAGTATGCAAATAATGAAATTTATTTCCATTATTTTGCATAATTATGGAAGGTTTTTTTTTTCCTTATGACTATTAGAGGTCTAGAGGGAAAGGGCTCATATAGGTAACAGCCACTCAGTTTATTCAGATTGAACACTTATTGACTCACAAATATATTTAAGGTAAATGTAAGTCATACATTACACCATGGTAAACTAGTCAAGCTTGCTTTCTCTGAAAATACAGCTCAATTCAAGTAAACTTAGAATATATGATAAAAGTCATTGCTATCTTGTATTCTAACTAGAGGCATTTTAATGGAAAATTGTTCCCTTAATGAATTTTCCCTCTTCCTTCTTTTCTTTCTTCTTACCTTACAACTGTCACGGTTGAAAATAGCAACAAAACTTAACTAGTGATTGCAAAACCAACTGGATACTGAAGGTTGCCTTTAAATCAAACATAACCCAAATTTAAAAAATAGAAAAACCTTTTTCAAAATAATAAAAACAATTCACCTTATCTAAAGAAATTTTCCTTTTTACCTAGAACATTTCTGACAGTATGAAATTTGCAATGAAAAATAAATGTGGCAAAAGTTAACACATGCTTTATAATTATAGAAATTAACACCACAGACCTCCTAAAAATAACACAGATATGTTGAAATAATCCACAACTTTGTATACACACAGAGAGACATACATTTAATAAGAATAACAATTTTGTTCTATCCGGCAAAGCAGAACGTTGGCTGAACTAGGTACCCCTGGAGAACACTAAAGATGTCAAGAGCAGCACCTTCTTTAAAATATAGAACACAGCGGATAAAAGAGATTCCAATGCATCAATGTGCATTTTTGTGAAAATATTCCCCAGGCCCTCCCTCGATGTTCACTTTCCACTGCATGTTTAGCAAAGGAGAAGCAGAGAGGAAGTCTGAATGCCTTGGCTCTGAATTTAAAACTCTTTTTATGTCTTCAAGATGTCAAGGGAATTAACAAAAAAATAATGCAATACCAGACTTAAAACTATATTATAAACCAGTGGTCATCAAAACCATTTGGGACTAGCTAAGAAACAGGGGAGTAGGTTAGGTTCACAAGGCATGATAGTCAATAACTACAGTAATCTAGTGTTTAATAAATCTGGAAAAAGAACTCACTATTTAACAAAACTTTCTGGGGAAATTGGAAAAATGTCTGGAAGAAACTAGGCATTGATCCACATTTAACACCCTATACCAAGATAAGGTTGAAAGAGGTTCATGATTTAAATAGAAAGAACAATACTCTAAAAACAATACTCTAAACACATTAAAAGGACAAAGGATAATCTATCGCTCAAATCTGTGGAGAAGGAAGGGATTTATGGCCAAGAAAGAACTAGGATATATTACAAAATATAAAATGGATAATTTTGATTATATTAAGTTTTAAAATTGTGCTCAGATAAAACCAATGCAGACAAGATTAGAAGGGAAGCAAAAAATTGGGGAAAAAATTGTACATCCAAGGTTTCTGATAAGGGCCCCATTTCTAAAAAATATAGATAATTGACTCAAATTTATAAGAATTCAAGCCTTTCTCCAATGATAAATGGTCAAAGGATATGAACAGACAATTTTCAGATGAAGAAAAGTTTACCCTTTCATCCTGTATTTCTACTGGGCCTGTATCCCAAAGAGATCATACAAAAGGGAAAGGGACCTATGTGTGCAAAAATGTTTGGAGAAGCCCTTTTTGTATTGCCAAGAAATTGGAAAATGAGTGGCTGAGATGAATCATAAAGGGTCAAAGAAAGAAAGAGGGAATCAAGTATCATACAGAAATATTGGCAGAAATTATTTTGGGAGGTATTGATGAGAGAATGACAAAATTAAATTGTGGGCCAAATATTAAGCATTCATTGGCTCACAACGCAATGATAAGGTTCTCCTCACAATCTGTCCCATCCTCCTGCCATTCCTTCAGAAAATCAGAAGTTTACAACAAAACCTAATCCTTATTCATTCTAGTCTTCAGCCTTATCTTCCAGTGAATGATCATTACCGCGAACCTCTCTTCCAAGCTCTAGTTTCCAATTTCTAAGTAGTTGTATATTCTTGTTCCTCTTCAGTGTCTATGTATCAAAATATAATTTTTCCTTCCCCTGTACTCCCAGTCCTCTAAGTACTTCCTCCTCTTGATTTTCTTGTCTGTGCTTACGGTACCACCATTTTCTCTGTCACTCAAACTCAAAATTTTCAAGGAATTCTTAAATTCATCCTTTTCCTTACTTTGCATATCCAATGAGTCACAAAACTCTGAAAAGTCTATCTTTTTTTTTTCATGTCCATCTATCCTTTTTTCAGTCTTATGGTGACATCTCTGATTCAGGTCATCTTTCATCTGCATTATTTGTAATACCTGCATTCCAACTTTGTATCATTTCACTTCCAGTTTAATCCCTATAAAGTATAGGTATTTTTAATGTGATCCCCTTTTCTAAATCTTCCTAAACTTCTCTATTTATTTATTGAATAAATTCCAAATTTCTAAGATTACAAAGCAAGATTTTCCATATTTATTTACCTACCTACCTTTCTATCTTTATCAATACCATTTCCCCTGTGTATATTTTGGCAGAGAACATAAACACAACAAAAAACATAAGACAACTCGACTTTGAGCTATTAGGACATGGGATTGGGCCCACAGGATCTGGCCTCTGGCCCAAATTAGCTCCAACACTGGCAAGTCATTAAATATTCTATATCCCAGGCACTAAGACTATAAATGACAAAGAATTTATTGTTGGACATCCATGTCACAGGTTCCACTTAGGGACTTTTCCACATAACGGAAAGCAAAGCCATGGTCTCCCCAACATGTCTGATTCTCCTCTAGTCAATCTGAACTACTTAGTGTCCCCAATACCTACTTTGGGCTCTCTCAGTTACATATTTTTACTAATGCTTTTCCCTCTACCTAGAATATTCATCCTTCATGCCTTTGAAGTTACATATTTTTTACTAATGCTTTTCCCTCTACCTAGAATATTCATCCTTCAAGCTTTTTTTTAGCCTTTGAAGTTTAAGACTAAAACTGCTAGAAATAAATCTTTTGGTCCTTTGAAATCCTAAAACCAAGCTCATGATGTCTCTTTAAGGCATTTAACAAATTAGAATAATTTGTGTACATTTTATTATCCTGCCAGGAACTATATATTGATAATTTTGAACTGGCCTTTGCACAAAACAGTAAAATTTTTGTGGAATGAATGCATGTGGAGATACCCCACAGGTCATGCAAGGATACCCTGAGTTCTTATTATCATTTCTGTGATCATTTCATTGCAGTACTCTAGCAGAAGAAAGCCTGAATTTTTGAAACAAGCAAGACAAAAGACAATTTGTAAAAAAAATTTAAGACATATATTCTAAACTCATTTTATAACGGGATGCAAAGAAGCTAAGTAATTTGTCCAATGTCCCACAGGTAATTTTTGGCAAAGATATATACATATATATATATATAATAATAATTATTATTATTATTAGCTTTAAATCTAGAATTCATTTTGTGAGTCTAAAATGTCAAAATATCTCTTATGATCCTTTTATTCAAACAAAAATATATTTTCATTAATAGATAAATAAAGAAAAATATCATTTTGGGAGCTACTTCTAACTTCTGCCTGCCTATAAAAAAATTTTTAAGACATATATTCTAAACTCGTTTTATAACGGGATGCAAAGAAGCTAAGTAATTTGTCCAATGTCCCACAGGTAATTTTTGGCAAAGATATATACATATATATATATATATATATACATATATATAACAATAATTATTATTACTATTAGCTTTAAATCTATAATTCATTTTTTGAGTCTAAAATGTCAAAATATCTCTTATGATCCTTTTATTCAAACAAAAATATATTTTCATTAAGAGATAAATAAAGAAAAATATCATTTTGGGAGCTACTTCTAACTTCTGCCTGTCTATAAAAAAATGAAACTAATGAATATATACATTGGCATCACTCCAACCTAAAAACTGAAAGAACATAGACTGGAGAAATAATCAGCCTCAAATTCTATCTTCTTTTCTGCTACACAATAAAATATGGCGAGCAAAATTATTTTAAAAGAAATCATTCAGGCAAATTGGGATTCTGACCCAACAGTAGAATCATGCAATCTCACACATCTCCATGGTTTATAGGAAATTCATTCAAAATTCTTCACTAGGTGTTCTGCTCTTGGGAAATGAGTGCAGAGTAATGTTTATATTCTTCTCCAAGACAATTCTAAAGAAGACTTATTAAAACAAGGTTAAGTGCTCAGACAGATTAAATCAAACTATTGTTTTTCTTCAGTGCATAGAAACACCCAATCACCAAGAGGGATGGACACTGCAAACAAATCAATCACAGGGAATGCTTCTTTCAACACATTGTATGGCTGTTTAATTAGGTTTGGAAGAATCTCACTCAAACTGAACTTTGAATGGAAACACTGCAAAAATACAATACCTAAGAAATTAGATGGCAGTTTCCCTTTAAACAGCAAGGGGAGATTTATTTTGAAGGAAATGAGGAGTACAGTAGTGAAAGCCATTCTTCTGAAAAGACTGAAATGTCAAGTAGCGATGGAAACAGACATGCTTTATGTTCAACACCATACTTAGATTCCTGACATAGGAGAGATGCATTTACTGTGCAACAAATAATAAAAGAAAAGTGATTGTCATGTCAGGATATCTTGTCAGAAAGCTACCATCTGGTACTTTTGCCTCAAATGTTTTTGAAAAAATATTTTCCTCAACTGAGTGAGAAGTGTGTTTTTGTCGTTGTTTCCAAACAAAAATTAAATAGCAAGGGGTTTCGTGTTTTGATAAAAGAAAGGACAGTTATTGCAAAATAATACTCAAAAAACTGGGTTCCTGAAAATTATTAATCTTTGACTTGTTATATATTTTGCATGACAGAGTTTTTTATTTTTATTTCATTTGTTTTCTGTAACCTTCCATTTTCACATAGATTTTCTTAGGGAATAATGGGGGCTGCCTTAATTTTCTCTTTCTCTTTTCACCATATTCTGAAAACCAGGAAAAAAAGTCATATTAACTTCAATAGAAATGGATAATTTCATTTTCTTGAAGGAATTTAGATACTATGTAGAATGATTCTCCATGGATAACCAGAAGATAAATATATCTAGCTTTTCAAACTAAGTTTTATTTTTTCAATTAAGAAATATTTATTTCATCTCCTTCCCACCTCACCTCAACTAGGGAAAAAAAAAGAAATAAATACTTGCTCTGATATATCTGTGTAGATGAACACACTGATAATGTGTTAGACCCTAGATAGTCTAAAAAGACAAGAAAGAAGCAGCTCCCCAGTAGAGAAAAGAACAGACAATCTGGAGCAACACCACTGCCAAATAATCATTCCAGTTTCTCTAGTATGCAGCCTGCTGTGGAAGATCTTGAATTTATTGTCCAGGTCTAAAGAGTTCAGTCTGAAGTTTGTCTTCAATATCTGCTTCAGTCAATGCTAACTTGGTCTATCATTGTAGGAAGCAAAAATGGAAACTAAATCACATGAGGGAAAATGAAAGTTAGCAGGATTTTTGGTCACCGTTAATATCATGCTCACTATTTTCTAACTTATTTTTATGTCTAACTCCTATAATATATTATTACTGTAGGAGCAAGAGGCAGGTCTTTGAACCTGAGATACCACTGACAAAATAACATATGAGAATAAAGACAATATTAGGAAAACAAGTAACATGACTTAGGCACTAGGAAATGAAATATCTCTATTATAAGAGTTGGGAGGGGTAAGGATAGGAAATGACTCTAATTTGCTGTAATCAAACATTTGAAAGGCAAGTCAATATGTTGGATCAAAGGAGAAACCTGCTGTAAATATGTTTTCATCTAAGCACACATTTGATGTATTTGATCTTGTAAATTAGAAAGGAGGAGAGGGAAAAACTAATTGCCTAACTACTTTTGTATTAGAAAATAGCCACTATTCTTGGCTATATTATTGTCCAAGGCAGGTCCAGTTTGGGAAACCATTTTTCATCATCTAAACTCAATAAAATTAGTGCCTAATTGTGGATGAAAAACATTTTGTAAAAGATAACCACAACCACATCTGTCAACCACTCACATGGAGGGAAAAACAACTTATCTGTTCAAGATTTTGCAAAACAAAACAAATCCTCCACATTCTTTCAACTGTTGGATTTGCTTTCCTTTTACTAATTTGTCAATCAAATCAAGGCAAGGAGGGGGGGAACAATTCATTAGCTTTAATCACATGCAATTCAAATCACATTTGACTTTTCAAATAAAGAAAAATCATATCAAAATCAGTTCCAGATATGCACAATAGGGACAACAGTAAAATTGAGGCAAACCGCTTTGACAGCACACTTTCAAGTATGTAGATGTAATACAAATATTTAAGCATGTAGTGGCAATAATTCCTTGCTACTCAACTTGTATTGAATTATTTTCTCTTGATCCCAATCTTTTCTACATTTTCTTGTTTTTAAGAAAGAAATATGCTGAATTCTTCAATAAACATGTAAAAATATGCCTTCGACTACATGTGTGTCTATCTGATAAATTGGCATTAGCAATATTATTTGAAAATAGATGATTATTATTTAATTTCAGATTTAGAATAATCATGAAGATTGCCAAAGTTAATGATTTCACATTAACATATATCAATAAAATAAAAGAGTATTAAAATCATCTAAACAAAAAAACTTTCAATAAGTCACATGGCCTAAATATAAATATGGGTGAGGGAAACACTTCCTTAAAACATTCTATATATTCAGTCGTAACAGTTTCTTTGAAAAATGAAAGTGTCACATAGAGAGCATTAAAGTTCATGGTATGAATACATGCAGTATTAATTAACCAAAGTGGAACTTTGAAGATCAATATTATAAAAAATATCACCAGGAAAATGTATAATAGGAATAAAAGATCAGCTTTTCACAGAGCAAGAATTAAGGATAATAGTTAGATGGAATTAATGGCCACTCAAATCCTTATGATATTAGGAGGAAGCAAGGAAGGCCTTCGACATAATGCAACCTTTTACATACAATTCAGTGGTGAACTTAGGGAATGATATCTAGGCAAAAACTTAAGGCAAATCAAATTTAAATTTCTTTTTGCAGGAGAATAATGGCAAAAAAGCTGTAGCCATAATCAAATAATTCAGAGGGAATTAGTCAGTGAAACAAGGATGTGGTCTTTTGGGAGACCATACTATTAGAAATGTGACTTCCCTTTCAGAGAAAATGGCTAATAAAGGAAATCCAGAGAAAATGAACAGGAACCAGGATCAAGGAATACAGAGCAGAATTAATTAGTTGTGATACTGCCAACTCACCATGTTTGGTCCAGCCTTTCTGGGTTTGCAAAGCTAGTCTTAAGTCCAAGAGTCAGCTCTGTATGGAGATATCTCTGCTGCTCCTTTGAACTTGTACTGACAAAGAGCCTGGACATCTTTATTAACTCACATTTATAAATATATTGTTTGCTTTGCTTGTATTTGCTACTAATTTGATAGAACCACTGACATTAGGAGATCAACTAATCCTATGCCTTTATTTTATGGATTGATAACCTAAGACCCAGAAAAATTGACTCTGCTTCTAAGGTGATGGTTTATAAATTATGTCTGCATTTGTATTGACTTCTGAGTGTTAGAGTCTGCTGATCTCAACATCATCTGTAAAACCCTGCCTTGTGCTAAAAATATATATACTAATATAGGGAAGATTTTAGTATTGACCCCTAGAAATTTTGTTAATTTATATAACAAAAACTGGAAATCACTGAAATGACTTCCAAGCAAGATTGTTAAGTATTTATCCTCTTAATCCTCTGTGATGTGTCAGTTTCAGCATATTCTTAGTCCCTAAAAAGAAGTGTAAAAAATGACATAAAAAGGAAGAACAATAGTATAGAGTCTAGAGTACTTGGCTAGGAAGTCAAGAGCTTGTCATGAATGGCGCCTCCACCACTGGACGAGTTGTGGGACTGAAAGAAATTCTGGACCTTGAGTTTCAGCTATTATATCTACGGAAATGAGGGGAGTAGCAGACTAGCCTCACGGAGTTGGAATTAACAAATAAGTAATAGAGCTAAGAGGAGAAATTTGAAACTGGCACATAACAAGCTACAGAAATGCAACCAAAAAGGCATATATGTATAGGAAAGGCAGTGGACCAGATTGTAGTGAAGTTGGGGGAGAATAGATGGAAAATCCAAATAGTGCACTAGCCATTTCCACAGGAATTTAAAAATCATTTGAAGCCTTTTAGGGGGCTATCAAGTTAGGGGAATGTTTCCATAAAGATATGGGCAAGAATTACACATGGAAAGATATTGATGTACTACTATCTAAATGGACACAGCAAAAGTAAAGGGAGTACATCACTCCAATGAGACTGCTGATCTCTCCGTCTCCCCCCCTTCTCTTTGTCTCTGTCTCTCTCTGTCTCTGTCTCTGTCTCTGTCTCTCTCTTTCTGTCTCTCTCTCTCTCTCTGTGGTTGTGTGTGTATGTGTCTCTTTCTCTGTCTCTCTGTCTTTGTCTCTCTCTGTCTCTCTCTCTCTCTTTGTGTCTCTCTTTTTCTGTCTCTCTGTCTCTCTGTCTCTCTCTCTGTCTCTCTCTGTCTCTCTCTGTCTCTCTCTCTGTGTCTCTCTGTCTCTCTGTCTCTCTCTCTCTCTCTCTCTCTCTCTCTCTATCTCTCTGTCTCTCTCTCTCACTCTGTCTCTCTGTCTCTCTCTGTCTGTCTCTGTCTGTCTCTGTCTCTCTCTGACTCTCTCTGTCTCTCTCTGCCTCTCCCTGTCTCTCTGTCTCTCTCTCTGTCTCTCTGTCTCTCACTCTGTCTCTCTGTCTCTCTCTCTGTCTCTGTCTCTCTCTGTGTCTCTCTCTCTGTCTCTCTCTCTCTGTGTCTCTATGTCTCTCTGTGTCTCTCCCTCTGTCTCTCTGTCTCTCTCTCTGTCTCTCTCTCTCTCTGTCTCTCTCCCTCTGTCTCTCTGTCTCTCTCTCTGTTTCTCTCTCTCTGTCTCTCTCTCTGTCTCTCTCTCTCACTCTGTCTCTCTGTCTCTCTCTGTGTGTCTCTCTCTCTGTCTCTGTCTCTCTCTCTCTGTCTCTCTCTCTCTCTCCATATACAAACATACATATTTGAGTGTGTTTGTGCATGAATACATAAACATACATAGAGATATATAGTATAACATATACATAAATATGTATGTTTGCATACTTACACACATATGTTTGCATATATATAATCTTTACTGCCATAAATTGATAAAAGTTATTATAGTCTCAACCTAAGAACATTATATTCCTAGAGTTTTTTTTAATAGGAATCTACTTTGATAGTGCTGACATCCAAATGCCATCAGTTTTCCAAATAATGCCCATGCTTTATCTTTATGTAAAAGGTTATTGATTCTTTTTTTTTTTTGTTGTTCAGCCTAAAACCATTTTACTTGGACTTCTATTTTTTTCATTATGTATAAAGCACATTTCTTCATTGAAGAGAGCTGCTGGTGAAGTATTTTATCTATCAACAAAAGAGAGTATGTAATTTTCCATTTACACTTTCAGAGAGTGCGTGGGAATACTGGGAAGTAAAGTGATTTCTCATGGATCACACAGTAAGTATTTGTCGGAGGCAAGTCCTGAACCCAGTCTTTCCTGCCTCAAAAACCATTTTGGTATCAACTATGCCATTCTCTCTCTCATTCTTGAAATTGTGTCATAAATATATGAACCTAATTACAAAGTTTGTGAATGCTTTTGCCTTTGTTACAAAAAAAAAAAATCTGATAACCACATAATATAGACTACACTATAGAATTAGCCTTGGTAATTTTCCTATTCTAGATACTGTGATGCAGCATTTCCATGACTAACAAAGAAATTGTGATCACTTCAAAATGCAATTGAATGATCTTATGGAGAAATAAATTATCTTTGGGATGATTTAGAAATATATGGAGGTAGAATGATATTTCCAGGACACTTGACTATAATTTAATGAGGTGTTATTCCACCAAATTCAGGGGAAATGAAAGAATTTGGGGATTTGATTCAAAGAGAGTAGCTGATCAACTTAGTTGTACCTAATATCATTTTATATATCCAGTGTTTAAAAGAACCAGTGTATTTTTTACATCAAGAAATTAAAAGATGAACAGATATTGAAATCAACTTCAAATACTAAGAAAAGGTATCACAGAAGAGGGGTGATCTGTTAATGTTTTAAGTCACATTCATGCAGGCCTTTCTTTATACCAACAATATTAAAAGTTGAAAAGAAATAGTTCAACAACACAAATACATCAACCATAACTGCAATACTTCATGTTCAAAGCAGCTAAAAGAATTAGGAAGAGACTCATGAAGTGTATAATGCTTGAGTGGATTTTTAAGGAAAATAGGGATTGTGAGAACTAGAAGTGAAAAATGATTCAGAGAAGATAATCTTCCCAAAGACATATTACAGAGAAATGGGGTGTCACATGTGAGGAACAGCTAGAATCTTAGTTTTGCTGGACTTCAGAGGACATGAAGGACAGTAAAATAAAATTTGGTTGGAGAGACATGTTGAAACAAGGTGAAGAGCTTTAAATGTCAAAGAAAGGATTTTATATATGACCCTAGAAATAAACATGAAGTTCTATACTTGGGTTAAAAAATGATGCATATTATTATAGAAATTAGTAATTTTTGTGTATATTAGAGAGAGAGAGAGAGAGAGAGAGAGAGAGAGAGAGAGAGAGAGAGAGAGAGAGAGAGAGAGAGAGAGAAGAAAAGGAACAGAAAAGGAGAGGGAGAAGAAGAAAGAAGAAAAAAGAAAGAAGGCGAAGGAGGAGAAAAAGGAGCATGAAGAAGAAAAAGGAGCAAGTAGAAGAAGGAGAGGAGAGGAGAAGAAGAGAGAGGGAGAAGAAAAGAGGAAGATAAAATTGCTGATCCTGAGGGTTTTTTTTTTTGAAGCAAAGGAATAGTGAGTGTAGCCATCAGAAGACTTTGAAATAATGTACAGATTTGTTCTCTTTGTCCCCAGAAAGAAAAACCAGGGGCAACAGATAGAGAACATGCTCTAGCTTCTGTCTATGTGAATTGGAATCCTATCTTGATACTGACTACCTGGAAGATAATTGGGTATGTCCCCTAACCTCTCTAAGTATTCATTTTTCCCATTTGTAAAATGAAGGGTTTTGATTAGATGTTTTAGTTCCTTTTAGCTCTAAATTTATCATTCTATGAAAATAGTAGATGCATTCAGATTTCAATTTTTTTTTTCAAACAATGAAACCTGCCCTAAAACAGAATGGCTCACATAATAAGGTACTCATTTACGTATCACTAGTGGTTCAAATAATCATCATTTGCCCAGCCTGTTCCATAGAAGGAAGAAACTGTCAACTCTAATTTTTCAAAATGTATGTGTTGTTTGTTTATCCGGTTCTCAGGTCATTTTATAATTAATTTTATCAATGAGTATATTTTGACTTGCCTCACTAATGCCAGCTTTTTATTGTCCAGTTGTGTTTAATTCTTCAAGACCCCATTTGGGGTTTCCTTATCAGAAATATGGCAGCTCGTTTTATGGATTAGGAACTTGAGGAACCGAATTAAGTGACTTTCCCGGAGTCACACAGTAGGAAGTGTCTGAGGCCAGCTTCGAACTTGGGAAGAAGAGTCTTCCTGATTCTGGGTCAAATACTCTTCACTGTGCCATTTAACTGCCCCCTGTTTATCTCTGCTATTCTTGCTATATAAAATTTTTCTTTGATCACAACTTGTAAAGTTGGACATAGCTTTGTATTTTATGGCTGACTCAATTGCTGGGAATTTGTTGCATATCCATCTGTAAAGGAAAAGATTTATGACCTCTGAAAGTGAATGGGCAAAAGCAATTTAAAAGTGGATGAAGGCCATATTTTATCAGTCAGAGTGCTTACACCAACTTTTCAGTTACAAAAAATAGAGCAATTCAAAATGTTGGGTTTCCTTCCCCCATTCCATCCTTAGGCCAATTTAAACCCATTCATTCTGTGTTCTGGGAGATAATATGTAGAGTCAATCTTCAACTTTCCCAGAGGAACTGTGCCTAGAAAATGGTATGTAAGTCTAAAAATGCAGATGTTGATATACTGAACCTCTGAGAAAAAAGGTTTAGGTTCCCATGATTATCAAAAACTGTAATCTTTTTTCTAGAAATTTTTTAAAACATATACTATCCTGGATACAATTCTTTATTGTATAAATATTAATTAAATAATATGGATTTTGCCTAACCTTTTAATTGAGAAGTAATCTATAAAATGCAGGGGAAAGAAGAGGCAATATCACACAGGATGGAAGGATGGATATGATGTCAGAAGAACCCCAAGATAACAAAGGAAAATGGGAACCTGTCATCTCTCCTTCAGTTTTGCAGTTAAAGCACATTTCTTGAGGTGTGCCTCTAGCTTCCTTTTATGTTCCAGTCTGGACAAGATAGTCTTTTGCACTCACCTCAATGTTTAGTGAGAGGATGGAGATGACCATCTCTCCAGCCAATTTTCCTTTTTTTTTTCTTTCCAATTCCCTCTTCTCACACTTGAGAGGTTACTTTAGCACTTTCTGGATGAGATACAAATACTTTTATGAGCACTTTTCCCCTTTACAAGGATATAAACTTGCATCAAGCTTCTCGTTTTCCGTTTGTTTTATTTTTTTTCTCTACTGCAAATAGTAGCAAATGTGTACAGTTACCAATGAAAAAGTTAAAAATGAATTCACTAATGAAATCACAGTTAAATATGGGAAAGTTAAGAATTGTCTGTACTATACTTAATTCTAAATAGGTGATTGAGATGAAATTATAACCTTCTTCTCTGTTGACCAGGAATAGCAGGATTTTGAAATCAAAAAAGTGGATTTTGATTTCCTCCACTTTTCATAATCTCTATTTTACCCAGTTAGAATGGAGACTGTCATACAGAAAAACCTCATTACTGAGTCTCTTGCCTGAGCCATTTTATGTATTCTTTATTTTGGAGGTCCCTCAGTTCTGTAAATGTGTGATCTTTTATTTTAAAAAATCTAGTCTAAAACATAGTAGGCATTTAATAATGAGTGAATAATTAAATTTGCTAGATGAGACAGTCATACTAAATAACAGTCATAATAAAAAAAAAACTTTACACACACAAACACGCACAAGTGATCACATTATTTTTTTCTTGGTCAATATCTAAGTGGGCATAAGAGTTTACTTGAATAAATCCAAATGACTTGTGAGAATGGCTAAACCAGCATAGGATGTTAAGATAAGTCAAAAACATAAAAAAAGGAAGACTAATCAACATGGAAGGTAGAAAGGGGTCAAATGCATTCTAGGATAAGAGAGACTAAATTAACACACTGGATTCAAGATGATGAGAAATAGAGAAGGCTGGCACTAAGAAAAAGCAATGGGAAAACCAATTACTGGTTAAGTATACTATGTCCAGATAGTTCCATGGTGTGAGTGTACTTCCGGTGTATCTGGAAATTCTGTCATTAGAATCTGACTTCTCCCCTTCCCTCATCCCCACTGACCAGGTGACAATGGTGAATTTTGATTAGGAAGATCTGGAGTTTCCATTAGGCCTCATAGCAGATCCACTGAACCCTAAATGGTGTTGGCAAATTTTGCATCAGGGACTGACCTTGCCCCACCTACCCACACAGAAGGCAAACTATACATGCCCTCTGACCCCAAACCTAGGAGCTCCACAGAAAGTTCTAGCTTAAGGGACCTACATGAAAAATATACCTTTAGGAGAAAAAATCTTCATTAACCAAGAAATTACAGATCATCTAGTCCAATAGAAACATTTTACCTCTTAAAAAAAACCCAGGAGAGGTTAAGAATGCTAAGATCACAAACACAATAAGGAGAAGTCTTGGAATTTGGAACTTTGACAGAAAATTTAGTCTCTTTTCCATTAAGCCACATTATTATTGAATAATTTTTCATCCCATACGATGATTTATAGTTTCCACAATGCTTTCCTATTCATGATCTCACTTTATCTTCTTAATACTTCAGAGAAGTAAAGCATATTTTTCTATTTGACAAATGAAAAAATCAAGGCCCAGGAGGGAACATGAGGCACACCCAATTCACTGTGTTCAGCCACTCTGGGAAGCCACAGAATCCTTGGACATCAGCAACAGATTCAGAAGTGACAAATTTACGAGTCACTTTACTTCAGCTTGGACTATTTTAACAATTGATTATTTAAGCCTATTGAAGCTTAAAGTATCAGGCAGTAATGGACATGAGACAATTCAGCAAGCAAAAACAAGGGCAATGATCTCAGGAAAGTGGTAAAGTCTATATTTTTAGAATAATTTCAAGGAACATTTCTCATCTATTTTACATCTTATTAATTTTATATGTACTTAGTTAAATATTTAGAAAAATGCCCTCATAAGGATCAAGCTGCTTTACTGGCACACCCAACTTTAATTTAGAAAAACAGAGGTAACTTGCTAACCTCTGGGGAGGAGATCTGGCTGACTCTGCACTAACCTTTTGATATACCCTAGAAGTTATTTCTTCCAAATACATTCTTCACTGCAATTTGTTGTCTTGCCTTTTGACTTTTATGTTATTTTGCATTTAAGAATTACAGAATCAAAGACTAAGGCTGGAAGCGACTTTTAAACTTCAGAAAGGATGATTCCATAAATAAATGCCCAAAGTTCCTATCTTTAGAACACGAATTAAATATTTTTCTTCTATGTGGGTATTAAGCTGGTCATTTGACATTTGTCCCAAATAGATATTATTTACAAATATATAGATAGATATCCAACATACTATAACATATTTAACATGTATGAGAATTTTAAACATTATGGATAAACATTTTCCCCTAAAATGCGTTACAGGGCCGCTAGATGCACAGTGGATTGTCCTGGACTTGGGAGGACTATCTGGGGGAGGGGTTGGAGGGAAGGAGGGAAAAATTCAGAACAGAAGGGAGTGCAAGGGATAATGTTGTAAAAAAGTACCCATGCATATGTACTGTCAAAAAAAGTTATAATTATAAAATTAATTTAAAAAAAGATAGATGTCCAAAATATATATTTTATAATCAATAATTAAAATCTTAAGATAACTCCAAAAGGATTGGCCATCATGATTATTATTTCTATTATTAATATCATTCGCTATCTGGAGGTTAGTTTTCTGACAGAGATACATAATCCCCATTAAAATTAGTGGGAAAATGTCTTCTGATATATGGCGGGTCTCTTTATATGAACAGCTCAGGCTGGGGTCCCTGGGTACTTTTACCACCACAGTTTCTGTATTCTAGTCTGAAATGAAGTTCCCCCAAGCTCACTCTTCTGTTTCTTCCAGGAAATTGGGCTATCAGCAGTGATGGGCCCAGCAGAGCAAAGGGTCAGCACGGGCTCCATGCTGTGCTCTCCCTCAAATAATAAAACCCTCACATTACAATGCAGATTTATTCAGAAGCATTAAGGCAGAATTAACCACGTTAGCAGGGAAT
This sequence comes from Sminthopsis crassicaudata, assembly GCF_048593235.1. NCBI lineage: Eukaryota > Metazoa > Chordata > Mammalia > Dasyuromorphia > Dasyuridae > Sminthopsis > Sminthopsis crassicaudata. The sequence goes on from NC_133622.1 coordinate 12,858,443, forward strand.
AAATACATTCAGGAAGAGAAAGGCTGGCCATATGGGCCAGTGGCTGCTTGCCACCCAGCACAGCAGCATTGTTCCATACGGGCTCTGCAGTCTGAGTCCAAGAACTAATCACAACCACCTGCCTACTATGGCCCCTGCACACCCAAAAATAAAGAATCACACAGGAGAGCCAGAGACCAATCAGCAGCTCTGACCGGGGGAAAAGCTGCCCCAATAATCAAAGGAGGGACAGAGGCCAGTGCTGAAGCTGGATCTCATTCACTCAGCCTTCTGGGGGGAAAAAAAAAAAATTGGTGCTCCAAGTCTACTGGATCCTGTGCCCCGTTGCAATATGTATTCTCTGAGCAGCAACTTATTTTCTTTTCTTGTCTTTCTTCTTTCTTTCTTTCTTTCTTTCTTTCTTTCTTTCTTTCTTTCTTTCTTTCTTTCTTTCTTTCTTTCTTTCTTTCTTTCTTTCTTTCTTTCTTTCTTTCTTTCTTTCTTTCTTTCTTTCTTTCTTTCTTTCTTTCTTCTTCTTTCTTCCTTCCTTCTTTCCTTCCTTCTCCCTCCCTCCCTCCCCCTCCCTCCCTCCCTCCCTCCCTCCCTCCCTCCCTCTCTCTCTCTCTCTCTCTCTCTCTCTCTCTCTCCTCTCTCTCTCTCTCTCTTCTTCTTTCTTTCTTTCTTTCTTTCTTTCTTTCTTTCTTTCTTTCTTTCTTTCCTCCCTCCCTCCCTCCCTTTTTTTTCCTCCCTCCCTCCCTCCCTCCCTCCCTTCCTTCCTTCCTTCCTTCCTTCCTTCCTTCCTTCCTTCCTTCCTTCCTTCCTTCCTTCCTTCCTTCCTTCCTTTCTGAGAGGAAGGGAAATTTTAAACATTATGGATAAACATTTTTCCCCTAAAATGCATTACAAGGCAGCTAGATGCACAGTGGATAATCCTGGACTTGGGAGGACTATCCAGTCCAGCCTGACACTTGGCGATTATTGAGAATGAGACCTTGGGCAAGAAACCTAAGGAAGATGTCATTGGAAAATAAATAAAAGGCATTTCTGTACTTCCCTGAAATTTTATGGCTCATAGAATTTGAACAGAAAGAGAACTTAAGAAATTATCTTTTCTAAACCTCTCATTTAACAAATGAAGAGACTGAGATAAAGATGACAAACTACTTGTCCCAAACAATTCTTGCCCAACATCAATTTTCTCTGGTTGTCTGTCTCTCTCTCTGTACATGTGTCTGTCGGTGTCTCTTTCTTTTTCTCTCTGTCTCTGTTTCTATATGTATTTCTCTCTGTCTCTCTGTCTCTCTGTTTCTCTCCCTCTCCCTCCTTTCTGTCTCTGTCTCGGGCATATGTGTCTTTCTCATGATGAAAACCATATAAGATTTTTGGTTTTTTTTCTAAATGACCCAAGGTCTTCATGATCATTATTTATTGCCCTAAGCTATGACAGGAATCTGTTTAGCTGTTCTCACTGGTCCTGGCTGGTCCTAGTTTTTTATTCATCCTAAATTTTATTATTATTATTATTTTTAAACCAAGAGTTTCTATGTGTCATACATGGGTACTAGCATTCCCTAGCTCTATCACACTTTTATCTCAACCCTGCATTGCTAAAATTGTGATTAAAAGAAGAATAAATAGGCTTTCATGATGTTCTCCTATGGGCATAGCTCTGAGCTATGAGATTTTTCTGGATTGTCCCCAAATTCTTGACTGCCTTTGAAAGAACAGAAATTACTATGTGAACTCTGGACAAAAGGTGTGATTTTCCTTCTTTAAGTTTGTTGAAAACCATAAGCCCCACATTCAAAGCCAGAACCACATAGCTAGAAGACCAGCAACCACCATTGTTTTAATTTTAAATCTGGTGTGTTGCTCTTTAATGCATACTGGTGAAAAGTAAGGAAAGGTTCAGGTAGAGTAATCCATTAAATTTAACAGCTGATTTTGATTTCATTTTAACACTGAATTTCTCATAGAGAAAAGAGGTTGCTAATCAGTTGAAACTTCTTGATTACTCATTATTTACAGGGAATTATACTATGAATCTTAGTGTATAACAATAATCATTCTCAACTAATGGATGTTTTCTTAGTCTAAGATCTACAATATGTCAGATAGAATTAATAGATGGATAAGGATTAAAAAAAAAAAATGTTCTGTATAAGGTGGAATGGGTAATAATCTGGACCAGTGGGATACCTAAGTGGGATTTGCTAAAGTTGTAGCTTTGGATTCATTCTACCCTTCAGGTTATTTTTTAACTCATATTGACATTCTACAAATGGAGCTGAAGGAAATCATGAAACTTTGATAATTAAGACCATTAGAAATTTGTGACATAATCTTAACTGGGCCTCCTGAAGCAAAGCAATCTTTATATAATTCCCTAATTGATTTGTTATCCCCCATCCAAAAACCAATTTAATTTTTTCATCCTTTGGTCCTCTATAGTGAGCTTCCTCTTTTCCTCTTACAACATCCTCTCAGCTGAGAGTCTTTCCTCAGGCTTCACTGGGCAAAAACAAATAAAATGAATCCATTCACTTTGAACTTCCTATTCCTATTGTTCCGTGTTACTCATTTCCTATCACTCAGATAGTGGGTCTTCCTTCACTCATGTCTCAATTTGAGGAGTAGATCTTCTATTTGCCAAGCCAAATCCTTCCACATGTACCCTTGGTCCTATCACCACTCATCTTCTCCACTAAGTTTTCCCACCATTCCCTTCATTCTATATAATCTTTAATCTTTCCCTATATATTTTGATTCCTAAAAAAACTCCCATATTCTTTCAAATCAATTGATTTGACCACATCAAAAGCTATTCTAGAAGTGGGTTAATGAGTTTGTCTTTCTCAAGTCTCTTCCATTCCAATCCATCCTCCATTCAGCCAGCAAAGTGATTTTTCTTAAAGAGCAAGTCTGCCTATATAAACTTCAGGATCTTCTATTTGGCTTTCAAAGCCCTTCATCTTCACCTTACTCTACAGCATTTATTCTTCAATCTAGTGGCAATGGCCTCCATGATAGCTTTTAAACACTACTCCATCTGTCAATTTCTCTGCCTGTCCCCCATGCCTGAATACTCTCCCCACTCATCTCCTCCTACTGCATTCTCTAGGCTCCTGTAAGTCCAACTAAAATGTCATTTCCTATGGGAAGCCTTTCCCAATCATTCTCAATTTAAACTTCTCCCTTCTTTTAGTTATTTCCTATTCAGCCTGTACTTTTTGGGGTATTCATCCTCTATATTTATCCTGTTATTTGAACACATTTGTTAACTCTCCTCTTAGAAGTTCCTTGAAAGCAGGGATTGTTTTTGTTTTGTTTCTTTTATTATGCCTAGTGCTTAGCATAGTGCATGACACATAAAAAACTATTATTAACTAACTATATACTTTAAATATCACTGATGGAATAGTTGATGCTATACTGTTAAAAATATAAATTGATGCTATTATGATATTTGGTTCATTTGAAAAGATGAAAAAATTGTTAAATGTGTTCTAAGACAGGAAGAAATAATATCTTTTTAGAAATGTTTCCAGGGGCAGCTAGTTGGTGTAGTGGATAGAGCACCAGCCCTGAAGTCAAGAGGACCTGAGTTGAAATGTGGCTTCAGACAGTTAACACATCCTGGCTGTCTGACCCTGGGCAAATAATTTAACCCCAAGTGCCTCAGCCAAAAAAAAAAAAAAAATAAAATAAAATAAATAAATAAATTAATAAATAAATAAATAAATAAAAGAAAGAAAAAGAAAAGAAAAGAAAAGAAAAAAATTCCACTAAGAATCATGAAAGAAATAAAACTTTGATAACTGGAGAGTGAACCATTACTTAACTAGTGGGGATTTGAGACAATGGACATGTTTCCATAAATCACATTTCTATACCTACTTAAATCTTCCAAACTACAAAAACCATATTTCAACCAAGCAAATTCTGTTTGTCCTGGTTTGAGGATTAAGTAAATTGTACTGTACATTTTTTACAAAAAAAAAATTCAATCCATTCATTTTTCAGGTTACCTTGATTAATCCACAAAAATAGTTATAATTAGCCAGAAGAATCCATTCTTCAACTATGCCTCCCCAAAAAAGTTTACTAGAAATTTTATACAAGGTTAGTTTTTTAAAATGACATAATAGCATTAAAATGTGAAGAACTTCTTATTTAAAAATATAAACTATTAGGGATTTCTAATTATATCTCCTTCTGAAGGCTAGAGTTTTGGGTTTATGAACCAAAAGATCTGAGTTCAGAATGTGCCATTGATACTTACTAGTCTCCAGTTTAGGCTACAAAAAGCTGAAAGAAAAAAAAAAGGATGTAAATTATAAAACATAAGCTACAAAAGTCTGCAAGTTGTGGTGGTGAAGAAAAGTCCCATAATATTTCTTAGCCCAGATGGTTCTTATATCTGCCCCCACCCTCATCCAAAGCTTTCTTTTGGACTTACTCTGGGAATGTAGTCTAGGCTCTTAACAGAGAGAAACTAGCCAGGAAAGCTATTGCAAAAAGTTGTTAATCACTGGTGTTTCTGCCCATCTTTCTATTCTTTAATCCATTTGGGTATATTATCATCAGATTAATTTTCCTAAAGCAAATTTCTGATCATGTCTCTAACCTACACAAGCAAATGTTTATGATTCCCCATCGTCCAAACTACTTATCTCAGCATCTGGCACTCAAGAACATTCTGACAGCTTTCTATTCCTTTGCCGTGAGTTTGTTTGGAGCAGAGAATAAATTAGATCAAGCTGGAAGGCACTAAACAAAAAGGCATTAATTTTTTCCCAAAAAACTTTTCTTACTTTATTCAAAATGATGAGAAGTATTGAAGCTTTGGGGCCACTGGAATAAAGTTTAAAACATAATCTCATTGATTCCAATAGGCTTCCCTATCCATCCATGTACACATGAATTTTCCTAGGAGGAATAAAACATAAGTGTGGTCTCAAGGGCCCAGATGGAGGTTCTGGGAGTAAGTGTGACAGATCCCAGCCTCAGCAAGGACTGGCATGTCACCAATAAAGCCCAGCAGGACCAAGAGTGACTTCTGCCCACTTTGGCAAAGGCTGGACTTGTAAAATCCTGAAGTTTATCTTCATCTTGAGATCCCGTAACTCCAGTTTATCAAATGCTATCCCAGCAAAACATGTTTGCTTCAGTGACCTTGTTTCCCTTGTCCTGAATGATATTCCTTTTAATATTTCTGTTCCCAGGAAAAGATACAACCAGTGGCTGATCCCATCCATCCCAAAGATGTCCTTCAGCCCAAGGTAAAAAGGAACAGGAGAGAGCTGCAAGAAGTTGGAGTAGATGTGTGCCAGCTTATGTTTCTCATTACAAAAAAACAAATAACATCAATTAGAAAGGGTCTGCATAATGCTGGAAGGAGGCAGCCTAACTTTCTAACTTTGAGAATGTCCTCCAGGCTTCAGGTAACTGATGACATACACATGGCAAACCGACAACCCTTAAAAGGAGCTCTGTGAGCCTGGAGAGCCTTTTCAGGAAGGTGTTGAAGCCTCGTGCAGCTCAGTTTATTTCAGGGATCATTAGCCCTTTTGGAGACTGTTTTTTAATATTTTAAACATCCTGTCAAATTCGTCCTGTTGCATAAAGGAATGAAAAGCAGATGAGAGAAAGACCAGCAGTATTGGAACTTTTATGAGACTTTGGAGCTTCTAAATATGTTCAACATTGTGTGTTCAGTATGAGAAGAGTGTGTGCCTTTGTGTGATTGTGTGTGTGTGTGTGTGTGTGTGTGTCAGAGACAGACAGACAGACACACACAGAAATAAATAAATAAATAAAGAAAGAAAGAAAGAAAGAAAGAAAGAAAGAAAGAAAGAAAGAAAGAAAGAAAGAAAGAAAGAAAGAACAAAGGAAGGAAGGAAGGAAGGGCAAGAGACAGAAAGAGAAACCTCTCCCAACACTGAGAAAGCAATTTTAAATTTACTCAAATCCACAAATATTAGAGAAGAAATCTAATTTCTAAAACCATACATTTCCCCACCTGGACACATATCCAAGATGTTTGTATTTCTTTCATTGTGGAATAAAATCAAACTTGGCCAGAGGTGATAATAGTCAACAACAAATTGATGTTCACTAAAGTCTTAGAAAAATGGCTTATAACCATATGTAAGATTATCTAGTTCACCTGTAATCCTAATCACAGAGCAAGAATAGCATTAATTATGGGGCCCATATATCACTGATCTTTCCACATAACATTAGCATCTCCGGTCAGTTTGGTTGTCTGTGCATCCTCTTTTTTGCATGACAAGGATCTTTCAGCATCATTTTTTTCTGCATTACTATTCATACTCCCCCTTTTCATCCTCTCCACATCCAATAGATGATTTTTTTTAAAAGCTGGGAAAACATTTGTTTTATTAAAATGGATACCAGATCCACCAATTCCTCATTTACAGCTTCCTTTAAGCTTTTAAGTCTCAACTGAATTTCACTTTATTGGTATTGATGATGTTTACCCAGCATCAGCAGGATATGCAAGTAGTTCAGTTACTAGTAAAGACAGAATAAATTGTCCTTTCCACAGGCCCTTGTTCTATGTTTGAGGTCCTCCTTGCTTGTTTTGATCAGGCTTTGTTTGAAAGGCTGGAGCTAGGGTAGCTGTTATCATGTAATATTTCTGTAAAAATTACTAGCTTTTATCATACTCAAATTTCAGTTTCAGGTATCATGACCATCATCACCAACCTAACAACAATTAGAATTTATATACTGTTTTAAATTTTGCAAAGCAATTTACAATATTGATGTATTCAATCCTCACTATTATCCTTGGAAGTATGTACTATTATTCTCATTTTACAGATGAGAAAGTTTATATAAATACAAATAAAGTGAGTTACCAAGTTCACATAGCTAGTAAGAGTATGGTCAGTGGCTCATAAGTATGAGATTCTAACCCATGGGGTCAAACACACCAGCAAGATAATTTCACAGAATCATAGAATTTGAAAATCTGGAGGAAGGCAAAAGCAAAATGGCAGATTAGAGGCTGGAACTCCCTTTTTATTCTGCTAAATTGATTTCCAAACTAATTATAAGTAATGCTTCAAATTGGATTCCGGAATGGCAGAGTAAACAAAGATAGGGACAATGAGTCTATGGTTGGTAGAGTTGTGAACTGATCCAACATTCTGGAGAGCTATTTGGAACTATGCATAAAGGGCTATAAAACTGTGCATTCCCTTTGATCCAGCAGTTTCTCTACTGGGTCTGTATGCTAAAGAGATAATAAAAAAGAGAAAAGGACCCACATATGCAAAAATCTTTGCAGTAGCCCTTATTTTTTTATTGCCAAGGAATTGGAAACTAAGTGGATGCCCTTCATTTAGGAAAAGGCTAAGTAAGTTATGGTATACGAATGGAAAGGAATATTATTGTTGTAAACAAAATCATGAGCAGGCTGATTTTAGAAAAGCCTGGAAAGACTCACATGAATTGATGCTGAATGAAGTGAGTAGAACCAAGAGAACATGGTTCACAGTAACAACAAGATTATCTGATGATCAACTGTGATGGATTTGGCTCTTTTCAACAATGAGGTGATGGAAAGACATTTCAATAAGCTTGTAATAAAGAGAGCCATCCACATCCAGGAGAAAACTCTAGATACTGAATATAATAAACAAATCATAAAATCATAATGTTTTCATCTTTTTGTTGCAGTTATTGTTTGTTTTCTTACGTGCTTTTTTCCCCTTTTCACCTGATTTTTTTTCACACAGCATGGCATATGTGGAAATTGCACATGTTTAACCTATATATTACATGCTGTCTAGAGGAGGGAGGAATACAAATTTTGAACACAAGGTTTTGCAAGGGTGAATGCTAAAAAGTTTATGTGTATTTTTTAAAAAAAATAAAAAAATATATTATACATGTTTCTAGACATGACATTTCAAGAAATTATGAAGGAAAAGTGTCTCAATACAGATCATTTAAAGAAATCTTGGTTTCCACATCTTACTAAAAGGTACCATAGAAAATGGAGTAATATCAATATTAAACATATGTGCACCAAATGGCATGGTATCCAAATTCTTAAAGAAAAAAATAAATGAGTTTTAGGAGTAAAAAGACAGTAAAATCATACTGTTAGGGAACCTAAATGTTCACCTTCTCAGAACTAGACAAATCTAACTGAAACAATAGATGAAAAAAATATTAAATAGATGAATTAATAGAGAAATTAAAAATGATAGACCTATGCAGAAAATTAAATGGGAAGAAGAAATTATATATATATATATATATATGTATATATATATATATATATATATATATATATATATATATATATATATATATATATATATATATATATATAATTAGCTATCAGCTGTACAGGGCACCTTCACAAAAAATGACCATGTATCAGAGCATAAAGGCTTCATATGCAAATGCAGAAAAGAAGAAATTCTAATACATATTTTACAGACTGCAATGCATTAAAATCACATTCAACAACAGGCCATGAAAATATAGATTAAAAATTCAATAAAAATAAGTATCCTAATTCTAAAGAATGAGTGGATCAAAGGACAAATTATAAAAACCATCAATAATTTCATTAAAAAGAATAACCATAATGAGATAGCATATCAAAATTTGTGGGTGATAATTTAATCCAACTAGCAGAGCATGAATTATCCTACCTGTCAGATTTATGGATAAGGAAAGAATTAATGACAAAATAAGATAGGGAGCATCTCAGGATATAAAATGAATAAGTTTGATTATGTAAAATTTAAAAAGTAGGCTTCATGAAGAAAATCAATACAATCAAGATTAGAAGGAAAGAAAAATGGTGGGAAATTTTTACTTCAGATTTCTCTGATAATGACCTCATATAGGGAACTGACTCAGATTTATATGAATAAGAGTAATTAACCAATTGTGAATCCCCACTGCAAATTACAGAAGAGGCCCCATACTTATAACATATTTAATTTTAAAAAGATATATAATATAACTTCTAAAATTACAAATGCAGAAAGAAAGAGGATGCTGAGGGAGGAACAGACCACTGAAATCTATCTTGCATAACCATATAAAGGAGTGGGGGTTGACAGCAAGTCAAAGCAACCCTTTACCACCAACCATTTTCCCCAGCCAGACTTTGTGAACTGGTAGAGAATGAGAACTAAAGTGACTAGGCAGTAACTGCCAGGATGAGAATGAGCTGGAAAGACACAGAAAGGATGTTAAGTAAGCCTGCTGAGAGGATTAGAACTGTTTCTTTCCTCCTTTACTTGTTCAAAAGAAGTTTCATGCAAAATTATCTTTTTCCCATTTAAAAGCATTTCTTAGTTGCTTTCTCTCTGGTCAGGAAAGGGTAAAAGTACTGTCTATTTTATGCTACTAGAGCAAAGTAGTCATTTTAAAAACTTCTGTTTTCTGGATAAACTTTTAATTTTTATGCTACTCCAATTATTAGATGATAATGTTGGTCGCTAGACTATTTGAATTCATTCATTTTCAGTGCTCTGAGAGACTGAGAAATGAAGAAATTCCTTTTCCTCCCTAAGGAGACAAGAAATTTTCTCCCTCATTTTTGTCAAAGCTAGAGTAAAGGAGAGGTATTAGAACCAGCAGGTGATAGGGGATATATTAATTTGGATCATTCCTTATGGTATAGACCCTAAACTCATAGACATGATTGAAGAGATCTCAAAGGGGAAAACCACTGAGGAAAAGCTCAGGATCAGGACTACTAAACTGGTATGACAGCTGCCAAGGTCACCAAGCCTTCTGGTACAGCTGAGTCTGACCCATCATATTGGGGATTCTGCTGGCCCTACCTGATATTGTGTTCTCTCAGTACTCAACACAATTCTCACTTATGGTATACCTATAGTGAGTCTCTTGTATTCCAAATCATCTGTACATACTATAGTACTGCACATAGGTCCTCGGTGCACATTAAGGTCACTTTATTTGCAAAAGCTTCTTATTATGCAATTACATGACAGCCACAATATGCTGTTGTAAATATTTTGATTATAAAACAAATAAGGTTATTCTGCCATTACTCATTAATCAATAATGTCATGTTGTCTTTGAAGGACCGTTGCCTTCCTTTCTGAATGTTCACAAGCTAGCCCTTTAATAATTTGATCGAGGTAGCATAGTAAAGAAGAATAAGTGTTATGTTGAAGGTAATTACTGGCTTATGGCCTGAAGTCCCTTATCTTTATAATGCAAGGTTTGGATTAGATGAGTTCTTATGGGCATCCTAGCTCTAAATTTTTGAATCTATAAGAGAATTTTGGCAACTAGCAGCAGAGCTGTGAACTGATCCAGACACTCTAAAAAGAGACTTAGAGCTCTGTCTAAAAAGTCACTAAATTGTATATACCCTTGGATGCGATGAAATCACAGTTAGGCATATATCCTAATGAGATGAAAGAGAAAAAGTGAGCCAGATGGAAAAAGAATATGTTTGGAGCAAAAAATTCTGGAAGCTAGGGGATTCCTGCCTATTAGGAAATGGCTAAATAAATGATGATATATAAATATATTATATTATTGTGCCATCAAGAAGCTCCTTCATGTGGTGCACTTCTATCAGCCTGTACAAAGATCACGGAGATCGGAGGGTGGCAGAGGCAGGCCAAAAATGAGGCAACCAGACAGTGTTTGAAGCATATATTAGGACATAATATAAGAAGTCATGGGGAGGGAATTAAGCATAATTTCCCTCCCTCCTTAGTATTTTGCAAAAGCCAGCAGAGACTTGCACTTGTCTCTGTGAGATTTTTAAAGAACTTTGCCTGATCATTTATCTTCAGTCTTCTTTTTAACTCTATTGATTCTGTATCCTCTCTGCCCCCAAAATATGCTAGAGAGGAGGGGATGTGAGATGCTCCAACATAGATAGAAACCATCAGTGTTGGGAGCCCTACAAGTAAAGCTAGGAAGCAGTTATATTTTTCTCCCTTCAATCCCTGCCAATTAATGGATAGAAAAGCCTTAGGAGAGTAAAATGGTTTCAAAAGTGAATCTGTGTAGGAAGGGGAAATGTTGTCAGGAAGTACTGCAGAGTTCTGAAATCTAATTCTTAAATGTAATTGCAACCTCCAAGCAAAAGCCTGGGAAAAGCTCAGGCTGCAGTTTGTTAATGCTTTTTCTATTACTGTTCTCTCCCCTCCCACTTTTTTAAAAGACACCCAGTCATTCTGTGCAAAATGTGACAATATTTCTATCCAAAAAGTCAAAATCATGTCACTAAGAGTAACTACAGACCTAGAAATTGGAAAGAATTTAACCAAATGATATGAAATTAAAAGAATCCCTGCCTACAATAACCTCCTTTCCCCAGAATCTTCTGACTTGATTAACAAGGACCCACAAATTAATAAAATTAGTCCTCTTTTATCAACGCATATATTACCAATTTGGCCAAGCTACTCCACCAACTTATATATCCAACACAACACATAATTCATCAGGCATCTGTGTGATGCTTACCATAGGCAAGGAAGAAGTTGTTGCCAGGTGTCCGGGATACAAAGAGAAAAACAATTCAGTTCCTGCCCTGAATCTAAGAGCTCATTCTGGTTCCCTGCTCCCTTATACTGGGTTGTTGGGAATACAAGCTGATTGACTTATTAAGATACACCACTAATTACAAGGGATTGTCCCTCCAAAAACCCAAATAAACAAAACCCAATTGAAGCCCGTCAGATTTAATTTTTTTGGATTATTTTATACTATTTTGTATCTGGTACACCACTATGTGCATTCTCATTGTAGGAAAGTTTTCTTCCAAGCATTTCTTGCTGCCAAAATAGGGTTTCACCTTAAACAGCATGCATAAAAATAAAATTAGACTCTCTAAGCTTTGTTACTTTTTAAGACAGCAATATAATGTATTCGCCAAGCCAATATCATCTCTGTCTGATTCAGAAGTAACAGCAGGAGAAGATATAGAGAACTCTGCCCATAATAACTTTTGTTTTCCTTTTGCCATCAATTGAGCTGAGTCTTTACCACATTAAAACCTTCCCAGATGCATAATAGAAACAGATCATCCTAGGGTATTACTGTATCCATTATCCATAGAGTAAGTTGATCCAATTTCCCCTGAAGTTCATAACAAAACAAAACAGAACTCCTTTCCATATATCAACGTGATTTATGCCAGTAGTAAAGACCACAGGATTTATATCTACTTTCTTCCTCCTGTATGCTTAATATAGGAAAATATGCATCATTGTCTATTCATTTCTTTTTTTGTTTTATTTTTTCCAATAATCAATCATATATTTCCTCTCCTTCCTGCCTTCCCAACCCCAATTGATTAAACAAAAGACCTTTGTGATAGATATTTTTAATCAAGAAAAACAAATTCCCTCACTGGACATGAATAATGACATATTACTCTGTATCTTGAGTTTATATTATTCTAAGAAACTCTATTCTGTTCTTCCTTGACTTGAGTGGATTAAAAAAATCTAAAAATCCAAATGTAATATGTGGACTGCATGCAAATATTAGATTTTATTTTTCCTTTTTTCCAGAAGTAAATGCTTTCACCGAAAAATGGTTCTAGCCCACACTTGCCAACCTTTATGGTTGGAAATTGGAAAACCAGGGAAAGGAGAGAAATGGGTAGGAGGCCATACATACAGAACTAAGAGAATCAAAGCAACAAAGCAAGAAAATGATGAGGGGAGGGAGAAAAGGAGAAAGGGAAAAAGGGAGAGAGAGAGAGAAAGACAGAGACAAACATACAGAGATAAAGAGACACAGAAAAAGCAGAGAGAGAGAGAGAGAGAGAGAGAGAGAGTGTGTGTGTGTGTGTGTGTGTGTGTGTGTGTGTGTGTGTGTGTGTGTGTGTGTGTGTAGATACTGAGCCATAACTCTTTTTCATGAAAGAGGAAAGAATGGTCCCTCTCTGAAAAACAAACAAAAACAACTAATTCAGCTTAATTCGTGCTTCTCTCTAAGTGTTCTTTGTTACATTGAAGACAAAGAAAGGTTGAAAGGGAAACCTAAGGATGTGATATCACATAAGAGGAACAGCAGAGACATGAGGAGAAACATTGTAGCTCCAATGCCAGAAGTCTGATGCTCTCTTCAAGCTCCTAAATGCTCCTCTCAACTTTTATTTGTCAAGGGTTTAAAGAGAAGTTTGCTTTAGCAGAATCCTGAGCTTTAAATCAGAAAAACGGGTTCAAATCCTTCCTCTGGATATTATTTGTATGACCCTGATCAAATTGCTCATTTGTCTGGAAAATCTTATGGTTTGCTATGGTGGAAGAAGTTCTTTACATGGAGTCATCTACATTAAACACAAAGGACACAATTTAAAAATATAGATAAATAGATAGATAGATAGATAGAATATATATATATATATATATATATATATATATATATATATATATATATATATATATATATATATATATATATATATATATATATATGCTAAAGACAAATGAGGCAGAGTTAATCCAATACTTCCTTTTGATTTTGTTTTCTTTTAAGATTCAAGTTCCCTACTATATACCACTACTACCTATTTCTACCTGTAATTCATTTTAGTTTTCTTTTTAAAAATGTAGATGCTATAGTACTTGTTTCATTTTTCAGTACTGGTGTTGCTTCACTGTCTATGGTACCTTTTATCCAAATGTAGTTACCCTGTTTATCATTTTTTAACTAAATCTATTTTAGCCATAACTTGGTCTGAGTTCATAATTGCTACTGCTGCCTTTTTTGCATCAGCCGAAACATATTAAATTCTACTGCAAGCCTCCATTTAAATTCTGCATGTATATACTTCCTTTTTGAAAGGTTCCATTTGTATGGTCCACCAGGCCACAATTATCTAATAAATAGCCACTGCTCAATTTCATGAGAATTAGATCTGATTAGTTCTTTTTACCTTGGAAAGTGAATTAGTTGACTGCAATCTTTTCCAGAGATATTTGCATGTTAAAAGAATTAAATCAAATGAATAAATCTCCATTTGGCCAAAACAGAGGCTGACAAGGGGTAATCAAGTAAAATAAAGTCAGACTGTAGGCTGGTAGCAAGGGAGATCCTTAAATGCTGGATTAAGGAGTTTGCATTTCCTCTTGCTAAGGAGTCATCCAAGGTTTTTCAACAGGTAAGTAATATGATCCCATTTGTACAATAAATAATGGAATTTAGACACATTGCACTAATATCCAATTTACTTGATGCTTTTCCATCAGTAAAAATCATACCTTAGATGCTATAATGTTTTCTCTGCTGTTTTTTATACCCAAGAACAGAGGTTTTTTTTTTTTTTTTGGGGGGGGGGGTTGTTTTTGTTTTTGTTTTGTTTTTGTTTTTTGTTTGTTTGTTTGTTTGTTTTTGTTTTTTTAGGACAGAAATATCCAAGGAGAAATGTATTCATGTTTGGTAAAATTTCTCTATACTTGGCTCAAGATAAAATATATTAAACTTTGCGGATAAATAAAACATAGATCACTATCAAACTGACTCTTAAAATCTTCCTGTATCTTTTACACACTGCATTATTATTTGTTTTCTAGGGCTCATACAGAGAGTATATCAATAATTGCAAGGCTTATATTTTAAAATCAAATAAGTTCATCCATTATTGTTATTTAATCATAATTGTCTGTGATCTCATTTGGAGTTTTCTTGGAAAACATACAGGACTGGTTTGCCATTTCTCTCCCCAGCTCATTGTTAAATGCCTTGCCCAGAGTCACACAAGTAGGAAGTGTCAGACCAGATTTGAACCCAAAAATGAGTCTTCCTAAGTGTTGACCTGACAATTTACCTACTAGGCCACATGGCCAAAATTGCTCCATTATAACCTAATTAACTTCTTAACCTCTAAATGATTCAAGCACTCAAGATATGAGATGCAAATTAAGAATGTTTAATTTAATGTGAAAACATAAGGAATTGAAAGAGAATATTTTTTCTGGAGTCTTCTTAACTTAAAATCTTCTTTCCTAGCCTGAACTCCTAATACAGGGCCTCTTTGTGGTATACAGATGTCCACCAATTTTTGATGGCAATCAATCAATCAATCACTAAGCATTTTTAAGTACTATCTATGTACTAGCAATCTAATAAGGGCTAGGAATATAAAGACATAAATGAAACAATCTCTACCCTCAAGAAATTATATTCTTTGTGGAGAGGGGGACCATCAGGTACAAAAGGAATAGAACATGAGCAAAATAAATACAAGGGAATTTTATTTTATTTTATTTATGTGTTTGTTTGTTTCTTCATTTATTCATTTAGCCTAGAGGCAAAAAAAAATTGGCATTAAGGGACTTGCCCAGGATCCTACTGTAAGTTTTAAGTCTCTGAGGTCAGGTTCCACAGGTCAGGTCTTCCTGACTCTATGACCACTACTGGATCCAGTGTACCTTCTAGCAGTCCCTATGACACAATTTTAGGAAGAAGGTATTAGAAGCTCTGGGATTCAGCAAAGGCCTCCAGTATCTGAGATGAATCTTAAAGGAAATTTAACAAAGTTAGATTAAGGGTACTTTCTATGGATCTCTTCATATAGCACACTGTCTTTTTTGTGCACCAAGTTGGCTGATTATTACCATAGTCCACTTAACTTAAGAAATCACAACTCTGATTGGCAAAGGATCAAAAAGTCTTCCATCCCTCATTGGGCCATAAGGAGATAATTGAAATTTCTCTAACCACATTTTGGAGGGGAAGTAGAAAAGGGGGTGGACCCTGGACCTTTTCAAGAGATCTTAAAATTATCAATGGAAAAGCTCTTCCTGGCTCATTAGCTAATCATATAGCACTCCATCAGTGGAACAATCTAGCTGCTTAACAATGAAATCATTTCTACTTATCAAAACCTTCTCATTCCTACCATCACTATTATTTTACATTGTTTGAACATTAAGTATTAACCAAACTTATTCCCAGAAGATAATTCAAAACCCATTAAAAATGGAATGAACCTGTCAGAGACAAAATGTCAGAAAGAAAAATGCCATAAGATGGGGAAAATACATTGAAATTTCTTGAAATCTAATACGTTGGATTTTTATTTACATTATCTAATCATATTTTCCACCTTTAAATGGAAAGCTTAGTCCCCAAGTACCTTTCTTCAATGTCACTTTGGATCTACTCTCAAATAAGGCAAATTTTACACAGGTCATATTCATATGCGGCTGAACACCATAAATGTTAAACAGTGTTTGGTTTTAATCTCATGCCCCATAAAAGTGATTTAGAGAGCTGAAAATGTGTCAGTGAAACGTTGGGCCATGAACACAGACAGACCCGATTCAATTTCCAAAACCAACCAAGTATAGTTGATGGCAGAGGCAAACAAATACACTTCCAAGCATAAGCAAAATCTGTCACCTTTCAGGAATACTTCACTGGGTTTGCACAACTCAAAGGGTTTGGAATATCACAGACCAATTTTCATACTCCTGTGCCTATTTATTGGAAGGCTACTCATTCCGGACACCCAAATAGATTTCTTGTCCCACTATCAAACAGCTAAGAGATAGTACTGCAAGACAGGTTGAGTTGATTTTCAGAAATGTTTCCTTTTGTTGGCATGGGTTTATAATTATTTTCCACTAGAACATCCTCCTCACACTTCTCAGCTTCACAAAATCTTCATCACATTTCAACTGCCAGCAGGACCTGGCTTTATGGGTTTTTCCCCCTTCCCTTGGCGATATTTCATCATTCCTTTTGCTATTAACAAATCTTTAAGATTTATAGAACCCATTCTGCATATGGCTGATTCTCAGAATCCTGGGGAGCAATGCTATTTTCAGAGTGCAAGACTTGAGTAGCATCTGTAATCATCTGCTAGGACTTAAACACTTGGAAAGATTTGAATCTGATTGGCTTAAGAGAATTAATATTCCTTCTCAGTATTCTTCCTCAAGTATTAATTCCTAGGGATGGGATGGAGGAGGGGGACCTCAAGACTCATTCCAAATTCAATTACACTCTAGTGATACATTCATTCATCTTTATTTAGTATCATAGAATAATATAGTTTTAATTTGGAAGAATCTATCAGCTCATATCATCTGACTCTTGGAGCTTAAATTTAGAGCTAGAAGTGAACTTTGACAAAAATTATAAAAAAACCTTTCATTCTACTCAGGTGGAAACTACAGCCCAGAGAGTTAGATGATTTGTTTCAGGTCAGTGGTAAACGGCAGAGTCAGCATTTGAACTGGGTTCTCTGGTGGCACCTTCAAAACTCTCCATTGCTACCTGAACTCAAAAATATTTTGGATTAGTCCAATGGCTTCCATAAAGTCTCTGCTTTAATACCAGAAACTAAGGGCTTTCCTCAAAGTTTTATTGTCATTTCTTAAATATATCCATGCTCAATATTGGTGGCTGTCTGGCTTCCTAGATCAGAATAAATGAGAAACAGCAAAAGTCAGAAAAGGGAAGAGAAGAAAGAGGAGGAACATGGCACATGACACCTATTATGTGATAGGATAAATGTGTTTTACAAATATCATCTCATTTAGTCCAGAAAATATGAAAAGTTATGAGAAGGACTGTTGAAGGGGCATTTACCAAGCCGTTAATTAACCTGAGATACAGGGAAGAATGGAAATAACAATAGGATCTATTTATAGGCCACCTTCAATGCTCATTTCCTTTCATTAAGTCAATGATTTCAGTAAATTCTTTTTATTTCACATTTTAGACAAGAGGAACTTGTGGCCCTCAAAGGATGAATCACTTCTCAATGGCCAAAGGATGACTTGAACCTGACTTTTCTGATTCTTAAGCCTTAGGCTCTTTCTACTATATCAAGTTGTCAGTAATCATCATGGTTTGATGATAAGAATGTTGCTCATGAAATTGGAAAAAATTTGAATTGAAATTTAACTGCTGATCTTTACTAGCACTTTGCCCATGGACACATGTCATATACAGGGTTGTTCTTTATCAAAGGAGATAATACTTGTCAACTACTTTGGAAACATCAAAGCCTATATTGCCAGTATTGTGGTATGATGTCATTTTGTACCTATGAGCAAATTAGATCATGTTTATGAAGTGTTTTGCCAACCTAAAAGCCCTATATAAAATGAGCTATAATTAAAATAAGGAAAACCCTAAGTTACAAATGATAATATAATTATATTTCTGGTTTAAGAAAACTGTGAATTGTTATAAAAATATTTATGTAATACAAATCGTATACAAATTTTAAAAGATACCCAATCCCCTGTTATGGTGAAAAAAATGGCATCATCTTGTACTAAAATTTAAATTTTAATAATCAATGATCCATAATCTTGAAAATAATGTAAACCATTGTCAATTATTTCTGGCAAAATCTTTGATTTATGGTAAAACCAGAGCCTGGAAATTTGTTAAGGAAGAGAGCTTCTTAGAAAGGCCAAAGAAATTGGCTACCAATTTCCAACTATCTACTTTAGTGCTGATGAACTTATTCAAACTCTTGATTTTCCTGATGGTTAAATTTGAATAATAATCACCCCTTAATTATAAAGGTACAAAATTCATTCAATTAGAAAGTAAAAGTATAAATCAAATATTCTGGACATCAAATGGAAAGAAAGGCAAAATGCCTCTTTAACAGTAGATTTTAAATGCTACCTTTCAACTCTTGCTTTTAAAAGTTAAAACCACACATGAAAAACAAAATGAAAGAAAAGAACTCTTGGGGTAGACTAGGGAAAGACTATGCAACCCAGAATACCATTTATCTTCTTAATCTCAGACCAATGATAATAATAATCAAAGCATGTTGAACTCACAAATGATGATACCTAATGAACTATGCTTCTGTGTTATTACAACTAAATAGCCAATTTCCAACTGGAGCATCATAATTACTTCCAGAAGAAGTGTAAAGTAATAATGGATTTTTATCAAGTCTATCATTTCTACTTCATTACATTTTAGTCAATGATACTGTCACTTTAGCAATATTCATTCTTGTCATCTGCCCTGCCACAGCACCCTCTAGACATTCATGGATCATGCCCCAAAGCAGAGAAGTCAATCTCAAATAGAAATAGAGTCCTATGAACATATTGATTTAAATAACCACAAATTAAGATTATCAGTGTTTTAGTGTATTTTTGTTTATTTTGGTAAACATTTGTCAATCACATCTTAATCTGATTTAAGCCTAGTAAACAGTTTTGCTTCCCTATAGGATAGATCATAAGTTTGATAAATGACCAAAAGAACTAAATCCATTCATCTTTGGAAATTACAAGTTGGGGCCAAACTATATCATGATCAATGAAACACAAAATCAAATCAACTGTTATATCTACAAGGTCACAAACTGTTTTCAATCTTACCTACTCATCCATTCTGAACATCCTCTTGCAAACTCTCCATCCAATACACCCTTACTCATGTCTTCCCACCTTTCACAAATACACAGGTAACTATATTTTCTATCTCTTGTTCTAAGAATCACAATCAGATCAACACTACCATTATTTCTGGAAAAGTCTAGGAGACTAGCCACAATGGTGGAACAGAAGTACAAAGAACAGCTCAGTTTCCCGCTTGCTTAACTATTAAAAAAAAAAAAATTAGAAAAAAGCAGCAAATCAAGTCCTGTTAGATTAAAAAAAAAAAAAAAGATGAGGGAAATTATCTCACTTCTATACATTAATAAAAGACTATTCAAACAGGAAGGAAAATGTATGGAAATAGATACTACTCCATTGTAACTTTCATCTTGATTAGTCAAAGCAGGAAAGAATGAAGATACACTTGCTGGAAAAAATGTATTTCAATGAATAGAGAAACAAGAAATGAAGTGCATATTCAAAACAGAATGGATTGTAAGAATATCAAACTCAGGTTAGAACAAGGGAGAGAAGAGGGGACTCAAAGGGAGGGATCTAGTCAGTATCTGTGATTAGACTCTGAGGAAGGAAAAGAGAAGAGCAAGAAAGGAAAAAAAAAATTGGACGGGTGTTGAACACACCCTCTTAGCCTCTTAAAGGAAGGATTAGGAACAAGGCTAAGAAAAAAGAATATTAAAAAGGTATATAGGGCAATACACAAGTAATTATCATATCTCTGAATGTTAACAGCTGAGCTATCAATAAAATGAAAGAGGGCAGTAGAATAAACAAGAAAGAAAAGAATAAATATAAGTTGTCTATAAGAAATACAGTTGAAATCTACAATTCACAGACTTAAAATAAAGGGGTAGAATAAGTCATCTTATGATTCAGATAAAGGAAAAAAAAGACAGGAGTAGCAATCATGATTGCAGACACAAAAAGTCAACAATAAAATATAGACTTAAAAGATATTAACAGGGAAACTACATTATGTTAAATGGATCATATACAATATATTTCAATGCTAAACATATATGCACCAAATAGCATAGCATCCAAATACTTAAGGAAAAAGTTAAATGAGTTACATGGGAAAATGGGCAATTATGGTGTTAAAATAGGAAACTTATTAAATTTCCCTTTCAGTCATAGAACAATCTAATAGAAATATACAATAAAGCTTTGAAAGATAAAAGCAGAATTTTAGAAAAGCTAGATACACTAAAATTCTGGCAATTTTTGACTAGGACCAGAAAGAATTAAGCATATTTCTTAGCTATACATGGCATCTTTGCAAATATTAACTAGTTATTACAGCAATAAAATCCTCTCAAAAACAAAGGTAAGCAGAGATATTAAAATATTTTATAAATTATAATGCAAAAACATATTTTATACAACTGAATAGTTATAATTTATTCAATACTAAGCAACTCAACTACAAAGAAGAGATGAGTCAAAAATACAAAAGAAGAGAAAATTTGATTAAAGGATAATGACGATGAGACAATATATCAAAATTTTGAGAATATAGTCAAAATGTTCTTTGGGGAAAATGTATATCTAAACAACTTCATTAACAAAAGAAAGAACAGACCAACAAATTGGGCACACAACTGACATTTTTTGAATAATTGTAAAATGCAAAGTTTCCAATTAAATGCCAAAATCAAAATCCTAAAAATCAAAGAGATTCTCGAAATTGAAAATAAAAACCAAACAAAAAATAGAAAACAAAAACTACAAGTAGTTTTTCTTTTACTAAAGCTTCAGATAATTTGATTTTGAAAGAAGATAGTTATATTACCAATAAAAAAATATGAAAAAGGGAAACTGAAAATAATATATACCCCCAAATTATCCAAATAAATTGAATGTATTCATATATACAAAATGCAAAATGGCTGATTAAAAAAACAAAAAAATACATATAAAGTCTCAAAGAAATTGAACAAATAATAAATTAACACCCAATGGATGGAGGGAAGGCCCCAAATTAATGATCATAAACTTTTATAAGAAAATTGTATCAAACTTTTAAAGGATAATTATTTCAATTTTATGTTAATTATTGAAAGCGGAAGGAAAGGAGGGAGTCCTATCAAATTTCTTCCATTAAATAAATATAATTTTGATAATGTAAGTCAGAGTGAATCAAAACAAAGAAAATTGTGAGCTGATAGCCCTAATTTTAAGTAAATATTAGCAAGGAGACTTAAGCAATACATTACATAGATTGTAAACTATGAATTTATATCAAGAGAAAATTAATTTAATATTGGGGAAATTATCAACATAATAAATTATTAATAACAACAGATATAGGTATATTGATAAGGACAATTTTTGACAAGATCTAAAACTAATTCCAGCTTTTTTATATATCACTACAAAACAAAGGTATAAAGCAAGCTTTCCTCAAATAAGTAGTATTTATTAAATCAAGAATTAGCATATATCCAATACGAATAAAATAGAAGCTTTTCTAAATAACAGAAAGAAGACAAAGAAATCTATTATAACACACTCATATCATCTAGTGTTAAAATGCTAGCTATCATGAGAAGATAAGAAGAAAGCAATTGAAGCAAACAACATACTCAAAAAAGAAATAAAATTATCATTTTTTGCAGATGATATGATAGTTTAGAATATTTATGGAGATCCAACTGAAAAATCAATTGATTTAAGAACTTCAATAAAGTTGAAGCATAGAAAATAAACCCACGCAAATCATTATCATTTCTTCTTATTATCACCAAAATCAGGAAATTTCAAAAGAGGAGAAAAAAGAATGAGAGGAAGGAGAGGAAAGAGAAGGGGGAAGAACTAGCATACTTTTTTCTAAAGCTTTCAAAGAATTTTGCAAATATTATTTTATTTTATTCAAATTTTGTAGAAGAGAAAACTGAGGAAGGCAGAGGATCACACAATTACAGAGAATTGACTTTGAATTCAGATATTTTAAACCCAAGATTGAAGTGAACACTGGTAAAAAGATATTCCAGTTTTCCTTACTCATAAAATATTCTGAGTCTTGAAGATTTTGATCATATGCAATACTCTAAATAACTAATATTTATAGAAATATAAATAAGATAATTCAGGTTCTACTTCATACCAATGAGATTAGCAAAGGTGATTAAAAAAAGGAAAGAAAATGATAAATGTTGAAGGGTCACTGGGGAAAATAGGTTAACTAATGTATTGTTAGTGGAATTATGAAATATCCAATTATTCTGAGAAGGAAATTGAAACTATGCCCCAAGAGTTACTAAACTGTGCACACTCTTTGTCTTAGTAAGATTATGACTAAATGTAGACAAAAAGGAAGGAAGGAAGGAAGGAAGGAAGGAAGGAAGGAAGGAAGGAAGGAAGGAAGGAAGGAAGGAAGGAAGGAAGGAAGGAAGGAAGGAAGAAAGAAAGAAAGAAAGAAAGAAAGAAAGAAAGAAAGAAAGAAAGAAAGAAAGAAAGAAAGAAAGAAAGAAAGAAAGAAAGAAGAAAGAAAGAAAGAAAGAAAGAAAGAAAGAAAGAAAGAAAGAAAGAAAGAAAGAAAGAAAGAAAGAAAGAAAGAAAGAAAGAGAGAGAGAGAGAGAGAGAGAGAGAGAAAGAAAGAAAGAAAGAAAGAAGGAAAGAAAGAAGGAAAGAAAGAAAGAAGGAAAGAGGCAAAATATATACCTACAAAAATATTCATAACTGTAATTTTTCTGGGAGCACACAACCTAGAACTACAAGGAGGCCCACTAATTAATTAGTGAATAGATAAATAAAGTAAAGTTCACTAATACAGTAAAATGCTTTTGTATGGTAAGAAAAGAGTTTCAGAGAAAACAGGAAAATTTTGTATAAAATGATGCAGAATGAAGTGAGCACAACCAGGGAAATAAAGACAAAAAACTTGTAAAACTTAAAAATTCTGATGGACACAATAACTACTTATGGTTCCAGAGGACTCATGAAACATGCACTCATGTGGCAGGGAGAATTGTGGAATTGGTGCATAGACTGAGCCAAATGTAAGTTTTTGAGATGATCAATGCAGGAAATTAATTTGTTTGATAATAATTTATTACAAGGGTTTTCTTTTTATGTTTGTTTGTTTCATGTTTGAAGGAAGGTGATGAGAGAGAGAAAAATATAAATCCTTGTTCATTAAAAAAAAATAATAATAGTTTAATTAATAAAGGAGAGGTCTATTTATCCTATGATTTTATTCAACGTCCCTTAATTATCCAAATGAAAACTGTCAATTGTCTGTAATTTCACTGTGTATTATTTTTCCAAATGCAGAGTTTCTTAATGTAAATTTGTTTAATTTAAATTTAATGTAAATTTGTTGATAGATTTTTTTGGGGGGAGGAGGTGCTTCAGAAACTTAGGGAAAATTTTTAATTTTGTTATTATGCCTTGAAATTTAGTATTTTTGAAAATCATTTTTCAATCATTAATTTAAAAACATACTATTTTAACATTATTTCCATAGGTTTTAAAAGGGGTCCCTGAAACAAAAAGGGTAAAGAATTTCTGTTCTATTTTATTATAAACCCCTTGATTTCAAGGTCTTTCTAGATTGTTTTAGCTACATCCTTAACATAGGGCTTGAAGTATTATAAACAATTTTTAAAAATTCTTTCAAACCCATTAATGAATGAAATATAATGACTAGCAACCATTACATTACATTAGATATAGTAAGAGCTTAAGAAATTCTAAATGAAGATTTATATTATGCGACCTGCCCAGGAAATTGCTCATCTTACAACTCAAATTCAAAGAATATTCAGATATCATGGAGTTATAGGATGTGAGTTAAAAGAGACCTTAAAGATCATCTAGTTCAAATCTTGTCACTTTCAACGGAAAGAAACTGAAATCCACAAGTGCTGACTTACCCAAGGTAACACAGATAAAAGTCACAGCTAGGACTTAATATGCAAAATAAAGTTCTCTGACTTCATCATATAAATAATAGTTTTGCATGAATGTGCATTAAGGCTGCTAGGAAGCACAGTGGGTGAATCATTGAATGTGGGGAAAAAAAAGACATGTTCAGATCCTGCCTCAGTCACTTACCGTCTTTGCCACTCAATGTCTTTTAATCTTTTTCTGCCTCATTTGTAAAGTGGGAATAATAAGAGCATTTCCATTATTTTTACAAGGATAAGATACTAGTAAAGTGAAGGATAAGATATTAGTAAAGTGTATCACATGGTGTCTGGCATATAGTGGGTGCTTAATAAAACCTATATTCCTTCTCTCTCTCTGTTCTTTCTTCCTTCCTTCCTTCCTTTCTCTCTCCATTCCTTTCTTTTTTCTTTTGTTTTCTCCCTCCCTCTCTTCCTTCCTTTCTTCTTTTCTCCCTTCCTCCCTTCTTTCTTCCCTCCCTTTCTTTCTTCATAGCTCTCTTTTTTCCTCCTTCCATTTCTCTATTCCTACCCTTCCTCTCTCCTTTCTTGCTCTATTTCTTCCTTTTTCCCTCCTCTTCATCCTTTTCTCTTTCCTTTCTCCCTTCCCTCCTTCTCTACCATTCTTCCTTCCTTCATTCCTTTCTTCTTTCCTTCCCCTTCTTTCCTCTCTTCTTCCTACAATTAGCTGTTACTTCAGCTTCAGTCTTCTCAGGAAATAAGGAATAAAAATTCAAGCAGTGACTCAGGTTTTGACTGCAGACTAAGAAGAGCTTCTCAGAAAATGTAAAATGAGATGATAGTTATTAGCTGCTCTGTACTCCAATATTTGCATTCAACATTGGTTTCAATCTTTTGTGTCACCAAATAAATTATTTCAGACTTCTGGTATTCCTGTTTTTCTCAAACTTTGCACTGGAGGGGCTGGAGGAATGCATTTCTTCCTCCTGCTTAGATTCTGGAGTGGGGGGAGTTCTGTATATTTTAATTCCCAGTTAAATTTATATCCTCTGAAAGGCAAGGAAGACCTTGATCCTTCTGACCAGGGTAAGAAGTCCAGCCTTTGGATGTTGATTTCCTGCAAACATCCTGGAATCTAAAGTTCTTCTGAGGCTTTGATGACCATCTCATCTTGAAGATGCTAGCCTTTTTCCTTGTATTCAGAGGCTCACAGTGAACCGTATTAGAGGGCCAACCTGCTTATGCTTCCTCACCATGCAAGGTTTTCCTGATACAAAAAGTCTCATTCAAATACAGGCTGAATAAAATGAGAAATATGTCTCATTCAGTGGCTGAGCAGAGGCATTTGCATCTATTTTTTGGTGAAATGATTAGGAATGAGAATTTTTGAATGGTGGTCATTGTCATTCCTGGCAAGAAGATGGAACAATAATGAATCTCAGGGCTGAATTCATGATCATGTTTAGTCAAGAGAGAAGCCAAAGTGGTATGGAGGCAGCTATCACCAGGTGGAGTAAAGAGAAACCCCTGTGAAAAACCATTAGGGAACTTGGATGAAGAATGGCAAATGGAGCCAAATGGGGAAACTAAATTGATTGTGTATCAGCCTTGGGTAAAGAAATGTTTAACCAAATTATATACAAACTTGGCTCCTGACTCTATTTTTCTGTCCCATGATTTTTCCAGGAGGAACAAACAAGTTCATACCTTGCCTTTGATGAACTGGAAAGATTGGACTGGTTGAAGGTTTTGCTATTATTCATTCTGTAATTTGATTGGTAATCATTTCTTACTTTGTTATTTATATCTCTGTGTCCTTGTTTGTATCCATTTCTCTGGTGAACCACTAAATAATAAGCTTTTAATTAATTTAAGAAGCTCCTAATTCTCTATCTCTTTTGGAGCAACTGAACTAGTAGGTAAATTATAATTATAATGATTTGAATACAAAACCAATAGCACACATATGATGGGAACTAGAGTCTAAAATTAAAACTATGGATAAATCCCTCCATTATAGCAATGGTTCTTGAATTTTTTCTTTCTTCACAACAAAATATTACCTATTCAATTAGGAATTAAAGTTCCATGAAGTAAATAAAAGGCTCTTGCATGTGACTCATACCTGTAAGCTCCACCAGGCAAATCTAATGGAAATTCAATGCCAAGAAACCCTCTTGGAGAATGACTTCAGTATAAATAATGAAATTTTCCTTCTTGTCCTTGTTAAATCTTAAAATTTAAAATTTTTATAGTCTTTTTTTTTTAACTCTAGTATCCCATTAAGTTAGTAGTTCTTAACCTGAGATTCAGAGACCCACAATAGATTCAGGGATTTGTGAATTTGGGTGGAAAAATGCATAATTTTCTTTTCATTAATTTCCAATTAAAATTTAGCTTTTCTTTCAAGTATGAGTGTAAACAACAATAATTCTGAGAAATAAATGACACAAAATGAGCTCCATGGTTTTTTCAAGTCTGTGCTTCTCTAACTCATACAAAATATCCATTTGAAAGCTGTCACTAATCTCTAATTAGATGAGTATTTCTATTAGATCAAAGTAGATAGTGCACTCTAAATCATTCTGTTGACACAGCAATGTAAGAAGTGGCAGTGAAGCATGTCAATAAAGAACTTTATCACCCAATCTGCTTAATGTCCATAAGAACTATAAGCAAAATTTGTAAGCATAAATTAAAATCAGGAACTCTATTTTCAAATCATTAAAAGTTACCTCTACTATCTTTAATCAAATTATTAAAAATATATATGGCCTTTTTCAAGGGTAGCTAGGTGCAGAAAGTACTGGTCTTGGAATCAAGAAGACTCCTCTTTCTGAGATCTAATATAGCCTCAGACAATTGCTGAGGGTGTGACTCTGGACAAGTCACTTCACCCTAACTTGACTCCTCATCTGTACAATGAAGTGGAGAAGCAAGTAGTAAACTACTTCAAGATCTTTGACAAGAGAACATTACATGGAGTCAAGAAGAGTAGAATTATTGGAAAATGACTTAAATAAAAACACTTTTTGAAATCAAGAATGATTATATATAGGTCATGGATTTTTACCTTTTTATATATCATTATATCCTTTGGTGATCTGGAGAAGTGTAATATTTTCTCTAAAATATAATGTTCTCTTATTGGGGTTTCCTTGAGTTCTTTGAGGGCAGCCTTAGTTTCAGTTCAACAATCACCACACAAGTAGCCCCCGGGGTTAAAGGCCAAATCCTTTAATTGTCTCCTTCAAAGTCTTATCTCCTTCACTTAGGGTTAGGCTAGTTTTTCTGGAGACCTTCCAGATCTTGGTTTCAGTGGAGAAGTGAAGGAGGAGAGCTTGCCACCCTTTTTCTGGTCTTCCTTAGTTCTCATTCTGGCTGAGTTTGTCCAAGCTTATATTCTCTCTCATTATAGATGTGAATCTTGTGGAACTACAGTAAGTACTAAGTACTTGTACTGAACTAGAGAACTGTTAAGCACCATGCTAAATTAGATAACCATTGTCTCTATCAATTTCACTGACTTAGCACCTTGTTTTAAGTTCTAGCCCATAACAGAGAAGCCTATGAATCCCTTCACAGAAAAACATTTTGAAATAAAATAAAATACATAGGATTATAAAGATACCCAATCATACCAAAATAGACTTGTTGAAAAAATGAGTTCATGGAATACAAGTTAATAAGACAAATCTAAGTAATCAAGAAATAAACAATTTCTGTTCATATCACTTCAGATATTTCACAATTCTTTATTTAGTTCAGCTTTGGAATCTAATTTTTTCAATAAAATTTTGTAACTGGGAATGTACATTTAAGAAATATATTTATGTATATGTATATATTGGATTTATTTTAAAATTATTCCAACTATTATTATGCATTCAATTCACTAAACTAAAATTTCCCAAAATTTTAAGATCTCAATCCCTGTACAAATTGGCTTTCTGGAAGCTTTCCTATATACTGCATTCATTTAATGTGAAATAAAATACACCCAAGGTTTCCATGCATAAAAATAAAGAGATTAATAAATTTAGTTAAGTGTTAAATATAATTAAGTACTAAAATTTCCTACATTCTTTGACAAGCTTCACATAACCTAAGATGAAGAACCCAAGCCTTTAAAAAGAAAGTTACAGGTTTTCTATTTAATGTCTCGTAAATTTGCAATAAACTTGGGAGATTATGCTGATTATAATTCATTTATATAATTTCAGCATTACTCAAATATAGTTTTCATTTACATAGAGAGAGTACAGAAGTTAAGGTAGAAAAAAGAAATGAATTGGACTACTGAGTATAAATTATAAGTTATTACCACCTTTTTTTTCTTAATATCCTCATATGTTATAGAGACATTTGTATTGGTGGCTATAATTAGTCAATGAATATTTGTATCATTCACTGCAACTTTAATGAAGTCCTTGTACCTACTCTTCAATAGAATCTCTCTCAATGATGATTTGTATTATACAGAAGACTAAATTAAACCCATTTTCCTGTCCAACTTTTCAAAGTCTATATTCCAAGAAAGAATAATATTAAAATGAACTGGCAAAGGAAGATATTCCTCAAAACTATTTTGGAACTAGATTTAAGGAGACTGATTTTTAAAGTACTTGGAGAAAAATATTCTCAAGAAAAATGTGTAAACATTTTGATGATGGGTAGTTTTATCTATCTAAGAAAACTTAAAGAAATAGATATTTTACAAAAATAAAAAAGACAAATAAATGCCCTTAAATGATAACCCACTAGGTTGAAGCTGCTCCTTTAAGACAAGGGCTGACTTAGCCATTTTGTCTCTCTAATACTCAGCCAAGTGATTGGCACATATTTGGCATTTAATAAATGTCTATTGATTGATTGATTCTAAATTTGCTTCTCATTACTTTCTATCAAATCATTTACTGAAAGGAGTAAATTCCCATTGGTATCAAGATTATATAATTTCAAGAGTATGATTTAATTGGACAAAGACACTATTAGAATACTAGTATTTTATCACTTGAGATATTTTTAAAATTCTGTTTTAAAACTGCTATTTAACCACAGAAGGTTCTTGAATGACAGAAAACTGGAAAGCTGTTCAATGTTAAAAATAATGCAGACTGATTTTAAAATAGAAATGTCAACAGCATTCAAAAGATAGAAAATAGCATGTACCACGAATGATCTCTTCACTATGATAGAGGTTTGCTTGTTTTGCCTTCTTATGAAGGCCACTGAAGATTCTTTTCTGCGTATTGTGCTTGTTCTTTGACATACAAGTTTATGGATTATGAATTAGAATTATGACTCCCTTTTTATTGTGAAAAAAGTGGTGGTTGGTCATTTTTAATTTTCTAGCTGCAGTGTAAACTTTTAAAAAAATAATAAAATAGAGCAAATCATTTTGTCTTCCATAAATTTTTTTCATAATTTTGTTGCCTTTATTTTCCTTCTTTTTTTGCCTCATGATTAATATGGGAAGGTTTTACATGACTTTAGACATATAAATGATATATATTTCTTACCTTCTCAATAGATGAAGGTGGCATTGATCAGGAGAGAATTTAGAAAAATATGAATGTTAAAAATAACTAATATTTTTATTTTAAAAGAAAAGAGTTTTTTTGACATTCATATTCAACATCATGGTTTGTCACCATATCCATGCCCAGTGGGGGGGAAAAAAACAAAAACAAACAAACAAACAAACAAACAAAAAAACCAACCACAGAACTTCTCGATTTTGATTTTTTGATATCAATTATTTTATCCTGTTTTCTTTGATTAATTGGGGGGGGAGCATCTGTGTAACCTAAAATCAGATTACTACATTCTTCTTTGCCTGGGGGGAGGGGAGAAATGAAAAGTAAAAAGTCCCTCCCTAGTCACTATAAAGTTCTAAATCCTGATCCAGAAAAAGCACACACAGTTTGGAGACTCATCAATTCTACTGCATTGTCTGGAGTTGGGCCCATGGATTTAAATGTGTGCAATTAAAGAAGCTCCTATTATTTTGTCCTCTCTTTCTTTCACTATTACCATTCTTTTCCATCAAGGCTATTCTATAACTAACTGTTCTATATCCACTGAACAAATAAGTTTTTGTATTTTTTTTAATTTTTTTTGCCTTTTCATACCCCAATGATCATTTTAAAGCACTCATCTATATAGAGAACATTGTTAGTTGTTAGGGACATGTGGACAAAAAACATACTTTTTTTGCCTTGAAATTTAAAAGCTAAAAAGGGGAGGAAGTGTGAAGTGTTATATTTTTACAAAAATGCTTCTGGAGAGTACTTATTTAAATATGGGTTTTTTGTATTTTGTTTACTGTATTTAGTACTTTGTTTTGGTTTTTAAAGAATAAGATTGTATTTTATTGTATTGTATTGTAAAATAGAAGGGTCAAACTCACTGCCAATCCATTACCAACAAAATTCCAAGAATGCTGCCAGAACCAGTTTAAAAGGTAAAAGGGAAACATGTAACAAAAAAGAAAATATACCATACCTTAGATAATGCTAATTTGTGGTTTTCTAAATCAATACATGGCTTATAGGAAAAATATTTCTATTTGAATATTACATGATTGTAATAGATAATTGTAAGTACTCACAATTTGGTCTACATGGAGGTAAATAGATGCACTGGAAAAACTGTCCTTTTTAACTATTACCATTCTTCCTCCTTCAACTATTCCCACTACAAAGCTGTTCTATGAGTAATGTGTATTGAATAGAGCACAGTGCTTCCCTCCTAGGCTATATTGAGATAACTGAGGAGACCAGTCAGACTCCAGGACTATTTTCCAGGATGATTTTTGTTATTTGCTATCCACTGACAGGTTATCTGCTAATAGCCCCTCATCATCCCTGTAATTCCCCACTCGTGTTTCTGTTCCCCCTTTCTATCTCCACAGTAGATCCCTTGGGTTTCCATTTTACTTTATTCTGGTCCTTAGTGACTGCTCCATTGAGATTGGCTGGCTATTTATTAACCTCACCAAACAAACCCCACCCACCCCAGCCCTCTTTCCTTCTGAGCAATCACAGTGTGTGAAACATCCTCTTTGCATCTCTGGCTCATCTCTGCTATTTTTGTCACTATTCATTCTGTGTTTATTGAGGTTCCAGATGCTTGAAGATGCTGGAAGTCTGGATGCAAGACAGATAAGGTGTTGCTGTACATTTTAAAAAGTAGGTACTATGAATGGAAAACCTAGGCTATCAGTCATTTCCTTTCGTCATCCTAATATATCATTATTGACACTAAGTGGGCCACCAGATGATGAATTCTTTGGGCCACAACAGTTCCTGAAAGAAGCTCTTAAAAGGGAGGACAGTTTGTAGTCTTCAGTCCTGGGGAAGTACCTATGTCAACAAGATCAAGTCTTTGAAGGCAAATAAATAGTTAACAAATCCACAGGGAAGTCCCATCAACTAAAATATGTTATAAGTTTCTACACAAATAATAGAAATCATCATAATAAGCATGCTTTAATCTCATTTTCCCAGCCACGTCTAGTCTTACATTACTTTGTTGAGAGTTATCTCATTTTCTGTTTCCCATCCTTGAATCTAGTGTATAATGTTAAGAAAATCACAATCCCTCCAAATTTATTATTTCCATCTCTACAATGGGAAGCTTTCCATTTGGTAGGGTCACTAGGGTTAGGGAATGGGAAATGAAGTTTCCCGCGATTTCACATTCCTCTTTGTAATGAGTTATTACAATATGTATGTTTCTATTATAATGATAATATAGATTGACTGTTTGGCTCAGAGACTTATAACATGGTTAGGAAGTTGAAGGGCTGTAAAGGGTTATGGAGCCAGTTCTATAAAAAAGCTTTTAGTATTTTAAAGATCAGTTTTATGCTGTGTCTACTAAACCATCCCAAGGGAGACCACATCGCCAACTGCTGGGCATGTAACCAAAAAAAAAAAATCCCCAATTTCCCAACAATAATCTATGCACTCTCTAAATATAAATAAAGTCTTTGGATTCTAGAGTTTATCTGCCCTATACATACTCAAAGAAGACCTGTAAGATAATATGTAGTGCCTGTAAAAATATCATATGGTACCTTGCCTTAGAAATTAAGTTTTAACGTGGCTAGCAGTTCTCACCTGACTAGACAATTGCTTTACAGCATAAAGGAATGAGTTATAGAAGTTTTAGGTCTGGCAGTTCTTTAGAGCCTGCTTAATACCCCGATTTTTTTTTTTTTTTTTTGATTTAGGAAATGAAAATATATGGAAGTTAAATAATTTGTTTTAGGTAACAGGAAGCAGTGCATTTTGACTGATAATTTATATTTGAATATGACAAATATATGACTAATTTAATTAATCATGTCATCGACTGGGCTTTTCCTAAATGGGTTGAGTTGGGATGGAGTTAAGAGGTGAATAAGAAAGATTAGAATTGACTGAGAATCATCGCCTGAAGGGTACCCATGTAAGAAGTCATCAGATACTGTTACAAAACTGGAAAAATAATTGGGCACACTGACTTCCATTATTTTCCCATTATCCCAAAGGTCTTTAAAGTCAAGAGAGTCTAAATTCAATAGATCTTTATTAAGTAGAGAAAAAAATGTGGGCCTGGGATCAAATTTTAGTTGTTTCATTTAAAAGTTGCAGTAATCTAGCTAAATTTTTTAATTTTAATTTTAATTTCTCTGATCCTAACTTCCTAAAATATAAAAATTAGGCCATTAGACTAAATGACCCCATCTTTAAACATATCACATTATTATTAAACTACTAAAACACTAATAAACATATTAATTGTCCCTCACTTTAATTTCCACCCTCTAAAAAACAAACAAAAAAAACAAGCCAACAATTATATATATATATATATATATATATATATGGAATTAACCAAATCTATCTATCCAGAACCTATTATAGGCCTAACACAGAATTAAATGTTAATTTTCACCCTCTAAAAAACAAACAAAAAAACAAGCCAACAATTATATATATATAAATATATATATATATATATATATATATATATATATATATATATATATATATATATATATATATTTATATATGGAATTAACCAAATCTATCTATCCAGAACCTATTATGGGCCTAACACAGAATTAAATGTTAAATGTTGTAGAAGTTTAAGAATAAGAAGCATGTTATCACTGTTTTCATAATCTACTCTTAAGAAAAAGGTTTAGGGAATTGAATGAAAGAACTAGAAAATAATTTAGGGCTGTGCTGAACTAATTGATTTAGAAGTAGTTTTCTGGGCATTCAATGAAAGTAAAAGTTAATATTGCCTGAATTATTGAGGGAAATCTCAACTAATGCAACAAGTAGAAATCCACCTGGAACCTAAAAGATAAAATCTCTATGATACCAAAATAAATGGACAAGCTTTCTTTATCTGTGGAACTTGGGGGGGGAGGAATATCAGAAATTTTTCTGAGGTTAGTAGAAACTATCTGGCGGTAAATGTCATTATCCCAGCTTCTTAGCAAGACTTCTTCCATTCCACAAGAATATCAATATTTTCTGTTTCTTTCTTGGATTTTTACTACTTTTTTTCTCTCAGCAGTTCTCCAACATTTGCAGCTTCAAGGGGGATATTTCTAGAAAAGAGGGATCCTAACCAAGAATCTGTGAACTTTTATATGTATGCATATAGTATATGCACATCATATTTATGGGTATATTTAGACACATGTGTATATGCGCCTGTGTATATATAGATATAATTCCCTTTGAACTTCTGTGTGAGTTCTTTTTCTTTGATTTTTATACTTTTAACGACAGAATAGGCTTTGCCATCCTGCCAAGGAGATTCATGACCCAGAAAAAAAGTATGTCAGTTCGAGGGAATTATTACTTCTCCTATCTCCCTTTTACTCTCCACTCTTCTTAAGTTGAACAGATCTACTCAGCAAACATTTCTGGGGTGCCTATTATGCTGGGAATGTGGAATTCCTGCCCTGTGGAGCTTATAGTTTACTGGAGAAAGAGAAGAAAATCAGAACTGCACAGATATGTGTATT
The DNA here is from genome assembly GCF_048593235.1 of Sminthopsis crassicaudata. Classification (NCBI taxonomy): domain Eukaryota; kingdom Metazoa; phylum Chordata; class Mammalia; order Dasyuromorphia; family Dasyuridae; genus Sminthopsis; species Sminthopsis crassicaudata. The sequence goes on from NC_133622.1 coordinate 12,892,699, forward strand.
ACATTAGAACTGAGTTGAGAAAAAAGGAGAGATCCAAAGAAGGGGAAACCATTCTAGGGAGAGGAGAAAAATTACCCTCTACCATGTTCTTCAAAAATGTTTTATGAGGGTGGCTCCATAACTGAATTCTGAATGGAGAAGAAGAAACTGTTTTTGCTTCTGGAGACAGAACATATTCCTAGCATTGGAGAGAAGAGATAGGAGAAAGTAGACAGAGAGTTGGGCATATTAAAACATGGCAAGTGAGAGCTAATCATGTTTAGGAAAAACATGAAAATCAGAGTATATTAACCTTTCTGTGAAAGGGAAAGTCATGGTGGAATAAGTGGGGTGGGGGAGAGGTCAGAGAATGTGTGATGGAGAAAATTTGCATTCATTCCTATTCCTGAGTGACCTGAAAAGAATACTGCATAGTTCCTGCCAAATTGTGGGTGCGCACTAGGCTCAGGATAATTAATGACCGATGACCCTGAAGCATGGGAATATGGCTGCTATCATCATCAATAATCTGTGGTACTTTGAACTAATCATGTCATGTCTTGGCACCTCAGTTTCCATCTCTAAATAAGAAGACAAAGTCACAGGAAGTGGATTTGGAGTCTAAGATCAGATAGCAGACAGGAGAAGAGTTGGCTGTTTTTTCATTTCTTTTATTTTCAGCACATATCCTGTAGCCCTTGAAATCACTCCATGCTCAGTAACAGACTTGAGGCTTTGGCTAAAGGAGAAGACATAGATGATCTTTCCTTTCTCCCAGATTGTGATCCTTGCACCTTAAACTTACTGATGCCATGAGATGACAACCTCATTGTCTCCCTGCCTTCTTCCTTATGCCTTGATCTTGCCTCATGTGACATGGCAGTCATGCTATTTACCCCTTACTGCTTCTTCAAAACCTCTAAACACAATGGCCAGCAGAAGACAGTTCTAGTACTTGGGGATCATTGCTCAAATGTCCCTGAAAAAACAGAGAAGGAATTAAGAAGGAATAGCATGGGTGAAATAGGGGAAATCTCAACTTTAGTTAAAGACAGAAGGCAAGAGAATCCTAACTTTAGGAAGATGAATGCAGGAAGTTTGCTCATTAATATATGAAGAAAAGCAAGAAGTGTTCATGGCATCCAAGGAAGTGGGCAACACTGATATCTCTGACATTATTGAAATAAGCAGAAAAGACTAGCACACATTTGGGATTGTGCAAAAGAAATCAGAACTACAGTGAGTTATGTGAACTGCTCATCATGAAACCCAATTGTTATGCAACATAATAATTATTTGTATCATTAAATGTGTAAGATTCACTTCCGTTGTAAGTTTTATTTTATAACCAATTTTATTCAAATCTGTTAAATTATCATTATATGTTGCTCAGGGAGCATGTCTGTTCACAATAAAACAACAGCAACAATTAAAAAAAACTAAATTAAATGGCGAACAGTGGCTATGGTGTATTGGAATGTGCGCTGGATTGGAGTCAGAGTGCCTGGGTTTAAATTCCATGTGAGCTATTTATTAGCTGTTTGATCCTGGAAGTCATTTACCTTCTTTCTACTCACTTTGTTTATCTGCAAAATAAAGGGATTGAACCAGGTCCAAAAGTTTCATTTTCAACTCCAAATATTTCCTTCAATAAAGCAAGTCTCGAGACAATTACATCAGAAGAGAAAGATGGATATCCCAACACCTAGCATCAGGGCTCCTTAAGAAATATTTATAGAATCTTGTAATTCCCAGGAGACTACTTTGTATTTTTACATGTTCTTTTAAAACCAAACCAAACCAAATCTAGGGTGCATTTTGGTTAGTCAATTAAAGAAGTTGCCAGTCTAATCCAAAGCTGAAGGGTTTATCTTCAGAAATTTTGGTCAATTTTAATCAAGACTTTACTTTGGATCTCATCCCACTGTCCCACAGGTACCTCCCATTGATTGAAAGCAGAGCCAGATGCAGGTCTGAATGAATGGTAACAGGGCCATCCATCTTCACTGTTGGCAAAACATCTCACAGCACACACCTTAACTGTGGTGATAGCGAAATCTTCATTTCTGAAGACTGGGATATTTTATTATGACCTGTGTGACAATGGAATGAATCATATTTTCCTTGAAAAATAGAATCCTTCCTCATTTTGTAGCTGGTAACTTGTTTATTTGTGGGAAGATGCTATGTTGTAAATAAATCCATTTCTGTTAAAATGGTAATAAAAATATCTTTTCTGAATACGTAATTAATTTATTTAGCCAACCTCTATATAACTCGAGGTCTAATTATATGACCACATTAATAATTTGAAAAAGAAAACCTGATTGTTGGTCTCCATAGCCATTGGTAAGTGTCAATATGGCCATCTGACTCATCTCTCTCATTTAGAGTAATGTCTGGGTTACTCTCTCAATTGTTGCATGTCAATCAGCCCAAGATATGAAGTCTTGTGGTAGTCGTGCAAGGTAAATCCTTGACATGACACACGATAGTGGGAGATTTCCTATATATTCCCAGGTTCCTCAGTTTTTTGTAAAATCTGAAAACACTGGGGAATGAATTATGATATACAGAAGACTACATTTTAGCTATGGTTTCCTGAGCAGAAATAAAGCAAAAGTAAGAAGCACCAAACTAGGTCCTGAGTTCTAAATTAGAGCCAAGTGACTAACCAGCTCTGTGATTTTAGATAAATCCTCTCACTTCCATTGGTTTTCATGTGCACCAATGTAGCATGAAGAAGTTACACTACATGCCCTCTAAAGTCCTTCCTAACTCTAATAGTTTCAACTAGAAATAGTGGGAGATTTCCTATATATGCCCAAGTTCCTCAATTTTTTTGTAAAATCTGAAAACACTGGGAAATGAATTATGATATACAGAAGACTACATTTTAGCTATGGCTTCCTGAACAGAAATAAAGCAAAAGTAAGAAGCATCAAACTAGGTCCTGAGTTCTAAATTAGAGGGGCATCTAAGTGACTAACCAGCTCTGTGATCTTAGACAAACACTCTCACTTCCATTGGTTTTCATGTGCACCAATGTAGCATGAGGAAGTTACACTACATGCCCTCTAAAGTCCTTGCTAACTCTAATATTCTCAACTAGACTTGGCATGGGTCTGTAATCATACCCGACAGTGCTGTGATCACACTGGGATACCAAAAAAAAAAAAAAAAAAAAAAAAGGAAGTTTGGATCCTGAAATGCAAGCTTTTCTCAGTTTTCTGAAGACCACCCCTGTTTTTACCTAGGGATATTTTCCAATAAGTCTAATATAAATTTCCTTTCCCTAGAACAAAACTCTGAAATATATGTTGTTTTCCTCCTTGAGGACAAGGTCTCTCTTGTTTCTTGTTTCTTTTTTTCTTTGTCCAGAACTTTGCATAATAATTGACATATAGTAAGAGCTTAACAAGTGCATTTTTATTCATTCAAATGGAAAAATGGAATATCTTTCAGATTTTCTTAATGAGCCCTTCAATTATGTGAAATGCTATTTTACATTAAATTAAATGTGCATTAATGTAGGGTGAAAATCCTAGTGCAATCATGCTGGTCTGGTAATTGTCACTTTGAAGGGCGTGAAAGGTCAAAATATTAACACAAAACATCCTATGGAAAAACAGAAGGATAGTGGTTCATATGTGTCTGCCTTTAAGGCTTAAACCCAGCATGCCTTTCAAAGCAGGAAGTTGAATGGATGTGTACTAGGATGGAACTTAGTATTCTCAAGTTAATGAGAACTGAGAATAAGACCCAGAACCCGGACCTCTGTGGATCTGTAATGCTTTCACGGTGGTTTTCTGTGAATGACTGTAGCTAAGAGAGCATCTCTAAGCTTGCATAGTGTCTCATTACAGAAAGGGGAAATAGACTAAGCTTTTAAGTCCATCTCTTGGAGAATGGATTTGCCGTGACAAAAATGTAGATCAAGTTCCCATTAAAATGGCTAGATCCAGTCTGGTTTAGATTTCTAAATTGTTTCAATTACAGTTGGGTGGTGTGTTTTCACCCAAATATAAGCTTATTTAGAGGAATCATGTGTTAGGTCACATATCTAAGAAGGTTAAGAGTTTGCTACTATTTAGCATAAACAACCCTGGGACCCCAGTTCATTACTTAAAGCTCATGATAATCATTAATAAGATAGATCAAAGAAAAATCAAGTCCCCAAATATTTTACCTAAAAGAACTAAAATCAAGAGAATGTTTCTGTAACTGTGTGTGTGAGAATGTGTATGTGATTTTCAAAATCCTGAGGACCAATCAGAATATTTCAGAAGCCCCTTGATATCAAAAGGAAGGCAGCTATTAGTAATGAAGCACATCTCAGAAGAATTGTCCCACATGGGACATCCAACAACAGACTTGTCAAGCTCACCATAACTGAAAGACCATAGACAGAAGCGAGATCCTGGGCAATGTCAGACAGACTCCCCCCCCACACACACACAAAAAAAGCTCCTCTAAGTCATATTAATTTTTCTTTATTTACAATAATTACATAAACATATGCTGATGGTTCATAGTACAATTAGTAACCACTTTAACATGCACCAATGAAGCAAATTTTTTAAACTAATTCTTCTTTGCCTCCCACTTCTTCATTAATTACTAGCCAAGGGACTTGAGAGTGCCCTAATGAATTTTACATTAGATACTGCAACATGAACAGTGTTTATTATTGCAGCAGATAGTAAAATGTATAAACTGGCCCTTCCAAATGGCATCGTGAGCAGTTGTAAAGATTCAAGCTGGATTTCAGAGCATTTACGAGCAGACTGTTCTCTCAACGATTTTTTTTTAAGAACATAGTAAGTTGCCACAACACACCACAGATTGTAAATAACCCTTGCAACTTTTTATATTCTTCCATCACTTCTGCCTCTTCAAGTTCAAGGGCAAGAGCTTTTCTCTCATGATTGTGAAAAAAAAAAGCAGAGACCTTCACAGTAATTTTAGAAATGTATATTGATTGTTAAGTCTGATAAAAAGAAAACACATTGAGACCAGCTTTCTATGCATTCAACATAACAGACAGTCATGAAATTTGTAGAGTACCACCAGAGTATTTTATAAGAAGCCGGAGGGTTTGGAGGGCAATCCTTCAAAATGTGACAGAATCCCTTCTGAGCTGAGAGTTATGTAGTGCACACGTACACACAGAGGAATACAAGCACACACTGTGAGAGTTTCTTTTCCTTTTTAATACAAAAGGAAATATAATCCTAAATTACACTGTATAATAGGAAAATACAGGATATGGTTACCAATAAAGCATGTGTTTTTTTTTTTTTCATAGAATATTACTTCATTCCCATAGCAACTCAAAACAACATGCATCTAACATTTCAAAATAGGAATGAACACAAATGATGCCCTCGAGTCAATTAAATATCCTAAGGAAATGACAAATTTGTGACAAAGTTATATTGATGAGCTCCTAATCGAAATCTTCACATTTAATTGGCGATGGTAAAGATTACCGGAAGTTGATTAAAGTCAGATATCTAAATCTAAAAGAGCACTATGAAGCATGAGAGGATGCTCAATACCCATTTAAAAAACAAACAAACAAACAAACAAACAAAAAACAAACAAACAAAAAAAACTTGCAACTACAATTTCATTGCCAATCACCATCATTGGTGAAATTGCTTTCCATCACCTGCTCATCAATAAAATTAAAATAATTCAGCCCCATTAACTATCATCAAGACTTTATTCACTGGCCACAAAACTACTGAGATGAATCTTTTCCCTATAACAATGTAATATATTGGCTTCCATAACTAACTTCAGCAATTTCACACATTAAGAAACCAAGCCTTACGAAAAGTCCCGAGTGTTATGAAAACTGAATTACACCGACTAGGGGTCTCATGGGCAGCACGATCACTGGAGTTGATCACAATCCTGGGGACCATTTCAAAGATACTTCTTTTTATCAATGCTCACATTTAAAATAATTTCTATCTGAATCCCTCTACAGTTTTCATATTAAAACAATAATTTCCCCATTTATCACTCCCCAAATCGAACGTGTCCCAACTTCTTCACTGCTTTGCCCAGACTCATTTTGTTAATTACTGCAAGAACTCTTTTAACCCCTTAACAGCCAGCTAACAAGCCCCAGTCCAAGAGCTGCTCTATGTATACCCTATAAGGACTCTGCAGGTTCAGAGCACTCCCCAATACCTGCAGACAGGTCAGCCCTGTGCCAGGTAAACAACAGCATCCCTAGCAGGAGCCCATCAGCCTCTGCGGAACTCTTTAAGACTGCAGACCCTCTGCTCCTTTAGAGATGCTCCTTTAGAGCAACATAGGGAAGCCACACGCAGAAAAGCAACTTCTCCAGCCCCAAACACACCCTCAAGGCTCTGCACTCCCTGGATTTCCAGAAGCCCAGATGGTTTAAGAGGGGTTTGACTGCAAAGTCCCCCTTAAAGCCCCCCAGAGCCCAAGAGCGAGCCTCTCCGGTCAGCTCCAAGTTCGTCACCAGCCTGAGTCTTCTTCTAGAAAGAAAAGCAGTCATTACCTGGATGAAGAGAACCTGTTAATAGCCTGAGAAGGTACTGGGCAAATTTCAATATTTCACGTTTACACCGTTTTCTACAGCCACTCATCTTAAGCAAAAAGGTATTCCTCTGAGGAGAGCCAGAAGTCTTTGCCCAAAAGGGGAGAGAGGGAGAGAGAGACGGTCTCTGAGGGAAACTTGGATGTCAGTTTGTATCCCAGGCTGCTTACTACTCCTCTGGGTTTGGCTGAAAAGGAGCTGCCTTCAAGAGCCCCAGAAGCCGGCCGGAGAGGGAACGCCTGGCACGGAGAGCCAGGGATGGCTGGGGGGGCACTACGGTCTTCGGAGGCGGCTGGCAGCCTGCTGGCCGCTGCCCACTTGTAGGAAGGAGCTGGGCTAGCAGAGCGGGCGCCCCAGCCACAGCATCCTCTCCCCGGCTCCCGACCGTGGAGAGGGAGGCGGGGCCTGCCAGCCAACTCTCCTCATCAATGAATCAGCATGGAAGCAGGTGGGGAGACAGCTGACGGGTCACCGGCTGTCACGCCAACCTCGCCGGGCGGGAGCGGGGCCCGGGGGCGCGGGAGAGGAGAGCCGCAGCTCAAGGTCACGGGCTCCGGGACCTCGGACAGCGCCGGCCCCGCGCGGGCAGCCCCCGCCCGGACTGGGCTCGTCCCGGGGCCGGGGCTCGGAGTGGGGGGGGGGGGGGATAACGTGGCCAGAGGGGCCCCTTTCGAACCCGTGCAGGAGGAATAGAACAGCTGGCTGACACCGCTCGGCGGCGGCGGACTCGGGGCTGTTACGGGAAACAAAGTGAGCTCTCCCCAGATGGGATTGCCAGCCACTGCACGGACCTGCCCACATTTAGGAAAAGCGGAAGTCTTCGGGCGGCCGGCCGGCCGGCAGCGTGGCCTGGCCACAGCCTGCTCCCGCCGCGCCGCGATCTCCTCCTGGCCACTGGCCCCCGCGGCTCTGGAGGGGAACGGGAGGCGGGGGACCTTGCCCGGCCCTCTCTCCTCCACTCCAACTCACCTGCCGGCCACTGAGACCAGATCAAGGAAGCAGGCTAGCCCTTATTAAGTACCTACTGAAAAGCGCCACTTTCTTAAGTAACTAAGCTTTATTCAGTACCTACTATGAGACACTGCTCTGTTAAGTAACTAACCTGTATTAAATACCTACTGTAAGGCACTACTTTCTTAACTTAAGTACCTACTGTAAAGCACCACTTTCTTAAGTAACTAAGCTTTATTCAGCACCTACTATGAGACACTACTCTGTTAAGGAACTAACCTGTATTAAATACCTACTATGAGGCACTACTTTCTTAACTAGCCTTTATTAAGTACCTACATAAAGCACTACTTTCTTAAGTAACTAACCATTATTCAGTACCTACTATGAGTACACTACTTTGTTAAGTAACTAGCTTTTATTATGAATCTACTGTAAAACACCACTTTCTTAAGTAGCTAATCTTTATTCAGTACCTACTATGAGGCTCTACTTTCTTAAGAAACTAACTTTTATTCAGTAATTAGTATGAGTACACTACTTTGTTAAGTAACTAGCTTTTATTATCTACTGTAAAACATCACTTTCTTAAGGAGCTAACCTTTATTCAGTACCTACTATGAGGCTCTGCTTTCTTAAGAAACTAACCTTTATTCAGTACCTATTATGAGTACACTACTTTGTTAAGTAACTAGCCTTTATTAAGTACTTACTGTAAAGCGCCACTTTCTTAAGTAACTAAGTAACTAAGCTTTATTCAGCACCTACTATGAGGCACTGCTTTCTTAACTAGCTTTTATTAAGTTCCTACTGTAAAGTACTACTTTCTTAAGCAACTAACCTTTATTCAGTATCTACTATGAGACACTACTTTGTTAAGTAACTAATCTTTATTAAATACCTACTATGAGGCACTACTTTCTTAATAAGCCTTTATTAAGTACCTACTGTAAAGCACTACTTTCTTAAGTAACTAACCTTTATTCAGTACCTACTATGAGGCACTACTTTGTTAAGTAACAAACCTTTATTACATACCTGCTTCTTAAGTAACTAGCCTTTATTCAGTACCTACTATGAGGCACTACCTTCTTAAGTAACTACTCTTTATTACATACCTACTATAAAGCACTACTTTGTTAAGTAACTAGCCTTTATTCAGTACTTACTACACAGCACTACTTTCTTAAGTAACTAATCTTTATTCAGTAGCTACTATAAAACACTTTAAGTAACTAGCCTTTATTAACTAGCCTTATAGCGGGTATATAAGGCACTACTTTCTTAAGTAACTAGATCTTTATTAAGTACCTATCATAAGGAACTCATTTCTTAACTGGCCTTTATTAAGTACCTACTATAAAGCACTACTTTTTAAAAGCAACAAACCTTTATTCAGTGCCTACTATAAAACACTTTCTTAAATAACTAGCCTTTATTAGCTAGCCTTATAGTAGGTATGTAAGGCAAAACTTTCTTAACTATCCTTTATTAAGTAGCTACTGTAAGGTATTACTTTCTTAAGTAATCAGCCTTTATTAAATACCTGTGTTAAGTTTAATGATGAATGTCTGTCCTGCTCCAGAGAAATGCCTTTACCACTGCTTCAGTTCCTGCAAATTCACAAAGGTTGGAAAATAACACCTGCCCACTTGAAAGCTCAGCTTAGGTTAACAGGGATGGCACCTGTAAAGTTCTTTGAGATCTTCATGAAACACTAGTTCAATATGAAAACCTGATATGGATGGTCATCTCTAAAAGCCAGAGTTGCATTTATATTCCTCTTGCTTTTTATCTCAGTACAGTTTGCTTTCTGAGATTTCTCTATGCCTTTGGCAGTTCTGGCAGTTTCTTCAGATGCATCCCACTTTTACTTTCAGGATTGTTGATGTATGCATTTAAAAAAACACTTGCCTGTATCTGTTCAGATATGGGTTATGTGATTCTATACTTTTAACTAAATCAAAACATTTCCTGCAGCAAATGTTCTTTTTAAAAAAAAAGTTTGCCTTTTCCCCCTCCAAGTAAATAGTAGAGAGATCATTGCTTCATAAAACTGTGCAAATACTCAAGGTTAATCCTCTGTAACATCTACACAATTTCTTTACCTTCCTACTGTGTTGGTATTGACCTTAGAATGAGAAATTATATTTATGATGCAGAACCATGGGGATAAAAGTCACATATCCTATCATCTTGAAGAGCTAGAGGCTTCTTAGGAAGTCTAAACTTCTCAGGGATGAACCAATGATCTGCATATTAGCGAAAGCAGAAGAGATACATTTGCTATTTAGTGAACATAATATTAAAATTCAAAATGAAATTTTTTCTTTGCAAGAAAAGCAAGCTATATAGGCTAGTGGATAGAACATTATCAAGTCATTTATCCTTTTACTGCTCTTGGCAAATCTAAGACTGCAGAACATTTGCTAATCTGCACCACTGAAGAGAATTTTCATGGTGACATATATAAAAGTTGATGAAAGCACAAGGCAAACACACACACATGCATACAGAGTGAGAGAGAGAGAGAGAGAGAGAGAGAGAGAGAGAGAGAGAGAGAGAGAGAGAGAGAGAGAGAGAGAATGAAAATCAGAGAGGTTAAGTAAGAGAGAGAGAGAAAGGGAGGGAGAGTCATATCAGAATGGGATGTCTAAGTAAGATGACCAAAAAGCTCCAACAGATATGATAATGGAAAATTAGTTCTAGTTTTTCAATTCAAGAGAAATCTGAAAGTATGTATAAGTGACCACTCTGTGACAGCCCCTATACTAGGCTTTTGATTATTAAGACAAAAATGAGATAAGCTTTGCCTTCAAAGAATTTACATTTGACATCTTGACATAGACATAAAATCAGACATGATAACAGAAGTAGCAGCATGTATGCTTATTACAATCCTTAAGGAACTATTCTAAGTTATTCTTTCACAGGACCTAAACTGTTTTGGAATAAATAAGACACAGAAAGCTATATTTCCTTAAATTCAAAAATTCCACACAAAATTTTACATAAGTAAATTATAAAATACAAAATAATTGCCTATGCTTACAATATTCACTCTTCCCTTCCCCCTTCACTTGTTGAATAAGATCCCTCCTTTAAAACACTACTAGAATATCACCTTATTCTTGAAGTCTTGTCTGAGACAGTAAAGGCCTTTGTCCTTCATACAACAAGGTAGTTTGAGATCCAGGATTGAAATTCAATATATTTTTTATTTAATCAGACTGCCTCTTTTAAAAATGATAGAATATAAATGAAAAGTACACTAAAAGCCAGTCAATCTTTTTATGGCTAAGAATTGGACATCAAAAGGATGCCCAACAATTGGAGATTGACTACACAAACTGTGCCACATGATTTTTGTGGATTATTGTATTATAAGAAGTATAGTTTCAGAAAAAACCTGGGGAGACATATATGAACTGATACAGAATGAAGTTAACAATCAGGAGAATGTGGTATCCTGTAACAGCAATACTGTTCAAGGAAGAATTGTGAATGAATTAGCTATTCTCTGCAATACAATGATCCAAGACCATCCCAAAGGTTATGTTCTCATTCTCTCTCCCTCTCCCTCTCCCTCTCCCTCTCCCTCTCCCTCTCCCTCTCCCTCTCCCTCTCCCTCTCCCTCTCCCTCTCCCTCTCCCTCTCCCTCTCCCTCTCCCTCTCCCTCTCCCTCCCTCTCTCTTTCTCTCTCTCTCTCTCTCTCCCTCTCCCTCTCTCTCTCTCTCTCTCTCTCTCTCTCTCTCTCTCTCTCTCTCTCTCTCTCTCTCTCTCTCTAAAGCTTGGATCTCTTCAGATATCAGCACATTGCCTTCTCTAGTCAGTGCTGAATAAGATTTAAGTGGCTTTAAGTTCTGAAAGATGAAAAAGAGGGGAAAAGAGAGAGAGAGAGAGAGAGAGAGAGAGAGAGAGAGAGAGAGAGAGAGAGAGACAGAGACAGAGACAGAGAGAGAGAGAGAGAGAGAGAGAGAGAGAGAGAGAGAGAGACAGAGAGACAGAGAGACAGAGAGACAGAGAGACAGAGAGACAGAGATAGTGGATAAAGTGCTGAACTTCCAGGAAGACCTGAATTCAAATCAAGTCCCATAGACTTACTGGTTCAATGACTCTGGGTAAGTCATTTTACTTATGTATGCCTCAGTTTCATTACTTGTAAGTTGGGATAATAAGAGCACTTGCTTCCCATGCTTGTGAAGAAAAAGTGAGATAATGTTCATTCCATGCTTAGCAAATCTTAAAACCTATCTAAAATCCCCTCCCAGCCCCATATTTTGCTTAAAACAAAGCACACCTGTATAATGGAAGCAACATAAAATGTCTTTGAGAAGAATAAATAACCCAGGCATTTAGAAAAGAAGAAAAGACTAGTAGAATGACATCTCTATGTCTTTCTGATAATCTCTTCTAAAATGTATGTATAAATATTTCTGTTGTTCTAATGTCAACATGAGAATGAAGAGTAGTCGTTCTTCTCTCTCATTTTTGCCGTGAGGCCCTAAATACCTTCTTTTTCATGAGATGAAGGCAGGTGTTGGCCTTTTACCTGTAAGATCAATAAATCCTTAAATTTCCGCAGTGAGATGACCTGGTTTATGAATGATCAGTGGTGACTATTGAATACTATTTTAATATTTCTATAACTTCCTAACTTCACTGTGGAGCTTTATCTACACTTCTTACTTTCCCCTCCTTCCCTAGCCCTTTAAACTTCCCCCCACTGATATGCGCTTGAGGACAATAATTATATTTAACGTTACCAGAAACACATAATACATAAATAGGGAGGTAAATTCCCAGATCTCATAATGAATCCTTTGTGTACAATGGAAATGTTCTTTGAATTATTGGCTTTTCATTACATCTCTTACCCATCTAGCCTAAGAGTTGGTTTTCTTCAATAATAAACCTCCATCTACCTTTAAAAAAAAAAAAAAAGTTTTGGAGTTGTGAGGGAAAAGCCCAATTATTTCTAATAGAAAGAGGAACCAAAGGAGAATATTGAGGCAGACCTGAAGAAGTAAGGGTTTCCTTTCAAGGAAATATTAATCAATATCTGCATTATATGATCAGAAAACAGATGTTTATGTGGACATCTATTAAATACTTATTTTGTACAGAGTATTCATTATACTCGGATAAAGTACAAAGCTTAGATGAACTCTGATTCTTGCTTTGCGGGAGCTTAGAGATTGGTGGAGGTGTAAGACATTGACAAATAGAACTTTGATATTCCATATGTACTGTCAAAAAAAAGTTATAATTATAAAATAAAATAAAAAAACAAAAAACAAACAAAACAAAACAAAACAAAACAAACAAAAAAAAACCAAAAACAAAACAAAAAAAAACTTTGATATTCAGTTATACCTGATCAGTGCATTGGAAATGGACAGGGGAAAAAAGTGAGGAAGGGAGAATTTCATCTTCAGGCAGGTCAAAATTAGCAGGTAGAGTAAAAATAGCCTCTAATCTAGACTAACAAGGTCGAGACACACATTCCTTGCTAACAGTCCCTGCTTTGCTAATTATATTAACTTGGACAAGTCATTTTACCTGCTGATCTATAAAAATGAAATGATTACTTTAGTTTATCTATTAGAATAAACTTTGAATCTGAATGGATTCAAAATCTGCCTCTCCAGCTCTCAAAGACTCCGTGGTGCTACATTTGTAATTAAAATGAATTGGTTTAATATGTCACTGAATCACAGGAGATTCCAAGCCTGCACCAGAAATAGAGACCCTTTTCTGAGAGATCCTAACAAAGGTGTCTGTGATCTTTCTTGTCAAGTATATTTCCCAGGGATTTGAAAGTGTTGGCTAATATAAAGATGCATTCACCTTAATTGCCTATCAGAGGAAATGTTCTCTCTTCCTGGCTTCCTCAAAGAAAGCTCAGTCAGAATAATACAGATCTTAATGTATTTGGGTCACCTCCATGGCTCCCTGGAATACCTACAAATGTAAAGAGATTTGATCCCTGGAAAAAAATAAATACTCTTCATTTATCAAAAGAGGAAGGTTGCCATTCCTTCACTGGAATAAAAAAAAATCAAGTTTCTCAGTAAGTCTGTCCAAATTAACTTATCTTTGTCTCAAAGGCTATCATATCTCCCATAAGCCTTAAATTAGGCCTGTTCTATCCTGTGCATCTTATGGTGAAAAGACATTGTTATACTTTTCAAATTGTCACAAGTTGCAAAATTAAACATGTGCAGAATAAAAATAGCTCACCATGGGGCTGAGAAGAAAAACAGAACAGAGCCTTGCGGCAAAGTCACAGGTTTTGAAAATGGGTCTTGATAAAATATCAGAATAACCAGTGTCCAGTGAAGGGGGAAGTCACACTGGTTGCTAAGTCCATTATCTTTCCAGTATCCTCATGTTTTCCTATTTCAGTGAACAAAAACCTTTTAAAGTGTTAGTAATATTTATTTCAATTTCAGCCAGCCCCTAATGATAATAGCTTTTGTACAAAAAAAGAAGCAAACAAAAACTCAAAATTATAATCTTTTGGTACCAAGGGTCAAACTAAAATCCTTTGATTGCCTTGGTCTGAATTACCTGAGAAACAAATTAAGAAGTCGTTTTAAATACCGATTTTGTGTAGTAAAGGACATAACAAAACAACTTTCCATTCTGCATAGAATGAATTCAATAATGTTTTAGTAAAATATATTGATAGAATATTAAATAAATAGAAGCTATATAATAAATCTAACAGAAATTAAAATCATATCTAGCAGAATGATGTACATATACACCATCTTTGAGGTCTTTCATTCCATAGGAGTTGTAATAAAAATGTTTTCGGTGACCATACAAAGAATAAACTTGCATCCTATTATTTTTATTCAACTACATTCAGCAAAAGTTATTCTGCTCACTTTTGTGACAGTCTCTAGGACATTAAATAAATAAGGATAACAGCATGTTTCATAGAACATTAACTATATGAGAATAATCAGACAGCAACTTAACAACTTTCCTGAGGCTCATTCAATCCACACCCTGTCAAAATGAGCAGAATGAAATAATAGTAACAGTAGCAATAACAACAACAAAAAATCCACACAGTATTAAGAAAACACAAGGATAATTATCCCAAGGCACTTGGAGAAAGCAATATTTTTTTTCTCCAAAAGGAAAAAAAAAATACTAGTACATATTCTTAGAAAACAGGATGAGCTGGAAGAAAACCTATGGAAATGTATTTGGAATAAGGAGATATGCATTCACTGACCAATAATAAAGGCTGGTAACAAGTATAAAACAACCTTCGAATGAAGCTTATAGAATGTCTGACACTCAAGAATAAAAACAAAAGTCCTTCTGTGGGTGATAACAACATGAATTCAATCAGTGCTATGTTGTTAAAGAAGCCTTGGGCAAATGGCTAAATCATGCTGACTTATTTGTGGAAATGGAGGATTTCATAATGGTAATTTAGGAGAAAGCCATTTACACCAGAAATTAGAGAAGGCATATACTTCAGGATCCTTGATTTAAAAATCAGAGCAGATTATACAGATGGAAATATGGAACATATTTCATCAGGCTGTAAGAACTTAATACCTACCAAATGCCCAATATGACATAACCAAAGAACTGGAAACAAAGAGAATGCTTATCAAGTAGGGAATGATTGAGAAAATTATGGTAGATGAATAAAACAGAATAATATTGAACTTTAAAAAAAAAAAAAAAAGGTTTTTGATGCAAGACCTGGAGATGACCCTAACAATAAACTAGAGCTTTTTCTTTTTATAGGTGAGGGAAATGACCTGTCTAAATTTATAGTTAGCATTTGAAAGGGACAGTTTCAAAAAAAAAATTAGAGAAGACTAGTGTGAACTGAAGTAGAGTGAAGTAAGAATCAAGAAAATAACATTGTAAATGTTGCTCACATTTTGAAATAATTTTAAAAGATTTAAGTTTTCTTACCAATGCATGGATCAACCATTTTTCTAGAGGAACAATGGTAAAACATGCAATCTACCTCCTAACATAGAGGTAAATGAAAAACAATATTTAATGAAATCCCTGTTTTTGAACCGGGTCAGCCAGTGTGGACATTTCTTTCTTTGATTAATCACCTTAGTTACAAGGGTTTTTTCTACTTTTTTAAGTTAGGAAAATGGTATAGAAGTGGAAAAGAAAATAAATATTTGTTCATTGACAACATGAAGAAAAAAATACAGGATATTGTAAGTAAGATTATATAGCATGATATATTTCATGAACTGATAGATGACAAATCCCCATCCTACAAAAACAGATTCCAAAATATCTTCAAGTTGATATCCATATCAACTTTACTGGAATTGAGCTTTTGTCAATAACCAAATGCTGCTTATAATTGCACAGATCTAATATTGATTCTAAATAAATGATTAGAACTTCCATGCCAAATATGAATAATTTCTAATCTCCATGGAACATAAAGCTTTCAAAATATAATGACCTAAAAAAGATGATCATGATCATATGAGAAGAGGACATATCAATAATACTGTCCCACTTCTTCTGGAGTGATATTAAGAATAATTTCATCAAATCTACAGAATATAGATTTTCATATATTCTTCCTCTACCAAAAGCAATTATGTTAACCTACTATATAATGATCTGTAGAATATTATATTTACAAGACTATTACTAGGACAGCTATTAATCACATCAGAAAAAAATGAGAATGAGAGAAGAAGCGGAAAATGAAAAACAAGAAAGAGGAAGGGGAAATAAAGGAAAAGAAGGAGGAAGAAGGGGCAACTAGGTGGATCAGTGGATAGCGCATCAGTCCTGAAGTCAGGAGGATCTGAATTCAAATCTGACCTCAGACACTTAACACTCCTAGCTGTTTGACCCTGGGCAAGTCACTTAACTCCAATTGCCTCAGCAAAAACAAAAAAGAAGGAGGAAGAAGAAGAAAAGGAGAAGAGAAGAAGGAGGATGAGGAGAAGAGGAGAATATACACATATATAGATATAATATATAAAATATATTTAAATAAGCAGTCGTAAATATCTGTGAACAAAGATATGGAATGTTGAATGAGGTGAGATTTTGGATTAAAAAAAAAGGATAAAGTAGTATTTTAACAGGAAGGATCCGATGACAAGGGACCAGAGACTAAGTATCTGTATCTCAGTAGCTAGGAGGACAGAAATAGGTGTCTGGTTGGAGTGATACATGTAATAGAATGACAGCAGATGGATGAGTATTCAAAAGCTTTGAAGGTCACAGGGAGAATTGTATATTTCATCTGAAAGGAAATGGAAAGCCACAGGAGAATCCTGAGTTGTTGAGTGAAGGCTGAACGGCAGTCGTAGAAAACGGTCTAACAATCAATGTGCCTGAAGGAGTTGGGGTAAGCAAAGACTAGATCAGGGGAAAGAAAGATGTTATATTTCCAATTCCAGTTACAATTTAAGATTATGGGAGAAAATGAAGATTCAGAAAAAAACCTAGATTCTCATACTTCATAAGAAAACTTGAAGTTCTGACACTTTGATTGAGTTAAAGTCAATATGCTTCATAATAAATAATAACAATGCATTCACCTCAGAGTCTATTAGAAAATCATAGCAACAGGATTCAGCATTCAGGTTCTAATCCAGGTTCTGCTATGAAAGAGACCAATCCCCTTCTCTCAAACTTAATTACATCATAGAAATAGAACCACCTATTTCATCTGCTTCATAAGGTAGAGGAGAAAAAACAATTGTGATACATTATTTTCCACATTGCCTTGTATGGCAAAATTATATTTTCCAAAATATTTCACAAACATTCACATGTAAATTAATATATGCATGATTTTGTTTGCTTGTGTTGTTTGGCAAGGCAATTGAGATTAACTGACTTGCTCAGGGTCACTCAGCTAGGAAATGTCAAGTGACTGAGGCAAGATTTGAAATAGGTCCTTCTGCCTCCAGTTCCAGTGCTCTCACCACAGAGCAACCTACTGATACATACCTATTCCTCTATGTATATCTGTCAACAGAATGAGCTCTAGAAAACACAGCCATCTTGTTTTTCTAGCTGCATTTTTAGCCTTCTGCTTGGTACAATGTTAAATTTTATTGTTATTGTTGCTACTGTTTTTAGTTTCTTCATCCATCATTATTCTATGATCCATTTTACTCTATTGCAGATCCCAACCCAAGCCCTGGGCTGGAATTAGAATTTTCGAATTTGATCCCAAATGCTCCATAAATTTGCTCTTCAACATTTAGGTAACTATTTTTTTTTTTCCTTTTTCCGATCTTCAGTTACTTCTCTGTGTTTTCTGTACCTATCATTCTAGACTTCTACAACTTTTGAATCTGTTGAGCCAGCCCCACCTTCTCACTACTCTGTTCCCTTGAATTTTCCTTCTATGGTCTGATTCTTCTTTCTCTCATTCCTTGTCCTTCTATGCTGAGTCTGCAACTTCTCTTATCTTAAAGATATATGTTCTCCCTAAACATTTCTCTTGTCACTCTTCTCTCTCTACATTTTCTCTTTTAGCAATTGTATTAGTTTCCATGGCTTCAACTTTTACCACTCTGCAAATGACTCCAAAATCAATATCTTCAGTCCTTATCTCTTTCTTCCAATCTCTAGACATATATCTACAGACTCAAGATAGAATCTCTTTTCAGACCTCAAATAGCACTTTGTTTAGTAATTCCTCAGTAAACTTACTAAGTGCTCTTCTATTGAATGGCTATATATGTTGTTTTAATCCCTATGGACTTTGTAGACTGGTATACTCTTTGATTTAAAGGTTGCATCTCATTCATCTTTAGCAGTATAATCTGGACACAAAAGATATTTAGCTTTTATTGAAGTCTTCATTAGATGACTTAAAATCTCTTCTGGTTCTAAAGTTCTGTCTAAGAAACTTTTAGAGAGGGAATGAATGGATAAAAGTGTTCAGGATTCATTATATACATAGTCCAGTGATGTGTTGAATATCCAAAAAAAAAGACCTTTCTTTCTAGGAGCTCAGATCGTAACTGAAAGGAGACACCTAAGTTGGATATTCAGTTGCAGGACAGGAAGAAAGATCCAGTGGCTGGGACAAAGACATTAAATTAGAAGTTTCAATTATACGAAAAGCCAAAGAATCTTCCAAATTTAATAACTCATGAACATTTCATAAAATAGTTAAAGAACCACATCTATTCCAGGGAAATTCGTTCCAATAGAACCAAGTGCTGAAAACCATTTGCAGCCCTCTGAGAAGATGGGATGTGGTCTCTGTAATGCATCTCCTTCCTTCCATTTCAAAAGTATGTTGAGTCAATAAAACCTCACAAATTGCATTATCAATGATATCAAAGGCAATCGATTGAGCTAAAATAATAATTTTGATCATTTTACTTCTTGTCCATCATAGTTCAACTACCAGTGCTCATGTTGGTCCCATTCTGAGCTAAAGGCCCCCAAAGTGCCTTCATTATGACATCACTTTTTAATATCATTTTATCATAATGTATTCAAGAACAATCACTTTACATATTTAGATATTTATATCTATCTATAGCTCTTGATCATTTTTATAACATAATTCTCTCTTCCATTATCCTATAACCTAAAACCATTTGGTTAACGTTGATTTGTAAACCTTTTAAAAACCAGTTTTAAATATTAAATGTTTTGAGTGAAAGCAAAAGGCTCATACATGATATTTCTGTCTCTTTTTATGAAGGGACAAGGAATATAACTCAAAGCATGAGAGATACAGTTCCAGATTTCAATGATATATAGAAGAATACTTGTGTAATTTTCTGAAAGTAAATGGAGTTTGTAGACCAATGTTTTGGAGTGTTTTTGCACTCCAATTAAAAAATTGTGCCCATGGGAATGAGATTGGAGAGGCAAATGCAAGATGGACATTGGTGAAATCAGTTTTAGACATGTGAGATTTACTGAGTGTGATAGCCTAGACTTATAATATCCTCCTATTGAAGATGCTAAGATTGGTGAATTTCTAAATCTTGGATATCTTAAATTGCAATAAAGGTAACCCAGTGAGGTGTCCAGCATAAGGCTGGGATCAACATGATGAGTACTGGGGGTGGAGATTCAAGGCTACCTCACTCAGAAACAAAGCAGCAATTCAAAATTTTTGTGCCCATCACTTGTAGAACCAACACTAAAACCTCTACATCTAAAGATTTCCAGTCTTCAACAAGAATGATTGAATAAATGAATAAATACACAAATAAGTGAAAAGATACATAAATTAATAAATATGTAAACTAATGAATGAGTGAACAAATACACATATAGATGAATGAAGAAACGAGTGAATAAACAAATTCATAGTTAAAGAAATAAATAGATTGGATTTGAATGTGAAAGTGGGAAGTACAAGTAAAATGCTAAGGGGAGTTTTGGGAAAGGTCAGGTAAGGGATTTAGCTTTGGAATTAACCCTTACAAATCTGTGATTGTGAGCAAACATGGAAGTCATCTCCTGTAAACATCACTACTCTGTTATTCACTTGGTAATGAGAATTTTCTGGCTATCAGAAAACATAGGTTCAAAAAGGAATAGTAGATAGAAGTTATATTTTAATTTTTAAAAAGATTAGAAATTATTGGAAATAGGAGGATTTGGTATTACAAAGTTTAAAATGTTCTGGATCGAGTCTATGGAAAGTGATCCCTTTTCTTTTCCACAAAGTACTTATACTATTAGTTATAAGGGCATGGGGAGGATTATAGGAACAGCTGTTTAGCCGGCACAGCCATTCCAACAGAAAAGGACATAATTCCCTTTAATTTGATTAATTTCTTTTGGTGAGTTTCCAAAGATTTCCTATTAGAAATGCACTGATGTCATAGGCAGAATAATAGCTAATAATAGTTTGTATTTATAAGGGATTTAGTGTGCCAGGCACTGCTCTAAGTATTTTACACTTAATATTTCACCGGAACTTCGCAACA
Source organism: Sminthopsis crassicaudata (assembly GCF_048593235.1). Lineage (NCBI taxonomy): Eukaryota > Metazoa > Chordata > Mammalia > Dasyuromorphia > Dasyuridae > Sminthopsis > Sminthopsis crassicaudata. The sequence continues at coordinate 12,913,162 of NC_133622.1, forward strand.
ACCTTGGGATGTAGCTGTAATTATCACCACCATTTTACAGGTGAGGAAAATGAGACAAACAAAGCTTAAGTTACTTTCCCAGAGTGACACAGTTAGTGTCTGAGGCTGGATCGGAACTGAGATCTTCCTGAATCCAGTCACAGTGCCCTCTGTACTCTGGCACCTGGCTTCCTCTGAATGACCAAAACCAAACAATAACAACAAAAACCCAATCCCATCCAACCAGCCAAGTGTATCCAGTTGTAGCTACTACTGATTGTCTCCAATATAATAAATAAACTAGTAGGGTTATTGAGATTAAAAGCCCCACCTTAAATTGGATGGAATAACTAACATTTGCTTGCTGTAATGTGCTGTTGTCTCCAGAGACTGCCAATCGCTCTCTGTGAGGAGATCTGCTGTCATTAACTGCCGCCAATTTTGACCTTGTGTAGAGACTCTTTCTCTCCCTCCAGAGAGCCGCCTCAAGTCTGGTCCAGACAAGACTCTCTATCTCTTGAGTGCCACCCTCTTTTATCCTCCCAGAGAATGGGTGTGGGATAATACAAAGGCTTCTGGGAAAAATTACTTCAACCAATGAACTTGCTCCTCCTAAGCATGCAAGCTCCTCCCCAGGAGTTCAAAGGGGTTCAACTCCTAGTAAAGACAGGACTAGAGAATTGTTAAGTACTGAGTTAGCACTTAGTAAGAACTTATCATCTCATTATCTCATTAGCACTTAGTAAGAACCTAACAGCTTGCCATTCTTAAATAACAATAATTAACAATAATAGTAATGTCATTTTGCTAGAAGCATAATAGCTTATTTTTTACTACACTAAGAAAATATTAGACAATGTTGAAAACAAGTCTATTTCATAATTCCAAGGTTTCTTCCAAGCAATCTAAAGAAAATACTGTCATTATAACTTTCAGGTGTCCCTGAATATATCACAAGGATTAATTTTCACAAAGAAGTAGCCCAAGAAGACTACAGCCTATCCATTGCAAACCACTGTCATATCCTCTACCTATTTAAATCTCCCATGTTAAATGTTCAAAACTTTGAACTGATGGTCCTTAAAGTATAATTTATGACTTACCTTCCACATGAAAACTATCAGGGGACAAACAGGTCATGTGACATTGCATGCCAGCATGTCAAAATGGCTTAATGCAACTTTCATTGCATACTCTTCAGTTCAGAAAGACACTATTAAACCCTCCAAGCAGAAAATGTCTTGTTGTTTTTTTTTTTTTTAATACAACTTCTTATATGGAATTTTCCAAGGCTGGTCCTATGCCCAGGCAGATTAAAAAGCACACCTATCTGCTATTGATTTGAGAGGAACTAAGGCTCACAATAACAATAAAAGTATCCCATATAGATATATACAGGAAATTCCCATGGGATTGCACTTCTTTGGCTTAAACAAACCCAAATTACAGGTAAACTGATATTACTTCACAGTATGATGCTGGGCAAGTTTTAACTTAATTAACCTCACTGGGCTTCAATGTCTTCATTTGTAAAATTACAGCATTTCCAAAGTCCATTTTACATCAAATATCCTGCCATTCTGAGTTTCTGTGTTGAACACAATAAGCCACCAACATCTTGGGACCTGTTAGTTTCACAGAACAGCAACAGAGGGAAAAAGGAAACCAATTTAACATGCTAGAAAGTTGAATTTTGATGAATGAGGGAAAAAATGGCAGAAAGAAAAGAAGGCTTTAAGGTGAAGGAAACTAATAAGAAAAGACTTGGACTGGGAATCAAATATTGGGGAATTTGGGGAGAAGCTGGAGAGAAAGTGTTAAACAGCAAGAGGATATTGAAGGGGGGAAGTGAAGGAGGAAGTGTGCTAGAAATAAAAATGGGAACTTAATGAATAAAACTTACTGTGAAACAAAATGAGTCTAATTATGTTGATAAAGGGTGCATCATTTTCTGAATGGGTACCATTTGTGCTCATCTGATCTAATTAGTAGGAGATATTGAGAAATTAGTGGGGAATTAAGAGTCTTAGTTCCTCCATAAATTAGTGGACTAACCTCAGTGGCAGAGTTGAGGTAGCACTGCTGCTTGTGGTGGAAGTCTTCATGGGAATGCATGAGAACGAGGCTAGAACTCCTCAATTCCTACTTCTCTTCTATTGTGTACACTTTCACTTTTCACTTTAGAAAGAATACAACAAAAATGGATAAAAGTAAAATGAAACCCAGGATAAATGAAATAGTAAGAGAGAATCTGGTTGCCCTTGGAGAATGTTCAACTCAATGGTTCTGATGAACTACTTCTGTGCGTGATGAAAAAACTTGTGAATGTTATCACAGACTTTCTAATGGAAATGTTGGAGGGACTAACAAGAACAACAGCAGTGCCATAGGCCTGTAAGTGTGCAAATCTTGTTCCAATATTCAAAAAAGGTGATGGGGCAGCTAGGTGGCGCAGTGGATAAAGCACCAGCCCTGAATTCAGGAGGACCCGAGTTCAAATTTGGTCTCAGACACTTAACACTTCCTGGCTGTGTGACCCTGGGCAAGTCACTTAACCCCAGCCTCAGGGGAGAAAAAAAAAAAGTGACAGATTTTTTCAAATAAAGTAACTGGAAATAAATTCTTGGCAAAATTCTAAAATTCATTTTTTTTGTGAGCTTTTAGGAAACAGGACTACAAGTCAGGACTACTGAGAATTAGTGACCAAACTAATTTCATCTTTTCTTTGGGCAGAGTTCCTAATCTGTTATAATTGGGAAATGCATATGCAGTATATCTGGAACTATAGAATCAGAAACTGGAAGGGAAGTTCAAGATCACCTTTTTCATACCCCTCATTTAACCAATGAGAAAACTGATATCCAGAGAGGCTACTTGGCAGAATCGCTTAGCGTGCTTAAAGATCTAGCATTTGACCCTATTCTTTCCACTGCACCATTCTCACCCACATCAAGGCAACTAAAATCTCTGTCATGATGTCTTTGTTTATTAAATGAAAGGATGGTGACTCAAAGAGAATAGTTAGGTGGATTCAGAAATAACTGAATTGATGATTAGTAGCAAACTAGAGGCTGTTTTCTTCCTGTGGAAGATCTGTTATATCTGTTTTCAGTTCTTTCTTCCCTTCTCCTTATAAACAGGCAAGAAGATAGACCAGGAACCCCAATTAATGCAAATTATAATTGGTTTGCAGAAAATAAAAAGCATCCTAAACAAAAGACTTCATTAATAGTAATGCAATAAAAGAAAAAAAAATAAGTTATTAATAAATGTTGCAATACCCTGCCTTGGTCAGATCATAGTTATAGGAAGGATTTGACAAGCTAGAGCCCATCCAGTACACTAGAGATGGCAAATGGGAATTTGAAACCATGTTACACAAAGGGGATGCTAACTTGGAGAAGAGAACATTTAATAAGAAAGAAGAGAGTTCTCATAACATAGTTGAAGGATTATCAAGTAAAAGAAAGATTTCCTTTTCTTTTCCATTGCCCTAGAGGGGAAAAACAGTGACAACTGGTAAAAGTTACAGGAAGGAAGATGACAACTCAACAAAAAGAAAAACTTTATAACAACAAGCATTTACTGAAAGCAGACAGGATTATCAGAATTAAATGGAAAATGCTGTGGAAATTGTTTATGTGATAAATAAATGGCCCCTTCCTTGAGATGTCAAATAGGATTCTAGCTTCAAAGCTAGGCTATATGATCATGAAGTCCCTCCTATGCTCTAAGCTATCTGACCCTGTAATTCCACATGGTTATTTTTTTTAATTTTAATAATTTCACATAATCAAAAATGAGAACAATCTAAATTTACTCAAGAAAGATTGCATGTTTCTCACATAGACAACATTCAGTAAATAAGATAGTGCTTTTAGGACCTAGAACAAAAAACCACCTATCCTTAGGTTACTGATGCACAGAGATACAATTTTATTTACAAGGAATTATAAGAAGTTTCAAACCATAAATACCTCTGGGGAGCAAATATCATAGTGATATTTCACAAAAAGGCAAAAACTAGATCTTTTATCTAAAAAAGTTTGGAGAAAGAATGAAGGGAACCACTGGGATGGAATATTATTAAACCTGTGGAAACCAGTGGATGGGGGGGAAGGGAAACTGAAGAGGAAACTTTACTATAATCAAAGAAACTGTCTTGATAATTTTATTAAATAGTTTAAATCAATATACTCATATTCAAGTCTGTTGTACATACAGTACTATACTATGTCCTGAGTCTAGAAAGGACTGAGAGAGAGAAGGAAGATGGAACTGGCCTCAAAAAGCTTCCACTTTATCATCCATTATAGAAGAATGGGGAGCTTAGGGTTAAAATGAGAATATCATATATTCTATATAATTATATAGGTAAGGAAGAAGTATAATTTTCAGAAAGGTTCAAATAGAATATGTTCTATTAAATAGAGAGTATTCTGCATTTCTAGTCATTTCATATATAAAAAAGGTATTTGACAAGCTGTATAAATGAATTTAAAAAAAGATTTGTAATCATATAATATCACAACTAGAAAGTAGCTTATTATACATCATCATCCAACCTCTTGACTGCACAGATGAAGAATGAGAATGAGAGATGGAGAAGGGGGATAAGGACTTGTCCAAGATTAGTAGAACAAAGAACAGTGGTGGAACCATAATTCAAATAATCAGAATGAGCCAGGCTAGAATTGAAGCAAATTCAAGTAAAGATCTTTGACACTGGAATCAAGATTTTTCAACTCTGTGAATGAAAATTCAAGAGAAGTTATAAAGAATATCTATGTTAACCTTTTTTTTATCTTTGAGGAAGAGTTTATAATCAGATTAAGAAACAGACCATCAGCATAAACTTATTGATATAAACAATGTTAAAAGGTACCAAAACTGGAAGCAAATTGATTATCTGAACATAAAAGGATAGATAGCAAGTAAATTGTTTCATAAAATAGATAAGTATGAGTTGTATTAGTTTAATTATAATTCTGCTGAAGGCATAAGCAGGTCACTCTGAATTCTGTACTAATTCTATAACTCCGATTTTAAAATTGGTACTGATGAAGAAAATTTCATTCAGTCTACCAAGAAATGCTTTCTGTAACAAGCAAGGAATATGATCCATGGTCTAGGAAATCAATATTCATAGTTACTGCTCTATAGAAAACTATCATGTTTATCCAAAAATTACACTAACACAAATTTAAGGTGGATTTACTTTTTAAAAATCAGTTATTTCACATGATGGAGCATTTTAATTTTATTTTTTAAAAATTGGTATTATTTGCCACCTGTGACATTAGAAGAGTGAATAGCTTCTTTCCACCCTCATCATCTTTTTTTAAAATGTCTAATGCTATGCTGGAACACGTTAGAATTTAAATACAATTGTTCCTTTGGCAACCCCCACACAGCTTGCTCTTCATAATTTGCCTTCTGTTATACAATTTGCCTGCTTCCCAGAGACAAAAATTATTGGGGTACCTATGACAGAGAAAACTGAGATGGCTAGTTCCAGGATTTTTGTATTTGTAGAAGCAGAAGATAATAAAGTTCATCCTCCTAATCCATAAACTAAGAGATCTGCCAATCTAATGGCACATCTATGAATATCAATTGAATTATTTTTGATTACTTAAAAATAACACCCCACTTGAATTTGAGTCATCATAGGATGATTTAAGGATAAATACTAAAAATAGGCAAGATTTTATGGTCTGTTATTCAGGTTAGCATAGCCCTGGGGCAGATGCACCCCAAGGTAATCAAGATCTTCCCTGAGCCTATACCAAAAACTTTGACATGAAATCAAATATCTGAAGAGCTGAAAAGTTCTTGTGGCATTCTGGGTAATCCCTCATCCAAGGATGATAATTAGGCATACATTAAGGAAGCTGGTCTGGTTTTGGGGTGGCAAGCAGACAGACAGTCAGACAGACAAGAACACAAGGAATCAGTACATCAAATTTACAGTGGGAAGAATTTTAGCAGAGATAAGGGAACTTCTAGGTCTATAACAGTTTTATCTAGACTCTGAATTAGCTAAATATAAATGTTTCCAGAAAGCTTATCCTGGCATATTACCACTTCAGGATAGGGGGGGACCAGAATACAAGGATTTTGGTTCAGCTGGTCTTGGAGGAAAGGTAGTAGTAAGAGAAAGAAAGGTGGTACTAACCCTCTATACATGGTCCTGACCCCACAGAGATGTGAACATAAGGTGTGCCAGGTGCTTGACATAGAGGAAGTTACCACAGCAGGGAGGTAGCATTGTTGCTGATCCATTGTGTCCCTTGGTGACTCCATATGGGGTTTCCTTGGCAAGGTACTAGAGCAGTTTGCCATTTCCTTCTATAGCTAAAAATTTACTTTTGAGGAAACTGAAGTAAAGAGAGTAAAAAGGTGACACAGCTAGTGAGCATCTGAGGCTACATTTGCTCTCTGGTCTTCCAGACGTGAGACTCTCTCCACTGAGCCATGCAGCTCTCTCAGGCAAGTAGGGTAGTATAACAGGTAAGAATTAGAAGAGCTCGCTTATGTGAATTGGTCTAAACCAGGACTTTTTAAACTTTTGCCACTAGCAAACCCTTTTTCCCTGAGAAAATTTTATATAACCCCAGGTATATACTAAAATAGGGCTACAAAACATATAGTGACAGCAAATCATAATTTCACAATCCTCACATTCATTTAAGAGACTCCATAGGAAGTCATGTAACACAATTTAAGAAGCTGAGGTCTAAACCTGTTTAAGGCCTCCCACAATGACAACAATATTTATGTTTGGGGAACCAAAGTCCAAACAACTTAGGCAATTATGACTCTATGATAAGCTCTGCGTTCATATTAGTGTTCCATTCTCTGTGGCCTGAGAAAACTTAATGAGGAAAATTAATCAAAGTTAAAATCTAGTACATGAAAATTTGCAAAAGATGTCTATACTTGGAATATTCACTCGAGCTTGGGTCTGGGTCTTTTGATTATGTCCACTACTGGATCTCCCTTCTTTTTTCTTCTTTATTCAGATAGAGTACCTTGGACAGCTACTATTTCTTTATTGCAATTCTTAGCTTATATTCCTAATGTTCTTTACTTAGATGTTTCCCTCTCATGCTTGCCTGTTTTTACTTGATCCTAATCTGAATTCAAAACTGCATGAGCTCTAGTCCTATGGTATCACAGAAAACAATCTAAGAATAAATTTGATTTATAGGACAACTTAGCTTGCCAGAATCATTTATTTGCTTTCAAAAATACCAGTGAATAGATGGTAAAACATAATCTCTTTGAAGTCAAAAACTGTTTTTGGTTTTGCCTTTGTTTCATTGATTTTAGTACATCTCTTGGCATATAATCATGTTTAATACTCACTTATTGAATTGAACTGTGATCGACAAAAATTTTGACTACATAATCGAACTACAAAATCTATCCAAAATCATCACTGCCATTTATTCAACCACTGGATTAACTTTCTAAAAGTCTGAGAATGTTGATGGTAAGTAAAGATCATCAACATTGAATGGAAATCTTCTTATTTTAAGATAGTTTTGTCTGAATTTGGGGATCCAGCAGAAGTAGGGAGAGTGAACCAAGAAGGGCATCATGGTTGCATGAGTAAGAAACCATTGATGTTTATAAAACTCAGTCTTAGAAATCTGCTATTGGAATTGGCAATGTTGCCAAGGTTAATAACCAAAACGGAAGCCAGCTGCAAAGAATCACTGTTTATCGTAGGCAGGTTAGAGGTGAATTCAACACTGAGCAAGCAGGCTTCATTTTCTCTCAGGTTCCTAAACCTTATGCATTGCTTGAGTTCAGAAATACGGAATGTAATTGAAGGTTTTTCTGTATAGATAGAGAGCAGGAAAAGCATACTCCTACATACATTCTACCTTTATCATACAAAAATCATTTTAAAAGCTGACAGAATAATTTTCTGTATCTCCTTAGAAACCCAGAAACATACTTGGCTTGACCTCTTGCAATCAGATCAATAGTAAGAATAAAACTAAATGAAGCATGAGTCTTTTTATGCTTAAACTAAGTTCACTGACTATTAGTTCCACTGAATGACACTTTCTATTCATAAAACAAAATGGAATTTTAAACATATCTGCAATAGTGTCATATTTCCTTCCCTGCTTTTATTCATTATTGGTCCTAAATGCTGGGATTTGAGAACCTCAAGAGTCTGCTGCTTGGTTCTGAAGTACAACTTTCTTTCACACTTACCATCTGCACTAAGCATTATTTCAGGAACTTCTAAACATTGAAAACCAAGGAATCAATCCTATGGCAACTTTTCAACCTCTGCTCTTGATTCATTTCTCTCTCTGAAAGTCTTCCCTTTGCTTCCTTCATTTTCTTCACAAAATATCAATGCATCTCCATTTTGTTTTGCTTCACTAATACCACTAATACTAATTCTGCTAAAAATTTATTCCTTTACTGACTTGTCCTCTATATATGTGTGTGAGTTCTAATTTTATTATTTAAGATAATACTTAATGTCCTACAATTGCTAAAATGAACATCAGAAGGGACATTAGAAAATGAGATTCAAAAGCACCAGAGGCAAAGTGTCTAAATTCACCTTGTCTATGTTTTAAAGATTGTCTTGAAACTGGGATGCATCAAGAACCATAGAAGATTAGTTCCCTGAAGGAATTTAGCCAGTGTTACAACCATGTTAGCCCCTACTAAGCATACTTATGGGCAGCAAGTTGTGCAATGGAGAAAGCACCTCTCCATTGGTGTGGAAGTCAGGAAGATTTGAGTTAACTTTGGCCTCAGATACTAACTAACCATATGGCCCTGGATGTTACTTAACCCTAATTTGTCTTAGTTCTTCATTGTAAAATGAGGGTACAATGGAGAAGAAAATGGTAAACCCTTCTAGTATCTTTGCCAAGAAGTTCCTATGAACAAAAGTTCATAGAGGTGGGAACAACTGAATGATAGAAAATCACAACAGCAACAACAGAAGCATTCTTAGCTCATGATGTTGTTGTTGGTAGTTTTAAATCAACAGCTTTTTTTTCTTGTAAATTTATTTATTTTAAATACACATTTCTTTATGAATCATCTTGGGAGAGAAAAATCAGAGCAAAAGGGAAAAACCATGGGAGAGATAAAAATAACAGAAAAAGAAGCGAACATAGCAGTGTCTCCTTAGTTCTTTCTCTGTTGCAGATGGCATTTTTTGCCAAAGTCTATTGGGATTGCTTTCATAGTTGATCATCGCACATTCTTGCTGTTTTTGTATACAATGCATCTGCTGGTTTTGTTCAGCATCATGTAAATTTTCCCAGGTCTTCCTAAAATCAGCTTGTTCATTATTTTTTATAGAATAATAATATTCCATTGTATTTATAAGGGGAAAACCAACACTTTTTAAAGGTTTTAAGTGGGAATGTTCTGTGTTCATCATCTGCATGAAGCCTTTCCCAGTACACACACACACACACACACACACACACACACATAAAAACTACCTCTAACGATCTACCTAATCAGATTGTTTGACACAATACAGTAGTCTGTATCAAAGTGTATTTATTCACATTGTATATTTTGCTATGTTCTTGTTTCCCTCGTTAGAAGTTCATCCAGACCAGAAAATATTTCTTGCTTTGTATTTCTGTCCCCTGGCAGTCAACACAATACCTGGCACATACTTGGCACTTAATGTATGCAATTGCTTTCTTATGATTATAAAGCTCTTGCAGAAAAGGTATATGTGTTAAGGGAGTGGGTCATATAATATATATAATCACAACTATAAAAATGGAACTTTATCAACACTCATTATCAAATTCATGATAGCAATTATTATGCCCCTGAACATGTGCAAGGTCCTTAGGTTCTCGAGATGCTCAGGCAGCTCCTGGATACTCTATACTACCTACACTGGAAAAGGATGCTCCATAATGGAAACTTCAGATGAAATGAAATCACAAGTCCTATCCCTAGCATAATCATCAGAACTTGTCTCTTAAAATATTACCTATCCAATTCCTGAGTAAATAGGAAGTCAACGAGTAAGGACAAATAAGGACAAATTGTTCTCAAAATAAGAATTGTAAAATATGAACAACCTCATGAAAGTATGATCTGTCACCAAAATTATGAGAACTGTGAATCAAAATAAGCCAGAGGTTTTTATCTTGCACCCTATAAATTGGCAACAAGGACAATAAATGTTGGAAGATTTGTGGGGAAATGGGCACACTATTGCATTCATGGTAAAGCTAAGAATGGGTACAATCATTTTGGAAAGCAATTTAAAACTATGAGAATAATCATTAACATATCCATAACTTTTGGGACAAGGATGCATTGTTAAGACCAAAGTCATCACATATATATACGTATATATGTGTGTGTGTATACATATATATCAAAGCATATTTAGCAGCATTTTTATGACATCAAAACTACATATAACTGATGCAAAGTGAAGTAAATAGAGTCAAGAAATCTTTATACACAGTGACTATGACAATATAAATGGATGTAATGACCACATACACACACCTTCATGTACAGTACTCAAAAATAAAATTTGCAAAGAAAAGACAGAGAAAAGAAAAAGCAGAAGAGGGAAGAGGAGAAATAACATTTACAGCTTGAAAGATAAGATACAAGAATTGCACCAAACTCACCCTTTATAGAAATAGGAGGTACAAAGATGTTGCACATTTGCACGTGCTTTCAGATTTATTCAATATACTGATTAACCTGATTGTCTTAATCTACCCCCCTTTTTCTATTTAAAAAATATTTGTTATATGGGCTGGCTCTTTAAGAGTGGAAGGATCCTGGGAGAAAAAAATCATGATGATATAAAGGATGAACGTCATCAATATTTATTTATGAACATATCACCAGCTTTTGAGAAGAGAGAAATCTCAACTGCACTATTTTGAAGTTAGATAACCTTGGCCAAAGTCAATTAAGTTTCCTGAGCCTGAGTTTCTATTAATTCTAGAGACTAGAACTTGTTTTCCCTGCCTCTCAGAGTGCTTGTGAAGAGTCACTGGCATCAGCTGTGTAAATTATTGATAAAGCGCAAGGTAGCACATATATATTAGTCTGGGTTACCCTTTCAGGTTTTCTAGCTTAGACTTTGAAATATTAGAGTCTCTGCTTTCACCAAAAGGCACAGCTAGACACAAGTCATATTGTCAGAGTCTACAGACAATACGACTTGAACTATAACCCACACAAAGGAAAAACCGTGTCAGGTCATAAACAACAATAACACAGAGAGGCTTCTGGTGATAAGCTTGGGTCTCATTTAGTTCAGAAAGAAGTCACAGAACTTCAGATCCTTAAATTTGTTTTGGTCTAAGGTATGGCTTTATTGAAAGCTCGAAATCGTTAAAGTACTCAAAACGAAGATTTACATATATGTAGATATATAGATATAGACATCTATAATAAATAGAAATAAAATATGGACAGATATAGGTAGAGGGATAGAGAAAGAAAAAAGAGAGAGAGAAAGAGAGGAGAGGGAAACAGAGAGAGAAAGAAGAGTGGAAAGGAGTAGAGGGAGGGGAGGAAAGAAAAGAAGATGGAGAGGGAGAGGAAGAGAATCAGTTAAATATTGGTATGAATTTTAAGATATCTAAAATGATAAGCAACATTTGTGCAGAAGATTGAAAAATGTCATTGCTGCAGCACATATATGAAGAAATGAGGCACAAGAATAAGCCAATGGGAATTTTTTAAACTTAGGAATAAAAATTAATAATAAATCCTTTCTTCTAAAAGCCCCATGTTTAACAGGATTTGGAATACAGGCAAAACAATCTCAGGATGAGTTTACTTGAGTTCTGAAAATATATAGTCTGTCTGAGAAAGAAAATTTTATAAGAAAACATGTATTAAATTTAAGCTTATTAAAGGAACTTCTATAAGAAGCTGGTCTGGAGGCAAACATGACACTTTTCAATAAAACAGACAGTTCTAGCATCTTCCTGACTCTTGAATGCCAAGGACTGAAGCCATTTGTTGGCCATTTCCCCAACTTAAGCATGATGGTTTTAATAAGGCCCCTCTTGGAAGTCTATCTCTGGTTTGAAATATTGCTTCTCTGTAAAATAGGGCATTCAGCTTTTAGAAGATAAGATAAGGGGATATTCTGCAGGATTGTAATTAGAAGTAAAAAGCAAACTGTGGGAAGACATAGGGAAACTCAAAAAATGCATTAAAAAAATAAATCACCTTAGAATAGCGTTCTTGGTTTTCTGTCAGCTACTTTGCAACTTGCCATCATTTTTTCTTAGCTTTAGGATTTTGCATGCTAAATAATAAAAAGAAATGTGTGTGTGTGTGTGTGTGTGTGTGTGTATGTGTGTGTGTATGTGTGTGTGTATGTGTGTGTGTATTTTCCCTTAAAACATCAATACTGTGATTATGAAACACTGGCAAAATACCCAACTTTTTGGCCATCTGTGTGACCTTGGGAAAGGCAATGAATTTCTGCCTCAGTTTTCTCATCTGGAAAATGAACATAATATATCCTGTGGTTATTTGAAGATACAATGAGATGATGAGTGTAAAGTGCTCTGGCATAGTACCAAGACAATTTTATTGTTTCCCCTGTTGTTTCAATCTTGCCAACGCTCTATGGCCTCATTAGGGATCATCTTCTCAAAGATATGGAGCAGTTTGCCATTTCCTTCTCCAGCTCATTTTACTGATAAGGAAATTGTGGCAAACAGTGACTTGCCTAAGGTCACACAGCTAGGAAGTGTCTGAGGCTGGATCTGACCTCAGGAAGATGAGCCTTCCTGAGTTTACATCTGGCAAACTATTCGGTGAACTACATGGCCGCCCCTCCCAGGACACAGTATTTTATAAATGTGCACTACTGTTGTCTTTATGATGATGATGAGGATCATAAAAATCACCTGAGATAAGGCTCCCTAAATTTTGGCTCCTCTTGTCAGCATCAAAGAAGTTTACAGGGAGTATCGGGCCCTAGTGATGGAGAGGCCATTGGGAAACACAAAGTTTGGGGAAATATTCAGAAATACAGCAGGAATCAAGTTACTGAAGGAAAAAACAGAAAAAAAAAAAAATTACCACTAAAAGATCTGAATGAATAGATGGAGAGTAAATGATAGCACAAAGATTAACCAGGAAGTCCATAATAATGGAGAAGAGGGAGATAAAGATCATAAGCATGAAACCTGCAGCAATTCCTGAGTCATCCTCAGTGGCCCTTTAAAATGTTCTTACTGGGCAGTTAAATGGTGCAGTGGTTAGAGCACCAGCCCCCTGGAGTCAAAAAGACCTGAGTTCAAATTCAGCCTCAGATATTTGCCTGGCTGTGTGACTCTGGGCAAGTCACTTAACCCCAATTGTCTCGCCAAAACAAAACAAAAAAACCCAACAAAACACACACATACACACACACTGACTTTTAATTTTCTTACCTCATGAGAAGCCAGTTTTCCATGAATTTGCCACTACTCAGAGACATCCAAATCTATCTATACCAACACACAATCTGATTTGTGACTGTGAAAGGCAAGAGCAGAGCCACTTCTGGCCAACAGGCAGTTCCTTAATGACGATGAGTTAAGAAAAGTCGATGAGTCAGGATCCCTAATCCTATAATACAATATTAAAATGTGATGCTAGAACCTCAGAAGGTAATCTGGTTTCTTTACCTTCTACCAAATGCTAACCCTCCAATTAAACCTTCTGTCCTTAGAAATATTTCCAAATGCTGCCTTCACAACTCTGCCTTCCCCCTTTCTCCAAACCCTTGGGAGCCTCCTTCATCACAAAAATGTCCAACAGAAAGCCAAGCAGTTCTTCCTCCTTTATTGCCAAACCATCTTGCTGCATTTTAAACTATTGACTGCTTTTGCGAGTCTGCAGACAATAAAACTCAACGGTCAATAGCTTCCTTAGTGACTTGTAACAAAATCTATTTTCCTAGGGCTCTAGTTGGTTTGCCTCGGCTTAACTTTTGGTGAGATTAATGTATTACTTGTAGTACAAGAAAAAAATATTTAACACAATTTAAAAAGTTTAATAGTCCCTTATATTCTTTGGAACTCCTAGGAGTTCCAAACTTAAATCTTAAAAATATAGTATTAAAAAAAATAGTATTAAAATGTCCAAAGTAGCAACTATTTAAAAAAATGGTATCCTACTTCCCCAAAATTTTTTTTATCCCTTTTATATAGGAGATGCATGTTTTTCAATATATGGTTTGTATTTTTAAAATATATTGATATGAAAGATAATTTAATTGTGATAAATCATTTTCTGGGTCATATTACTGAAATTTCAGCCATATGAAAAAAAAGTTTAAATAAAAAGCAATTACACACTGGGGAAGCTGGTTGGTGTAGTGGATAGAGCACCAGCCCTGAAGTCAGGAGGACGCCAGTTCAAATCTGGCTTTAGAACACTTAATACTTCCTAGTTGTGTGATCCTGGGCAAGTCACTTAACCCCAATTGAAAAAAAAAAAAAGCAATTATATAAAACCCTAACTTTCATAAAAATGTGAATTTATTCAAAGTGAAAGCTATACGTACACAGGATAGCAAAAGTGTCTCCATTTCATATTACTACAAGTTAAATTTGATGTCATCAAAAAATCACATTTTCTGAATGTCTCAATCATACAAAAAGCAGCTAGGAAACCAGAAACAAAAATAATGCCTGAGAAGCTTCAGTGGATTGTACAAGGCTCACTCTCCACTTAGAGAATCCCATGAGCCTTATTTTAAATACAATTTTAAATTGTATTTAATTAATTAATTAATTAATTAAATAATTAATTAATGTAATTAAATAATTAAACAATTAAATAATACAATTAAGTACATGAGCCTTACTTTAAATACAATTTTAATAATGGTAGTTTTCTAGTTCCACTAGATGTTTCTAGTTTAACATCAGATTAAAAGTGGCATGAATGGGGCTATTAGAAGTGGGTGTTTTAAAACCCCTATGGATAATTTAACACTTCAGTTCAATCCAACAAACACTGATTTAGGGTCTACAAAGTGATAGGTACTGTTCTAATAGACACAGAACTTTGGCTCTCTCTAAATACAAATATACCCTTCGGAGGCTTTATCTAGCTATACAAAAAGAGATTTTAAAAAATCAGACCAGAAGAATAAATATCCTTTAACCCTGTCACAGTCCAGTTGAGCAGGACAACTTTGATGACTTTTTAGTTCCTGTTTGCCATGCCATCTTCTTGAACTTTGTGCTTTACATCCTCATCTGAATTTAGGTGTTTTCTTTTTCCCTTCATAACTTCCTTTACCCCCATGACCTTGTTCTTTGAAAATCAACTACAATATCAAGTCATCCATATTCATTGAGCTTCCAGACTGAATTCACCACCCTTGATCTAGGCCACTTGTTTGTGCTTTTGCCATGGCTCCAAGTGATCACTTGTCCCCATCTGAGCTAACAGAAGTCTGCTTCAAAGGATCAAAAAATATAAAACCAGAGGGGAGCAGAGCGGCAATGTAGGCTGGTCCAGGTTTCGTGAAGAAGAACGTAGGGTCCAGATTGTTTAGCAATTTCTCCAGTCAAATCTGATGATCTGGTGATGAAGAGAGCCGTCTACACCCAGAAAGAGGCTGTGGGAACGGAGTGTGGATCACAACCTAGCATTTTTGCCTTTTTTTGTTGTTGTTTGTTTTCATATTGTTTTATTTCTCATTTTTTTCCTTTTTGATTGGATTTTTTTCTTGTGCAGCAAGATAATTGTATAAATATGTATGACTATGTTGGACTTAACATATATTTTAACATGTTTAACATATATTGGATTACCTGCCATCTAAGGAAAAGGGTAGAGGAAAGAGGGGAAAATTTGGAACACAAGGTTTTACAGGGGTCAATTTTGAAAAATTATCCATGCATAGGTTTTGAAAATAAAAACCTTTAATTATAAAATAATAAAATAAAATAACATTTTTCAAAACAAACAAAAAAAAGATTTCTCCAAATCACACAGGTAGAGAATAATGGAGTAACAACTGAATCCAAGCCCTCTTTCAACTTCATGATGTTAAGAAATGTACCAAACACATGATTGGAGAGTTAAAAAGTATTTTGGAGACTTGAATGTACTAAAAACTCAATGATAGGAGGGCCAAAGGAGTTCACATGTTTTTAGTCTATGCTGAAAAAAAAATCTTTGGGAAATAAATTCAAATCCCAACTCAGAAAGAGAAATTACCTCCAAGAATAGGAAGATCATAGTTCATCTGCACTTGGAACTGGGGGGCAGATTTACAAAGGGAGTGTTTTATTTGTCTATCACATCTGGAGCACCACTTCTTTTAGTGTGACACTTAGGGACAATGACAGATGGGAGAGAGCCCAGAAGAGGGGAAATAGGATGGTAAATGGGGCCAAGGTAATTCCATATGAAGCTCCATTGAAGGAACCGGGGATGAGGAGCCTGGTGAAAAGAAGGGGAGGTGATGATGGCAATTGCTGAGTGTTAGAAAGCTTGCCTGCCATGCTGGAAATTTGATTGTTTGGGGGGGGTTCTCTAGTACATCATTAAGACAGGTGAAAATATCCAACAGTCAAATTGAGGTCTGGCTTAAGGAGAAAAATTCCAAGGATCAGAGTCAGGCAAAATGGAAGGGTCTCCTTAAGGAAACAGATTGGGTCATTCCAATTTGGAGGCCATGCTGCAAAGTTGGCCCGATTATCCCTTGGGTGTGGAGTGAAATGAGTATTCCTTGTGGGTATAGGTCAAATAGACAGAACTTCTTTCCAGCTCTAAGACTGTGATGGCCCCACCTGCTGCTCCCATGCCCTTCCCTTCCCCGCCAGCTATTTCTCCTTACTAGCTGTACCTGTGCCCGACAGACACACTGATAAAAGAAAGAGGTCCCAGCTGACGGCCTAGCAGCAGGGCTGGCGAGTGGGATGTAGACAGAAAGGGATGATGAAAAGCAGACACATGAGCTTGAGTTGCCAAGTGGAGGTGGGCCGTGAGCCCAAGGCCCTACAAATTCTCAAAGCTGCTAAAGGCACCAAGTGACAGCATGGGACAAGAACTGAAGGTCAAGTAATGACCCTGAGTCCTCATTAGGAGATTAAATGAAGTTGGCCATGCTCTATAAGACTGGAAAAATATCCATTAATTCAATTCAATAATTATATGTTAAGAGTCAACACACATTTGACTGTTTAAATCCTTTTGACACCTAAATGGATGGCTGAAAACTTCAGAAATTACAAACAGCTCCTATGTCAATGACACCCAAATAAATGAGATGTTACTAAAATTAGCATGAGGTGGTCCAGAGACAGGGTTGTTTGGGTGCAAAATACTGATGTGGGCAGGGAATGGAGTTAGCTTACAGTCTTTCTGGCTTTTGTTCAACGAGTATTTATTAAATGATATAAAGCACTTTGCTAATGGTGGAATCAAAAATACAAATGAAACAGGCCATGGATAAAGAGTTTCCCATTTTTCCTTTATTATTCGAACCTGATGGCTCTGTTCACTAGCAATATGAACGACATTTTTCCACTCTAAGAATTAACCAGGTGATGAATGGTCTTCAGTAGACATAATTACATACACCTGGGTACTCCCTCGGATAATATAGATGGCAGTGTGTCCACGGCAGCCCATCCAAGGTGCTTTTTGGCCAGCAGATCTGCCCCAAAGAGTCCAGGAGACTTGCGGGAGACCCACCTGTGTTTCTTTTGACATTGCATGAATAATGATGAAAGAGTGGCTAGATTGGAACCCAGGACTTCTTGACTCCACTCCCAGTGCATCAATCACCTATTAAATTAAATTAAATCTATTAAGTGTGGTTCAGTTATGTGGCACTGTGGACAGAGCACTGGATGGGGAGTCAGGAAAACAAATTTAAATCCCAAGTCAGACACCAACAAGCAAGGGGACATTTGGGCAAGTCATTTCACCTCTCTTCATTAGCCCCTTCATCTGCAAAATAGAGGTAATAACAGCACCTGCCTCCAATGGCCATTGTGAGGATGAGATAATATCATAAAATGCTTTGCAAACCTTTAAGCATTAGCATTATGTTATGTTATTATCATCATGTACTAGGTGCAATGACCTATTCGAGGGGCTAGTCACACAATAATAAAAATGGCCCAAGTCTTGAGCTCAAGGAGTTTACAATCTAATGGCTTGGGTTCAATGGATGGTCAAATAAATAAATTTAAAAAATAGCATGTGATAAAATGTGTTAGGAGCAGGTTAAGGAGAAATTAATCATTTTCAACTGTGTGAATAAAAAAAAGGGTAAAATGTACTTGAGGCTGGAAGAGATACTCAATCTGAATCTTAATGGAAGAAGAAGAAATGGGAGGGAGGGGAAGAAGGAAAGGGGGAAAGGGGAGGCCTGTGTAAGTGTATGGATATGGAGCAGGGAATGACAAGATTGGAGGATACCTAGGGGTCCTATGTGGCTGTAAGATAAACAGATGAAAGCAAACAGAAGAGTGTCTGAAAAGAGTTCTGGAGCCAGAGGAGGGTTTATAACGCCAGCTAAGCAGTTTGTACTTTAACCTTAAAGACAATCCAAAGTTTTTGAGCTGGAAGGTCATCCTAATGCTCATAGCTACCGAGCATTAGTAATGCTGTCTTAGCAACTTTAGTAAGGAAGGCCTGGAAAAAGATTAAAAGATGGAGGAACCAGATTCAAAGCTGCAAACTAGGTACAAATAGACCAGCTGAAAGGTAATGAGGCAATGCACTAGGTTTCATGAACACAGAGAGAAGATGGATATGAGAGAGATTTTAAAAGGTGAATTTCATGAGATTTAGTAACTAATTTGAAGAGGGTAAGAAGAATAGTAAAAGATTAGTCAGCACCTATGAGTATCATCAAAGGAAAACTGGGAGAACAACATTTTGAGGGCAGGAGCATGAGTTTGGTTTTGGATGAGTTTAATGAGAAGTACTTGGAACATAACTCACTGGAGACATTCAGCAGGCAGACAACTACATAGATTTTAGATTGGTGCACACAAATCCTAATGGAAGTCATTTAAATTTAAATCAATTGGGTTTCCAATGAGAGAGTGAGAAACCAAAAAGAGAAGGGAGAGGGACTGAGCCTTATGCATATCCACACTTATAATAAGATAGTAAAATTTAAAAAAAAAAGAGTAAAGGAGATTCAGGAAATGGTCAGACAAGTAGGAGGTAGAACCAAGATTAAAAAATATCATAGAGAGCAAGACACAAGAGAGTTTACATAAAGAAAGGACAGTAAGTTCCCTGAGAGCGTGGGCTATATCACGCCTAGTAGTATGTGCACATTGTTCATGCTGTTGGTACTTAAATATTTGTTGGATTTCAGGATTTGGTCAGCAGAGCTTTCTAAGAATTGCTTCATTTCCCTTTCTCAGCCAGACTCCTAGAAAAAAAATCTGGCTACATTCAAATCTTGATGACTCTCAGCAAAAAGGCTTCTGACCCCATTATTCAACTGAAATTTATTTCTTCAACTATAGGTGAGCCCTTAATTGCAAAAGCTGCAGATCTTTTCCTAGTCCTCAAGCTACTTGATGCATGTGTTCCATATAATGCTGCTTGACCACTCTTTCCTTCTGAAAACTCTCTCTGCCCTAGCTTTCATATTTATTATTCCTCTCTCCTAGTTCTCTGGCTTATCAATCCTTCTAAAGTCCCTTTATTGGCTTATCTTCAATAGCAACTAATCTAATTAAACAATTTAAGAGTGGGTATTCCAAGATTCTATACTATACCTTTTCCTCCCAGGGAGGAGCTCCCATGAGTTCATCCATCATCTCTAAGTGGATGACTCATATATCTATATATCTAGTCTCAACTTCTTCCCTGAGTTTTGGTCCCATATCACCCAGGGCCTAGTGAACATTTCTATGAGAACACATTGAAGATCTCAGACTGAACATCTTCTGAGTAGAATTTATTTTATTTCCCCATAAAAATCATAACTCTCCTCCTGATTTCATAGTGTCATAACCACATGCTTGACTCTACTCTCAGGTCACGTCCCCAAACAACTGACAGACCTCACTCATCATTTCTACCTCTGTTATATCTCTGAAATATGACCCCTTCTCTCTAGCCACCCCTTTGGTTCAGATTCTCATCATTTCTTTTTAATATTATTATAATGGCTTTTTAATTATATCCCTGTCTTAAGTCTGTCTCTACCACAATCTATTCTTTGCACCACTGCTGAACTAATTTTCCTCAAGCATAGATCTGATCATACCATGTAAAAACCCTACTAGCTTCCCACTGCCTGTAGGATGAAATATAAATTTTTTTGGTAAGTTTTTAAAGTCCTGCATAAACTGGCTTCAACCTATCTTTACAGCTTCATTATACTTTAAAATATACACCGTACATTTTATATTACAATGTTCATTGTACATTAACCCCTTTGGGAGTAAAACTAGCTTTCTCTGCATTATAGAAACACGATGTTCCATTCTCTTGTCTCTGTGCCCTAGATTGGATGCCCTGATGTCTGGCAAGCATTTCCTTCTGCTTCTACCTTATAGAATGTTATTCCTGCAACCCTCAGCTCAAGTACATTTTTCTATGTGAACTATTTCTTAATCCTCCAATATGCTAATGCCCATTCTCACTAATTATCGAATTTCACATTTACTACCATGGATTTCTTTGTATTTAGGACTCTAAGTGCGGGTGATACAGAAGTATTAAACCCTCCCAGGTACAGTCTGAACCAGACTAAAATGAAATTCCTATCTGATAGTAATATATCACTATATGAATAAGAAAGAAAGAAATGTGGGACTTTTTAAGTCAATAAGTAGCCAACAGGATTTGGGGCTACCGTTGAGTGTCCCCTAATTCTCGTTTAGTTTGACACTGCAGGTGTAATGGAAACAGTTGGCCTTTAAGGCCAAGAAGACATGGGTTTATTTCCTTTCTCTGACAGGTACTGGCCCTGTGACTCTGGACAAGTCCCTTAACCTTTCAACACTCTAGGCAATTCTCTAAGACAGGAAGTTGCAAAGAAATGTCATACCTGCAATAGGAAAGCTAGTTTCCTTAGTCAGGAGTTCTCAATACCAATAGAATTACAGATTGAGTCCCCATCCTTATGCTTTTCATATCCATTTGAAAAAAAAATAGATATGATTGAAAGTATGTTGATATATTTATATAGATATATTTTACAGAGATGCATATATATTATCTATCTTGCTATCTTTTTTTCTCTCTACCCATACATTTACTTATTTATTCACTCATTACTATGCTATACAATTAAACTTCTGAAGAATAGAAATTGGGTTATATTTTGCATCTCCAAAGATTAGAACAGTACTTGACACCTAGTAGACACTTAATAAATGTTGGGTGATTATTGTTCTATAGTGCTTGATGCTGAAGAAAAGTCAAGGAAGGTGAAGTCTACTGAATCTGTCAAAGTATATTAGTGATATTTAGGAGAACATTTTGAATGATGGGATAGGATCAGAGCATCACAGATTTAGAGTTGGAGAGGATCTTAAACAAAAAGAAATGTGGTATTAGAAACTAGACTTTCAATAAAAGTCATAGATATAGCACGGGAACAACACAAGCCCAACCTCAAGATTTATTATATAACTATCACTTGGATCAGTAGAATGGTACTTACATTTCTTGAATAAAACTACATGATTCCCAATTCCAAATGTTTGTAGTTGATATTCCTGCTCCCCACCCCCCCAAAAATTAAACTAAACACTACCCAAAATTGTGAGGTATTGGGGAGAATGCATGCAGAAACAAGGGAGTAAACTGAAAGAATGGGCTTTTGGGCAGGTTTACTTTGCAAACAGGAAGGCACTATTTAGCTGTCTTCTTGGAAGAGCAAAGCAAAACACTAAGGAGACATCAAAATGTACTGTTTGTCTAAAGCTGCTGCTAATGGCAGCCCGGGAGGGACATTAGGGGAAGAAAAATTTCCTACTCAAAATTAAAGGATTGTGGAGGAAAATATGCAAGAGAAGGGGAGGGAAGTTTTGTGTCATTTTGAGCACATTACTAATTGAGCAAAATAAATTAAGCAATCAGATGATATTCATATCATCTAGAAAGCATTGTAATAACACTAAACCACAGTACACAGTGGGTGACTAGCAACAGATTCAGCAGTGATGTGGAGTAGGGAAGAGACATGGATGCAAGGAAAAGGCTTGGCAATATGAAATATTACTGATCCTAATCAATTCTGTACATAATTCACCACTATCTCCACTAATTCCTGCACAGGTTCTTTCCTTCAAAAGTCTGTGATCTGGACTTGGTTTGCTTTCTATGGACATACAAAGCAGCTATAGCTAATCATTTGGGAAAGAATCTTCATTAGAAATGCAGGGTCTATATCTCTAATTTCTCAGTGCATAGATGAAACATAAAATAATAAAAAAGTAGTAGGACTATTAAAAAAAGACCTCTCCCAATTGATCAACTCTGAAGAAAGCTTTAAAGTTCTATTGCCTCCTTAAAATTCACAGGCTAGATCCTAGAACCAGACCATTTCTTTATCTATAGTGGGTGCCTAAGGCTAGGAAGAACTACCCATAACTTTTAAAAGCCATATCTCATAGTTTTACTACTTAAAATATTATGTGAAGGATGAGTTATTCAAGTCTGTGGTATAGGACTATACCTTTAATGCAAAGTTAATATGCCTTCTCCAAGGCCTTTTAAGTAATTCTGTGCTGAAAGATGTTACAGATGTAAGCTATAAAAAATTTAGATAGAACACATAAATATAAGATATTAAAAGAGATATGCATAAAGTCGCCCAATCAGATCGCAATCTAGAAATGAAACGGGAATTGTAAAGGGATGGGGGATGTGGAAATAGAGATTTTGGAAAGTCTGTCCAATGACTGAAAATCACTGAAACAGAAGGAAAAGGTTAGGTATAGCCGGTAAGCTGTATGGTTAATAAAAGTTGGTTAGAAACAAGTAGTGTTTTAGCTGCAATGCACCAATGTGGATCACTAAGAAACTGGTTGCTGAGAGAGGAGAAATAATGAGAATATTCCCAAGAAGGTTGTGGAAGGAAAGGGAACAAATGCAGAAAATTCTCAGTCACCCGATTTTCCTAAGGGGTTAAATTCAAAACATTTGACTTTGATTGGAGAATATTTACAGGTACATAGGATCATCATATTAGAATTACAAGAGACTAGAAAGGTAGCCACTTATAACCATTTTACAGCTCAGGAGACTGAGGCTGAGAGAAATTAAGCCATTTCTTTAGGGTCACACAAGTAGCAAATATCCAAAGCAGAATTTGAACTCAGTTCTTCCCAACCCCACTGCTAGGATTCTAACTGCTGCTCATTCTGCAGTTATTACAAAATGAAGAAACTCCTTTTGATGAAAAAAAAAAACAAAAAACAAAAAACAGTTTTTCAGTAATTGAGACAGTTACATAATATACAATCAGCAATGCAAATTATATATGTGTGTATTATGTGTATGTATATACATAATATATATAGTATATATATTATATTAATAATAATATATTATATAATAATATAATATATTATATAATATAATTATATAATATATAATATTATATATAATATTTATAGTATATACATAATTTATAAATTTATAATATATTATATAATAATTAATAATATATTAATTTATTAATAATAAAATATATATAATATAGACTAATAATTATTCATATTATATATATACATATTTATTCTTTATATGATAAGCAAATCATATAATGGATAAGGTAACAGGGAGATTTAAATTCAATTCCTCCCTGAGACATTTATTAGTTATGTAACCATGGAAAAGGAACTTGACCTCTCAACTTCAGACTTCTACACTACATAATGACAGGGATGGCCTTGATGACCACCAGATGCTCCTCTAATTCTAAAATCTAGATCCTATGAACTTTCAATTATCCCCATCCCTCAAAAATCAATGACAAATATTTTTAATTTAGATCTTTACCAAAATTTTGCTCAGCTGAAAATGGGGATAAAAATAGTATCTACTTCATATGGCCCTTTGAGCACCAAATAAGATTCAATGTGTGTTTGTGTGTTTAATTTTGCAAATTTTAAAGCATATGAATAGTAGCTGATATTATTATTGTATAGTTGTTTGTCAACATAAACCAATAAGAAATCATCTCTCTTATAGCAAAACTCTTCAAAAGTAATAAACTGTTTATAAGTGTAGAAGTTTGGGGGCAGCTAGGTGGCGCAGTGGATAGAGCACCAGCCCTGAATTCAGGAGGACCCGAGTTCAAATCTGGTCTCAGACACTTAACACTTCCTAGCTGTGTGACCCTGGGCAAGTCACTTAACCCCAGCCTCAAGAAAAAAAAGTAAGCGTAGAAGTTTGGCCAGGTTTTTTTTTTTTTTTTTTTTTTTTTTTTCCCCTCTAAAATTGCTCAAGGAGCTAGATGTATCTCATTACTTTTATGCTGCTGATATGAACTGATAATTTGTATAGTTTGAGTGGCAAATTGCACAATCCATCAGTCCAATGGTTTATCCATTATTAAGCATGTCCTTGTACATATATAACATCTTGAGTCTATCCTTCACAACAGTGAACCACTGGGGGGGGGGGCGGGGGGGTCTTAGTATCATTCTTCCTATATAGCCCTTGAGATTTGAGACTGAGAGGTAGAAATGATTTTGTCCAAGAATTGAATCTGATTCTATAGCCAGGAAATGCTGACTATCCCACAACTCTTGCATTTTCAGGATGTCAACTTAAATTGACTAAAGAAAAATCTGAAGCATCCCTAAATTTCCCTTGACAAGTCCTTCAAGAATCAATCATCCATGAACTTATACAATGTGCAATGATGAATAAATGAGATCTATTCGTGTGTGGCTTATTGGAGCTAGTTTCATTAATTTATACTGACATCTTATGTAAATGCTTCTTGAGCCTCCTTTTATATTTGCACCCAATAACCTCTCAGGGTGAGTCCTAGAGGCATAAAGCATGGAGATAATCTACTCCAACCCCTTTATTTTATTGAGCTATAATGGCTTACCCCAGATCAAGGCAAAGATGATAAGTACCAAAATCTTTCTAGAGTTAAACTCATATTTAAATGGCTGCAAATCCCAGATTCGTTTTCTGATCCTATAAATTAGTTCTTGGTCTAATAGTTTTAGTTGAAATGGAGACCCATACTAAAAATCCTAGTACCTACCTTTTTAAAATCCCCTTAACCTTATAACTCAAAAAAATCTTGAGTATGAATTAACCCAACTGTTGATTAATTAATGGTTAATATATCTATATCTAATATGTATATATATATTAATATATATATATATATATATCTAATAATACCCAACTGTGTATGTAGTTGTAGCTGTTGTTATTGTTTTGTTTTATTTTCCTTTATATTTCCTTTCAGAATGACACTGCAAGCTTCCTACTTTGTCCTTTCCTTCTAGATGGTGCTTTATAAATATTTTAGCATCTCAGAATTTCCTATATGATGTCAAAATAGCCCTACTCCGCCTTTATTAAAACTGAGTTGGGTGCTTAATCTAAGTATCTGGTAATCTTTATTTTATAATTCTGTCTTCAAAGACTCCTAATATTCTTCTTAGGGAATTGAGGGTTTTTTTTTAAACCAAGAATTCCTGGTCAGACTATAAAGTTCAAGAAATAGTGACTTTTTAGTCAGTATTTCACATTGTGCGTATAAAGCAGATCATATTTCTGAGAGTTACTGTCATACATCTCACCCTATTCATGAAAGCTGGCCCAGCAGTGGGATTTTAAGAGCAGGTCTGAAAAGGAGAAATCTTAGCTTCCCCCTCTAAAACTGCATATCACGCACCATTAATTTAACCCCAAATTAATTCCACCAATATTTGTGCTGGGCCTATTGTGTGCTGCGTTAAAGTCCAGGGGAGATCCAAAGCTGAAAAGCTCTTACAGAAGCTGGTAGATGTATAAGAAATAAAACCAACAGCTGATTATAATGAAAGCTGTCAGAAAAATATCATCAATTGTCTAGCCAAAAAGTCAAACATGTAGCTTTTTTATTCTGTTTATGGAAATGAGTCTCTCTACAATTCCTGATCCCACAGCAAAGATTTGGCTATGGATCAGAGTCATAGTGCAGCAGGCACACAGTAATCTGCATTATCAGCAGTAAGTGGATTATGTACCTGAAGCTAACCTCCACATGGCTTATCAAGTCTCCTTTCCTATAGAGACTCTTAGCATTTCTGTCTTAATCCTTCTTTGACATGGAAATAAAGGACATTGGAACAACTTTACCTTTTTTCCTCCTGGTCATGAGCTTACATTTTCCTTTGATATATTATGGAATTTCAGTTGTTCAACTGATTTTTGCCTGGGTGGAAAAAAAAAATTCTGTAGGGATAGCGCTATCAATTTTTTAAGTTAAAGTATATATATATATATATATATATATATATATATATATATATATATATATATATATATATATATATATATATATATATATATATATATATATATATATATATATATATATATATGCATATATATATATAATATATATAATATATATGCATATATATACATATATGTATATATAATATTTATATATATATTATATATTTATATATAATATTTATGTATATATTATATATTTATATATAATATATATATAATATATATATATATAAATACACACACACATATATATTATATATATATACACACACATATATATACATAAATATACATATATATGTATATATTCATATACATATACACATATATATTTTCCCTATTGTAAAATGCTTAAAATTGATTTTTTTCCAACCAATAATTCTGAGATATGTAGCTCACATGTTTTTTATTCCCATTTTAAAAGAAACAAACTGATTAAAATAGGGTTCTTGACTTTTGTGTGTATAGCATGGACCTTATCGGCAGTCTGGCACTATTTTTCAGAATAAAGTTTTAAAATGAATGAAATAAAATAGGATTGCTAATCAATATGATGAGATTAACAGCATATTCAAAAATTTTACCCATAATTCCCAAATCTAAAAGGAAAGAAGATGAATTTACTCATCTCCCTGTTCTGAATATTTTTTAAAAATAAGAAATTTAAAGCAAATGTCATTTTAGGACACAGTAAGGAAACAATAAGCATTATGGGGATGGAAGGAGGAAGCAGTTATTGATGAGAGGAGGAAAAGGTATAACAATGGAGGATGGAGGAAAGAGCATTGTCGTTGAAGTCAGAGGAGTTGGATTCAAATCTCACCTCTGACATTTGCTACTTGTATGACTTGGGCAATCTCACTGGACCTCAGTTTCTTCCTCTGCAAAATGAAGGGATTATACTGGATTAATTCTAAATCTCTTTCAGATCTAGAGCTATAATCCTAAATCTATGAAACTATGGAATAATAATGTAATATTTTATGAACAACTATTTTCCATGCCTACATAAAATAAATGCTGTGCCCATCAGAAAGACTAATCTATCCCTTATCTGATACTTTTTCATGAAGCAAAATGAAGACATATCACTAATTAGATCTAGAATTAATGCAGTCAACTGTATTTTTTTCTTTTAGCCTGGGAAGATTTGCATTCTCCTGGAAGAATGACTAAGAAGTATCAAGAAAATGATTTGTGGAGGAATTTGCAATGATCTATCTTCTGAAACACTAAACCAAGATATGTATAAGCATGGAAACCAACATTCAATTGCATAAGAATTTCCCCCAGAGGGGATATCCTTTTATTTTGGGATTATTGCTTTAAGAGAATATTTTTCAAAAGCTTTAATTTTATCTTTACTTTAAAGGTGCATATTGATGGAATCAGGCAAAGTAAAACTCAACTAACCTTGTTCTGTTAACTGAATTTGTGTTTCTTTAAACAATATTTTTTGTAAAGAAAGCATATAAATGAGAAATCCTATTTTATAGAAACACATAGATCCATACATATAGCTAAATACTCATATTTACCTATAATTAAATTCAGAAGTGTGGCTTAGTGGAAAGTGAAAGAATTGGATTCGAGTTTTGACTATACTGCATTAGACAAGTAATGAAATCTCTCAGTACTCCCAAACAATTCTATAGACTCTAAGAAGCCAATCTTTATTAGTGAAGGGATACTGGAAGTTCCCTACACTAACTAAAAACATAGATGTGCATAGATATTCATACAAATACATGCATATATATATATATATATGTGTGTGTATATATATATATATATATATATATACACATATATACATATAACCTAAATTGTTTCCACGCCTTCTGAAAATTTCATGAAAAATTAAACAGTATCCAATCTAAGAAAGTCCTTAATTCCATAGTAGTATCCTGTAAGAGTATGCAAATTACTTGAGAGACAAGCAATAACTTTGGTGTGTTTTTTATTTTGAGATGGCAAAGATTATGTAGTGTTTCAACTGCCATAAACTGGCTACAAAATGTCTTACTTTAATAGGATAAAGCCAGACTCAGATGATTTCCTTACTTTTTATAAGCAATTGGGTGCTTTATTCCCTGCTATATACAGATTTTTAATTGAATTTTTTGTTAAGTGTTTAATTCTATAGTTTTAAAAGAATAGATATTATGTTATGAAATATATGTAGGAAATATGGTTTTTTTAATGATCATACTTCATTGACTGTTAGAGATATTGTTGGCTCTCTGAGTGTGTATATGGAAGCAACATCCCATGAATCATTCTGGGACAGAGAGTCAATTTGTTTGAAGCAGGAAAAAAAAAATTAAAATAATTAAAAAAAAAAAGAATCAAAAATATTGCTCCAAAATAACCCAAATAATCATCAGAAAATAATCAAAATGTTTCAGAAACATCAGTCACCTTGAGGATTTATTGATTTTTTGAAAATAAGGTTATTTCAAACTCCTTTGGTAGATTGTTGGAATCTATGAATCTCTTCTTAAAATAATATTTTAATTCATAATTTAAAATAGTTAAATTTAAAGTTAGTGAAATATGTATGCTGTTCTATTTATATGTACTCTGGGAATTCATGGATCCAAGGTTAAGAACCACTGCTATACATTGTACCTTAGACTTCTTGAACTAGAAGTTTAGGGGATTTTTATTTAACTTCTCAATGGACTAGGAAGCCTTATAATAATTGAGGGGATTGGGAACTATGATAAACATAGTGATGTACTGAGAAACAATATTTCCCAAAGTATAGAAATTCCCAAATAAGAGTTTACCCTGTGTCACACATCGCAGAACATAAAGAAAAATATCCAAGAAGTGGAGAGAAATATGCTTTAATGCCTTGGAGATTTGGCTGATTTTAACTCCACTGATAACCTATGGGCTATTGTCAAAATGAGTCTGGGAAAATGGGACTGTTGATTAAAGATATTCTTAATATCTAGTGTCATATGGCTTCATGATGAAGGATTAAAAAATGTGCCTCAAAATTTTGTGAATTTAATACTAAATCATAAAAATTGTTAACAATTGATGTTAACAAAGGAAGAATATAATGTTTATTGAGTTTAAGATGGAAAAAGTTGTAAGATTTATATATAAGTAAATTATTTCACTTTGTCCCAATTTATTTCCATGCTAGTATGAGCTTTCTCTTTGTAAGTAATTCAAAAAACCCTTTTTTTTTTTTTTTTTTTTTTATTCTAGGAGATGAAATCTGAACCACAAAAGATTTTCTATCCTAAGTAGAGGAAATTTGTATTCTGAATCTGTTGATATACTAAAGCATAAATGTATTAGAATCTTTTTTGAGATGTTTGCAATGATACAATCACATTATTTTGATGAGTAGCCCTAGCATCTCAAAGCACTCATTAATAAAATTTGTTAATTTTATTTGGGTTTCCTTGACTATTGGGAGAATGAACCTCAGATATTGACAGCAACCAACACTTGGTCTCAGTCATCATGAATCATGTTCTTGGGTAAGTGTGAAGTGGGATCTACAGAAGTTCCATTCTTAATGGCAAGGGACAAGTGAAAGATAAAACCGATAATCTGAAAACCATTCAGAGAAGGGCAGCCTTCTGCTAAGCACAATACCTGGCACATATTAGGAGCTTAAGAAATGTTTATTAATTGACTGAAGGACTTCGGGCCTATATCTTATGAAGTCAGACTAAAAGAAATGGACATATTTCATCTAGAAAAGAGATGCCTTAAGAAGAGATGACTTTTTCATAAAGTATTTGATGGCTTTTTACATGAAAGAAGCTTTAGTCTGCCTTCAGAACTCAGAACCAAAAGCAATAGATGCAAATTGGGAAAAGGAGAATTTAGGTTTGATGTCAGGTAAAACTTCCTAACAGACACAGCTGTCCAAAAGGGCCATGGGATGGTTCAAGAGATGATTCATTTGCTTTCAAATGAAAGCCTTCAAGAAGAGACTGGATAACCACCTGTCTGGTGCACACGATAGTACAGATTCCTGTCTTGTATGAATTAGAATATATAGCAAGTGAAGTCCCATCCAGTTTTTCCCTTCTGCAATGCTGCTTGGCAACAGAGAGCCATTAGGAAATAGGGATGTGGGCTTATTAATGCATATATATCCTTAAATGCAGAAAGCAAGTTAGAATTTCCATTACACCCATCATTTTAGTTTTTGTAATATACGCTTATAACTTTTATATTTCATGACTATGGACTCTTCTGAATTTAATTTACCGGGATTAACATGAATTGAAAAAGAACAGGGAATACACCAGTGAGTACTTTCAGGAGGCATGGTGATAAATCTTTTGATCACAGCACTGACAAAGGAATAGCATTTGTCCTGAAGCATATTAGCATTCTACCTATAATTCCTGGAGGCCAGATTAAGCATCCCCATGACAAGAGAGTGCTCTCAACCCACCCCCTCCCTGACTTTTTTTTTTTGGACTCCTCTCTCTTTGTTGGTGCTCTTGGCCCTCTCCCAAATTATAATGCATTTACTCTGGAGCAACTCTGGATTTACTTATCAGTACAAGTCACAGCCCCCACAAGGAGAATGTAAATCCCCTTGAAAGCAAAGGACCATTTCTTTATTATTGTTCCCAGGGCTACATGGGACTAGGCACTTAATACATTTCCTTAATTAAGCTGAATGCAATTGAATTGAAAAGTTCATCCTGAAAAAAAGGATTCAGTTACTTGTTAGAGGCAGGGAGAGCTGGACGTGAAGAACAAAGAAATGGGTTCAAGTCAAACCAGTGACAAATATAGGCTTTAAGACCTTATGGAGCCCTTGCTCTAAGATCAGAAACTGGAGGCAGCCAGGTGAGTGGAACAGTGGACAGAATGTCAGACCTGGAGTCAGGAAGACCTCAGTTTAAATGCAAACTCACACACTTATAGCTGTGATATCCATAAAGTCTCTTAACTTCTGTCTCAGTTTCCCCAACTATAAAATGTTTGGAAGAGCTAATGAGATAATGTTTGAAAAGTGCTTGGCCCAGTACCTGGAATACATTAAGTACTATATAAATGCTAGCTATTATGATTAATATTATTGTGCTGAGAAGGTGATGAGCTGAATTGGCAAAAGCAAGAGCAACTTGAAGCAATAAAGCACAGATGTAGTCCACATCCTCTTCTAAATATTCTCTGTGGAGCTGACCGAAGCACTATCCCCTTGCCTAGTGTTTGTAACACTCTCATTTGTCTTTCATGTTTTATTCTATTAATTAATGTATTCCTTTACTACTCATCATTTCGTTCAATGGACAGTTATTAAGCACTGATTATATAGAAAACACTGTGCTCCATGCTTTGAGCGATACACAGATAAATTAGATCTCATCTCTGCCTTTAAGAAAATCACAAATTTATAAGAAAGATAAGACATGTACATATATAAATATAATGCAAATTAAAATAGGAAGATAATCATTGGATGGTAGATGATAAAACGTGGAAGAATGAACTTCTATAACCAAGGAATGAATGGAAGGCTCAGAAAGGGCCCATAAACTTACTTCATATTAGTCCCTTTTATAGACAATATATAATGTGTCCTAAATATCTTAGTGCAGTGTGATTTGATTAAAAATTAAGATTGAACTAAGACTTTTGGGACAGATGGTACTTCAGGTGAATTGGTTGGACTGAAGCTATTCTCTGAGCTTAGTTGGCTATTACTTACATCCATGTGCTCATTCTTACCCCACCAGCACCTCGCAATTCTTACACACACACACACACACACACACACACACACACACACACACACGTTTATTTAAGCTTCTTTCTTATTTTATTTTATTAAAATCTTTCTTCTGTGAAGATTCAGCTCAGGTTCTTTCCTCCATAAAATATTCAATCAGTTGAAAATCTGTGTGTGTGTCTCAATTTTCCAAAGACCATTTCTTTCCTTTGACTCTATTTTGTTCTTGCTTTAAGTTCCTTATTTGTGCCCATTTCTTGCAGGAGAATGCAAGCTCTCTGAGGGCAGGGAATAGTAATTGTTCATCTTCATAATACCAGCCTTCCATAGGAGGTATGTTCTAAACCTTTGAGGAGCTGAACTAAACAGAACGAGAATAAGTAATAAGATGCCCCGTAGAGAGAGTGTTTGGCTTGGGATCAGGAAGGCTTGTGCTCAAACACTAGCTATGGGAGTAAAAAACTCTTGCATATTATAAGATATAGTGGAATTGGGTTCTGTTTCTGAGGAGAGTTCCATCTACATATGACAACAGATTCTTCATTGAAATATGAAAGAATATATTATTATCTGGATGGTCCAGTGGCTAGAGCACCAGGTCTAGAAACAAGAAGGATTGGGTTCAAAATCAGCCTCACTTTTATTAGTCTTGTGATCTTAGGGAAGCCACTAAACCATTTTCTGCTTCAGTTTCCTCAAGTATAAAATGGGATATTAATAGTTCCTCTCCCAGGTAAAATGAAATAATAACTGTAAAGCATTTGATACCATCCACTGAAACAAAAATATATCACAACAAAAAATAAAAATAAATAAAAAATAAAAACAAAAATATATTCCCCATCATTTATGTGAAAACAAAAATAGCCTAGTGAACTAAAAAAAAATAAGATAATGTCTAAATTATCTTTTTTGTTGTTGTTGTTTAGGTCTGTCTAAATGATGTTTCAGTTGAGTTAACCTAAACCAGTTACTTGCCATTTTGGGGAGAGAATTCTCAGCCCCAAACAGGGCAAGTAAGGGAATTATTTGGAAAATATGTTAATAAGAATACTTATATGACATGGAAATATGAGGTCCTAATTCTTATTATTTTCTTTTAATTGATAACAAGAGCCATGACTAGAAGTTTGACAACTAGAGGACAAAGGATTTTAGATATGAAATAGAAATAGAAAAGAAAAAAGAAATAGAAAAGCATAATTTTGATTCCTAGGAACATTCTATCACAAATCATTAGCTAAATCGTTGATGAACATCTAGTAAGGAAAATGGTGATTACAAAAAGTCAACATGACTTTATAATATCAACATATTGTGCCTCAAATATGAGAAACAAGATTTCATAGGACAATTGATGGTCTCCCTTTGCAGTGCTTATGATATTAAACCCACAAATAAAATTGTAACTCCTATACCAACTTCCATTGCAGAGAATGAAGATGTCTCCTGTGCATATGCTAAAATTTTACAAGATTATGACAGATTTGACTACGGAGAAGATTTTCTCAATAATCTGGGGAGTTCTGTAATCAAATAAAATGTGTAGCAGGAAGATTCGTTCATGAAAACTGCTAACCAGTGTCATAAAAATATATACTCCATGGAATCCGACAGAAGAAAGATTGTCCACTGATGGAAAAATCTCTCTGAAAGCAAACGTTTACCATTGTTATTTTAGCAATTCCATTGTGGCTAGGAGTATTAAAGAGCTTCCTCCAAGAAATCTACAGAATCTGGTCCAACAATCCATATTTGAAAAACAATTTGGATGTGAGAGGTACATTGCACAAATAATGACAAGTAGTTCTATGGGTAGACAGCCTGCCAAGTTAGTCAATCAAAATTTAGGCCTTAGGCAATGCTGAGATAGACCACAAGCTGGACTCAAAATTGAATAGATAAAGAAAATAGTCTCAGATTGCATCGGGGAGTTTGTACACTGTGATTAATGATCTCAAAGTTCTCCTTGCTGAAAAAGGAAATTTCTGCAATAGCAAGTTTTTCCCCAGGGATACCACTTGCCTATGAATCCAGAAATTCTGTGAACTCATAATGATCTAAGCAATTCACAGGGTAATAGATGGATGTATGATGGGTGTAAGCAGGCTCCAGTGACTTTCAATTGTCCTTTGGATTATTTAGAGGCAGTCCGGCTTCATCACAAATTGGTCGGGCCAAACTTACTTTATTCTTTTTTGACAAGAGTACCAGTAAATAAATAGGACTATCAAAAAATTGTCACAGATATCATCTGCCCAGGTTTTAGTAAAACAGTGCTTCCTATTCTTGTGCAAACAAAGGGTGAAGTCAAATGTAGAACATAGTTAAATAAGTTCCTTTTGGAATTACTTGTATAGATGGATTCAAATCGCAGTCATTAAAGGCTTGATACCAACTGAGAAGGCCCAAAGCATCATCTTCCATGTATCTATACTTGGTCCAATGAAGTATTATATTTTTATCAATGATTTGAATAAAACGATTTAGAACTTTCTCACTTAATTTGGTGATGACAGAAAGCTGAGAGGGATAGTAAACCACTGGATACATAGAGTCATAAGTTAAAAACAACTTGATAGCCCGTAGAGCTGAACCTATAGTCAGATATTCAAATGATTCTGTGATCTCATCAATTTGTCTCATTTCTAGATTATAGTTTTAATTTAGCCTTCCCCATGCTGTAGAATTCTAAGCTAAGTTCTCCTATAAGTTCAATAGGAGCATTCCTGATCAAAAGAGTACCAGTGAGCACTGCGACAACACAATTGTCATCATTGCTCAGTCCCTATTCCTATCACACATTACCATGGGAAATATTTTACTCCTATTTGTTTCTAAAGCTTCCATTGTATTGCAGCTTACTCTCATGTACCTCTACACAATCATTTGTGCTATCTTTACTCTTAAATTCTTGTGATTTCCTAGTCATATCACAGCACCAAAAGAATGTGGATCTGAAATAGGTGGGCCTTTATTTCCAGTGGAAAGTTGGTCTCATTAAAACAGTTTCATTATTTCTGAAGGCAACTGAGCCCACTCCACTCTCCTCCTCCTATTCAACTCTAGAAACAACTCATCTTCCATTTTATGGTTTGCTAATAAGTATGCAAAAAAAATCAGATTTATTACAATGACATCACTTTTTTCATCCATATATCAAAATCATTCAATATTCTTTGAAAGTTATGACAAAATAATGTTGATCATAAGTAAATAATGATTTATTAAGCACTTTTTAGTGCTCTTCTGGGGAAAAAAAAGAATTAAATGAAAAAAGAAAGATAGCTTCTGCTTTCAAGAAGCTAATGATTTTTATGAGGACAGCATATAAAAAAGAGTTGAAAGGGATAATGTGTATATGTGTGTGCACGTACACACATATACATATATATATATATATATATGCATATATATATGTATATGTGTGTATATATATATGTGTGTGTGTATGTATATTATGTATATACACATATTTTACATGAAGAGAAACATTGAATTCATTTAATGAATAGAAATTTTAATTTAGCTAGCAATTCCTGTGAAAATGAGATTTTCAGGGGAGAAATAATTCTTCAAAAGATACCAAGGCTACAAATGACTTGAAAACAGCCAAACAGACAAATGCATATCTTATAGATGTGTACTTGCAAATTAAAAAAAAACAAACATAAAATAAAAGATAGCATTGAAATAAAATAAAAATAATACATGATATGCTGTTGTTAAATAACTAAATTGCTATTTACAAAAATAGAACAGCACTCTAAATTAAACTATGGATTATCTACACTAATAAGGAAGGTAAAAGTAGAGATATTCACACGTATAATTTGTATTTGACTTAGTTTGGGATTTTTGTAATTAAATATGGATTTTTCTTTCTGAGAATTCACTGTGCTTTAAAGTCACTAAGCTTCACCATGAAATTCTGACTTAAGAGACTGAAAGTTACTCTGCTTCTTCCTTTCATCTCTTTCTTCTGCACTATTTAGGATGGATAGGATCATTTTTCAGATTGATGAAATGTAGCAGCCTCAAAAAACACTGTTCATGATGTCTGTAAACTTACTGTCTGCTAGCTTCATGTATCTCTGGATCGAAGGGAACACAGACAGATGGCTAGTCTAGTGGCCATCAGAGGAGGCGCTCCATAATTATTTGCTGATGATGATGGTGATGGACTTCATATTTCAAAAGCCACTGGGAAAAAAATTATGATATGAACTGAGTATTGAGCACTTCAGTTGCTCTACTTAGAGTCCTTTCCTTTCCTGTCCCTTCATCTTTCCCTGTCATTATTGTTGTTTCTCTTTGCTTTTATCTCTCTGTCTCTGTCTAGCTTTGTCATCATTTGAAATTCATTGTTTGTATGATTTTCAAATAGGCTAAAAAGTTGTTTCCAAGTTTGTAATAGTAACACAGAAATAGATAACACATCCATCTTGTTTTCAGGAAGCCAGGGATGAAAGCACAAGTATCCCAGACAAGATAATCCACCTAGGCCAAATTTTGCCAAGGCTGTCAGGATAAAGATTGGGAAAAAGTCCATCAGATTTGGCAGTGAAGAAACCACTGCTACCTTTGAAGAGAGAATTTTCAGTTAAATGAGGAAATGAGAACAATACAGGAGTTGGAACCTGAATAACTTGAAAGATGGTGGAACCAAAATGGAAAGGGGAAGTTCAGAAGATGGGGATGTTTTCAGGGAATGATGTTATCCATCCATTCCTGCTCATCCTGTGCTGTTCATTTTTTTCCAAAAAAAAATTAAAAATGAGAAGAAGGTCTCATTCATTCCTGATTTCCCTGGAGCTGAGGGTCTGTCCACTGAAAGTCATCTGTGGCCAGTACAAAATGAAGTGAGGGGCAGGTGTGGAGACATGAATCTCTGTGGGTCCCTGGGTAAAGTTATAACTGCCCTGAGGGACCTGAGTTTTGAACTGCATTGGGAGGAAAGTTATAGTAAAGAACTGAATAGACTGTTGATTTATAATGGGTCAAGGTTGTGCTAGAGACAAATCCATGATCAGCACTCCCAAGAATATGGATTGTGATTCATTTCTTTATCATGCAATTGATTAATCATAGATCCCCACTTAGTTGGTGGCAGGCCAAGTAATGTCCAGGAGCCATGGCACCCACTTTGGAGAACACTGTCTTAGGCTCCTGATACAGTAAGCATTAGAAATTTGTGGGCCTGGCAACTCACTTCCAGTTGATCAATGATGGACAGAGGTAGCTACACCCAGAGAAGAAACACTGGGAAGTGAATGTAAATTGTTAGCACTAATATCTGTCTGCCCAGGTTACATGTACCTTCGGAATTTAATACTTAACGTGCAACAAGAAAATGGTATTTACACACATGTATTGTATCTAGGTTAAACTGTAACACATGTAAAATGTATGGGATTGCCTGTTATTGGGGGGAGGGAGTAGAGGAAGGGGGAAGATAATTTGGAAAAATGAATACAAGGGATAATATTATAAAAAATATATAATAAAAACATAAAAGAACTGAGTAAAAGATTAAAAAAAAAAAAGAAATTTATGGGCATGGGGAGGAGGCAGGGCTTCCATAGACATAAATGAAATTCCTGCAAATCTTCAGATTCTCAGTTTCTTAGAACTAAGGTTTAAGGATTTAAAATTCAGAAATGAATTGAGACAAGAGCCCACAAAAGCCTCAGCCTTTTTGAGAATTATAAGCCAGGAACTGTGTCAGACACTATCCAAGCTTGAGTCTGCTACAAGCTGCAGGGAAGGGATCCTGGTGGAAGCTTTTATTACTTTTTAGGTACATTCACTGAATTGTTAAGGAAATGTAATTACCAATGGGGAGGCTCATTTATCCAAATTATTCAGAACTACCAAAGAAACCTGACATGTAAACAATTTAGATAAGGATCATAATAATCCACCAGCACAAAGAGCCTGCAATTTGTCACTCTGAGTATTCTGGTATTTACTTAGGAAGAGTTTTTGATTGTCCTTGAAATGGAAGCTCAAGGAACTTCATATTGGAAAGAGTGCTTTAAATTGGTAGTTTTAATTTTAATGGTGGCAAAGCTATAACAAAAATAATTGTAAACTACTCAGTCTAAAAGAGAACACCTAAACCTATGTATCATATGTTCTAAACCAATTAATCACAGTGGACTGCAACTAAGAAAAGGATGTGGCTATTTTCTAAGCTGGATTGGCTGCCACATCTGAATCAGCTAATAAAACAAGAGATTCTGATTCTCAAAGTGAAATATGAACGATCCAGCTGATCTCCACAAGAATCCAGTGAAATAGTACAGGTATCACTATTCCAATTTAAGCCAGGGAAAACGAAGGTGCAAAGAGGGCCTACTATCTTACACCAGTTAGCCAACATGGAAACCTGGAATTTAAACTGAAGTCTTCTGCAAAGCTATTATTCTCTTCTTTACTTCCTGGATCCAAGTTCTTTACAACTTATCACAGCTATTTCCCTTGTTAGAATTCAATCAATTTGTGTAATAATAATTTTAGAAAAATGTTTTATATACATCGTCTCATTTGATCTTCACAACTTTGTGATATAGAAGGTTTGTTTTAGATCTGTTTTATTTATGACAATGATGAATTTCAGATGTCAAGTGACTTTTCCAGGGTCACTAAGTGCTGAAGTTGGGATTTGAATACAAGTCTTACTGAGAAGCACTGCCACAATTCCAGCCTGGGCTCCTATTATATCTTACTGCTCCGTGAGACACAAAAGAAGCATACATTAGAATTTACTCCTCTAAATTATGATCTTGACTTCATTATCTCCACTTTCAAATTTCTCCTCCACA
Organism: Sminthopsis crassicaudata; assembly: GCF_048593235.1. Classification (NCBI taxonomy): domain Eukaryota; kingdom Metazoa; phylum Chordata; class Mammalia; order Dasyuromorphia; family Dasyuridae; genus Sminthopsis; species Sminthopsis crassicaudata. The sequence continues at coordinate 12,952,186 of NC_133622.1, forward strand.
AAGATACCAAAAATATCTTCCTAATACACAGGCCTGAATATTTTCTACTCAAAAAACATCTCTGGTTTCCTATTTCTTCCAGGATAAATAATAAGAAGAATTTAGTTTAGCCTTGAAAACTCTACCTAATTTGGTACCTACCTATGTTTCTAAGCTTATGTTATAATCATCAATTTATTGATTGGTCTGGTTTATGTGACTTGATGATAACAAATAAGAAAGGGAAATCTAAACTGCTCTTATTTGGATTGCTTTCTGTATAAAGATTTATCTTTGTACAGGAAAGGATTAGGCCAAGAATTGCTAATTAATATAGAGTTGATGCATATGGGAAGTGTAGAGATAACAAAACAATACCTGCCTGATCTTTATAAGTTCAAGTCACTGAAGACTTTATCCTAACCACTGAAAAGATGGACAAATATGCTGACAGCCACAGTCAGTGACTTCTGACTGGTCTTAAAGAAAAGGAAAAGATGGGTCAGGTCAGAGAAGAGCAAATATTCTCCTTATTTTCCAAAAAAGAAAATAAGTTCTGAAAATGCTAGACTAGAGACATAGATTTTTTTTTTTTTTTTTAATGAAATTTTAGAGTGCTTCATTAAGGTAATTGTTAATGAATGTTTTAAAAAGCTAGAGTGATTTTAAAAAATCCAGCATGATTTCAGATCAGGTTACTTTCATTCTCTTTAAAAATGATTATTACAAGGTTAATAGACAAAGACAGTTATAAAAAACACAACTTCTGAAATCAGGAGCACTGGGTTCAATCACCATCCTCTCATTTACCCTCTGTGATCCTTTTTTTTTTTTTTTTTTTTTTTTTTTTTCCTTCTGAGGCTGGGGTTAAGTGACTTGCCCAGGGTCACACAGCTAGGAAGTGTTAAGTGTCTGGGACCAGATTTGAACTTGGGTGCTCCTGAATTCAAGGCTGGTGCTCTATCCACTGCCCACCTAGCTGCCTAACCCTCTGTGATCTTGAACAAGTCACACACCTGCCTTGGTCAGCCATTTCCTCATCAGTAAACTGAGAGGGTTCTACTAGGTCATCACTCAAGTCCTTCCCTGCTCCAGATCATGATCCTCTGAGTGTTGGCGACGATTTTTGTAGATTCTAACAATTTCACAATGTCTATCATGCAGTTTTGAGGGTAGAAGCAAAGATGTTAATTAAAGGACATTACAGTTAGGCAGTGGGTTTATAGTTGGCTAAATCCAGAGTGGATATTACAATTCTGATATTAATTTGTAAGATATTTCTAGTTAAAAGTCTCCAATAATCTATATTTACCCTTGTGTTCTTTAACATTTTTTATCAATGAGGGCTTTCCAAAGAAAAGACAGAAAGCTTCAGGTGAAACTTGGAAGCCTTGATACAGAGAATAGTGAGAACACTTCCTTCAACAATAGCATCAAGAAAAGCAACTTCAAAGACTTTAGAACTCTAATCAATGCAGTGATAAATCACGAATATCAAAGAATGAAGATGAAACATTCCACCCACCTCTTACCACCGAGGTGACAGACTTAAAATGCAGATTGAGATGTATATTTTTGGATGTAGTCAATATGGCAACTCATTCTGCTGTATGTTCTATCTGTTTCTTATCTATATGCTATGAGGGTTTTATTCTTTTTTTATTATTCAATGAGGATAATAAAAAGGGAAAATAGTAAAGGCTTAAAATTGCAATTAAAGGATAAAAAATAAAAATAAATTCTGCACACACACACACACACACACACACACACACACACACAAAAGATTTTCAATCAAGTCATCTCCGTCTTGATTGAAAATCATCACTTTTTTGCAGAATTTATTTGATTTACCAATAGGGATAGATAGCTGAAACACTGAATGGCAAAGGACCTACAGAGATACAGATGGGCTAGAACACAGGACAAATCAATTAAGATAAAATGTGATGGGGATAAGTGACACTGAACACATCAGTTAATCTCTTAGTATCCTGAACATCTCTCTAAGACTCAAAGTTGTAGAATATGTGCTGATTCACAAAGAAAGAGGGAATTTTTTCCACTGGGAGTTCTCTATATCAATGAAATAACAAGTCTGGTTTAAGAGAGCATAGTTTTAAAATACTCAGGACCAAAATATCATTTTTAGAAGTGCCAGGTAAGAAAACTATGGTTACAGAACAATTTATCTGAAGAACAGGGATTTGTGCTCATTTTAAACTCAAAATATCAATATTATGGCATAGAAGAAAAAGAAAAAAAGCTTATGTGGCTTCAATTAAAAAAAAAAAGGCTTAACTTCAAATCTATTGAAGTGACAGTTCCAGTTAACTCTGAATCTGTCAAACCAAAATTGTGCACCATACTTTAAGGAAAGACATTGATCTCTGTTCACGAGGATACAACTGGATAGTGATGAATCCTGCAATCCTGCCCTATCGGGATCAGCTCAAGGAATTAGGGACCTTTAGAGTGAAGAACATAATTCTTAATGGGGAGAGGAATATTGGAAAAAGGGATGCAAGTTGCCTTCAAGTATTGGAAGGAAAGTAATATAAAAAAGTGTTGGGTTTATTCTACATGGTTCCAGAGAACTGACAGAAAAATATGACATCTTTTATTTATACTACTGAATGTTTTTCTCGAATTTTGGGGGTTACTTTATTGGATTCTTCCCTTTACTCCAGTGGACTCTACTACATATTATACGTGTTTTTTGGCACTTTGTCATATCTATCGACATGACTTTCTTGACGCAAATATTATACATTTTAAAAAAAATCTTTGGATCATCCATACCTTGCATGGTTTTGTGCTCAGAGTATTTGAATGTTTGTCAAATAAATGAAGCATACATACCAACTGGGTGTTCATGACAAGGATGAGTGACAGAGAAAAGTGCTATTTTGCTGTTGTTCTTTAGTCACTTCAGTCACATTTGACTTTTTGTGACCCCATTTGAAGTTTTCTTGGCAAAGATACTGAATTAGTTTGGCATTTCTTTCTCCAACTCATTTTACAGATGAGGAACTGAGGCAAACAGGGTTAAGTGACTTGCCCAGCATCACAAAGCTAATAAGTATCTGAGGCCAAATTTGAATTTAGGACATCCTACTTCTAGGCACCTTATCTACTGCATGTCCTAGCTGCTTCCACAAAATACTATATAACTTCAGAAATTGTGGAAGAGATAATAAGAAATCAGATATTTAATATCAATTGATTATCAGCCTTAAAAGTCGAGGGAAGAAATTTAGGTTCAATTATTATATATAGCAATCTCTTTTCAGGCAAAGTCTTATTAATCCCAAGTTATCATGATTGATTTTTGGGTTAAACTGTCATTCCGGAATAAATTGCACCAGAAATATCTTTAAGGTGACATTTTAAAAACAGAAAATGGAAAAAAAGACTCAAGATGCATAACTTTATTATAAACACAGACTGAAAGCTTTCAAAACTCTTAAGTGTTTAATCAGAATATATTACTTATCTACCATCATAAAAATTCATTTCCTCCTCCCCAAAAGTTAGAAATGTCAAAATTAAGGAGCACAAAGATCTACTAGACTCTGTTGGTCTGAGAATATATATCACTATGGAGAACACACAAAGTCACATTCCCTACTCAGAACTCATACAAATTGCAAAGTTAAATGTATAGGAAATACCAGCTGGGAGAAAGTTAAAAGAAGCGAAAACTCATTTTGTTTCTGTCCTTATTGATCCTTCCATCTGTCCTTTTCTTTCTCACAGACACAGTACACTTTGAGGAATGGTTCACAACAAAAAATGTGGCTCAAACAATGCCTGGAGAGGTGGCAGGAGAAAAGAAATGGAAGGGGAAAATGAGAGCTCACACATACAATTCAACAAGATCCGACCATCTAGAAAAAAGAAAGGAAGGATGAGCATATGATGTAACAGAAAAAAAATAATTTCTATATTTTTATAAATCTTATTTCTATTACTACCTTCCATTTATATAATATTAATGAGGTGATAAAAAGTGGTAATTCCATTGCAGTAGGACACTCTATCCAATGCAGAAGAGCACCTTTTTTGAAACTTCAATCCTTTATGAGTTATCTAGAGAAATTAAGGGATTTTCCCAGGGTCCCATAGCAGTTTGTGTGAGGGGAAGGACTTGTGTGTGTATGCGTGTGTGAGTGTGTGTGTGTATGTGTGTGTGGAGAGAGAAAGAGACAAAATCAAAGAGAAAGGGACAGAGAGACAGAACTAGAGAGATATATACACTTTACCTCATATAATCCTTGCAGAAGTTCTTAATAATTCCCATTTTTTGAATAAGGGACTAAGAAGAAGAGCTAGGAGCCTCAATCAAGTTCCCATAGACAATGTGAGGAGAGGAATATTAGAAAGCAGAACTTGTAACATCCATTCCAGGGCCTCCTAATATCAAGTTAAATGGACTTGGAGCTTACTTGCTATGAACACTGGAACTACAATATACAGATTAGGGTTTCAAGTGAGATGTACTTTAGGATAAAATAACTTCTATGGACTACTAACATAAAATCACAAACTTAAGAATGTTTTTGAGCAGCAAATATCAGTTGCATAAAGGCATATAAGGAATAGCACATAAACCCACTTATTCAAGCTGATGGTAAACAAACCTCAGAGCAGTTAAACAGATTAATATGTGCCAGATGATATAGAGAGTGAATGAGTTGTCTCACTGGAAACAAACAACTCAGCTCTGCTATAAAAAAGAGAGTCTATGACCTTACTCAAGAGGAAATTCCCTAAGAATACTCATAAATTGGGGAGACATAAGTGGGGCATTTGCACTGCTGCTTAGAAGCCTCTTTCTGGAGTCCTTCTTTGGGAAGAGGGCATGAAATCAAGTGTCTTTCCTCCCTCAAAGATGATATCCAGAACCTCTCTTTCCCAAGCTCTTGCAAACTCCTCTCCTCATAGAGCCATGGAGCATTTAGCTATCCATCTCTACCAATGAGGATAGTCTAATGAAAATGATTTGAGTCCCAGGTTACAGGTCAAAGTAGGTAGCATTTTGACATATTTTTACCCACATTTTAGGCACAGATTCTGATAAAGGAGCAGATGCTATGTGGAGAGATAATCAAGCTGAAAGTCAGGAGGACTGAATCTGAAGTCCACTTACTAGCTATAAGATCTTGGGGCAGATCACGGCCAATTCTCTAACCTTGGATTTTCTGTAAGTATAAAATGGAGATGATTTTTACTATATCAGTCTTCAAGTATCATTGTGAGAATTGAATAGTAATGCATATGAATACTATGTAAAAAGCAAAAATTTGCACAAATACAAGATATTATTCATATTATTCTGTCTGCTTGATTTTGCTGGGCTGAAGATTGTTCACAAATAGGATATATTAAAATACAGGAATGAATCTTCTGTGGTCATTTATACAGTACAAATCATTTTATCAGTTATACCTCTGAATCACAGAAAGGGGAACTTATGTGCATATTAATGCACACCCTCAGTCAAGGAAATCAATAGCATAAGTGCCACGTTGATGTCTGGATGCTTAGGGGGTGGGATGTGCTGAGAGGAAGAGAGGGAACAGCAGGTAACGCAAGCGCATACCAGCATAGCCTTTGGTTAATGGCAGAGTTCCATGTGACATCCATGGACAGTTTAGTGGCTCCAAAATCAGCCTGTTCTCAGGCTTTCCATGAAGTCTACAAATTCCCTGGCTCAGCTCATATGGCCATGGTAGTGGAAGCCACAGGAGGGGGAAAGATAATTCCAAATGGCAGATAATCCAAAACCCATTTATGTTTGGCTCTAGAACGTGGTTGTTTTTATTGTTTGTTTCTTTGTTTAACTTAAATATGAACTTTATGTTCAAGGTCTATCCTCTATGTTCAAGGTTTCTGCAAATTTATACTTTGACAAAATAAAAAGCCTTATTCATGGAGAACAGTGTTATGACTTTGACAGAAAGATTTAAGTCTCCTTTCCATACTGATGATGGAGAGATACACATCGTAATTCAACCCTGAGAATCTCTCCAAAGAATCTGCATAAGCAGAGGGGATGATAACACCAGCAAGTTGAAATGGTGATTCTAGACAACAGTGAAGGTGTTATGACTATTAATGAAGAATGTCTAAGTGTGGATGGGCACTGCATATAAGAGTCTTGGTTTGGGAAACAATCACAGCTCTCTAGTCTAACAGAGTCTATTAAGGAATGGACAGAGGATTTCCCCATGGCCATCAATTTTCTTGGTATCTACCTCCATCTTTTACCTTCAAGTTCCTTGCCAGTGAATGAATTGATAATTGAAATCATTGGGAAGTAGTTTTGGGGACTAGTACTGTTTCCCCCATCTAGGAGGAAAAATGGAAGATGCAATCAGTTCATGATATCTAATGGACTACCAATGGAAATTCTCCAAACACCTGGTGATATAATAACACAATGGCCCTAATCCTTTTACCACAATAAAAGAAAACATGTCCTTAATTCTTTGGAGACTGATGTATTGGGGGACTTCTTGGCCATATCACAACAGCAGAAGAATGTGGATATGAAATAGATAGAACTACTAACTAATTAAATAATTAACTATCATTAGATAAGAGATCTTGCAGTTTTACCTAAAAGGGCTGCTTCCACAGTTGGAAAAGCTCTTCCCTTTGCCACTTGTCTTTGAGCAGGGAATGTTTTCTAATTCTGATAATAAATCCTGTCACTTACATAGACTGAACTCTTTCTTTCTCTGCTCCTCCCTCTCTTGTGAAATGCTTTATGCTTCCATCCTGAGATGCTCCAGAATGAAGCTCATTAGATGTATCTTCTAGGTGCAGTAGATAGAGCACAGCCCTGAAGTCAGAAAGACCTGAGTTCAAATCTGGTCTCAGACACAACAATTCCTAGCTGTTGGACCTTGGGTAAGTCAATTGCCTCAGCTAAATTTTTTTTTAAATGGATGTGTCTTCTAAGTGAATCTAAAAGAGTATAAAAGCCATTTTAAAATCTGATAAATGGGAGGTTATTATTTGCCAGAGCAGATTCTTTAATATGCTAATAAATCTCTTCATTTTCACTTTGGCTCTCTTTGACCCCAAACTACTAGACCCTACTGATGGGCATACTTCTCCCAAGAAGACAAAATAATCCAATTCAAAAACTCCCTTCCTACATCTAGGAGATCTAGTTTTGTGGGCAGAATCTTAGTTTATGCAAACCCAATTTTCTATAATCATATGCACTAAAATATAACAAGTTCAATTTAATTAAATATTAATTTAGTTTCTGTGACGTGCAGGATACTGTGTTAGAAGGCAAGATAAAAATAATAAATCCCTGCCTTTATCAAGCTTATTTTGTATTCTCATAAACTAATATTCCTGGTTTATAACTAAACTCAGAAGTGCAATCAGTGATATCAAGCTGTCTTTTCCCAAGGATATTTTGTAGACACTAAAAATGAACCACAATTATTTTATTAAGACGCCTTTTTGCATTGGCTATTATAGCCCTCATACAACCTAAAAGGTTTGAGGTCAAAATAGATACCATATGTAGCAAATGGAGCATTGGACTTGGAAGCACACTTTGAGGACTGCTTCCCCTGTCTGTCCCTCCATCTGGGGCTGAAAAAGAAATTTAACCTCTCTAGAGAGACACTTATTTACTCATTTCTGTTTTTTAAATGATTCATTAGTTATTTTCCAATTGCATGTAAAAATTAATTTTAAAAAATTTAAGTTCCAGACAATTCTCAGATGAAGAAATTGAAACTATTTCTAGCCATATGAAAAGATGCTCCAAGTCATTATTAATCAGAGAAATGCAAATTAAGACAACTCTGAGATAGCACTACCTATCTGTCAGATTGCCTAGAATGACAGGGAAAGATAATGCACAATGTTGGAGGGGATGTGGGAAAACAGGGACACTGATACATTGTTGGTAGAATTGTAAATACATCCAGCCATTCTGGAGAGGAATTTGGAACTATGCTCAAAAAGTTATCAAACTGGGCATACCCTTTGACTCAGCAGTGTTTCTATTGGGCTTATATCCCAAAGAGATCTTAAAGAAGGGAAAGAGACCTGTATGTGCAAGAATGTTTGTGGCAGCCCTTTTTGTAGTGGCCAGAAACTGGAAACTAAATGGATGCCCATCAATTGGAGAATGGCTGAATAAATTGTGGTATATGAAGGTTATGGAATATTATTTTTCTGTAAGAAATGACCAACAGGATGATTGTAGAAAGGCCTGGGGAGACTTACATGAACTGACGCTGTGTGAAATGAGCAGGACTAAGAGATCGTTGTATACTTCAACAACAATACTATATGATGATCAGTTCCGATGGACGTGGCCATTTTCAACAAATGATGAACCAAATCAGTTCCCATAGAGCAGTAATGCACTGAACCAGCTATACCTAGCAAAAGAACTCTGGGAAATGACTATAAACCACTACATAGAATTCCCAATCCCTCTAATTTTGTCCGCCTGCATTTTGGATTTCCTTCACAGGTTAATTGTACACTATTTCAAAGTCTGATTCTTTTTGTATAGCAAAACAACTGTTTGGACATGTATACATATACTGTACGTAATTTATACTTTAACATATTGAACATGTATTGGTCAACCTGCCATCTGGGGGGGGGGAGAGGGAAGGAGGGGAAAAATTAGAACAAAAGGTTTGGCAATTGTCAATGCTGTAAAATTACCCATGCATATATCTGGTAAACAAAAACTATTAAAACAAAAATTTAAGTTTCAAATTCTCTCCCTCACTTCTACCTGGTCTCCCTCCTTATGAAAGCAATCAGTTAATATTGATTTTAGGTGTGAAATTATGCAAATCATATTTCCATACTAGCCACATAACAGAAGAAAACACAAACAAATAAATCAAATGATATGCTTTTCAAAAGAATGCTCCAATCTGCATCCCAAGTTCATTTCCTTATTTCTAAAGACTTCACTGTCTAATTCATAGAGTTGTTTTGAAGAAAATACTTTGTCAACTAAAAGCCAAACTATAAATGCAAATGATTTGTAAAGTTAGCTGTTAGGTGACAGACTATGTATATTGTTGGATGTCATGTCAGGAGGACTGAAGTTCCACTCACGTCTCAAATGTTTCCCAGCTCTGGGAATATACTTAACCTCTCTCAGCTTCATTTTCTTTAATTGTATCATCTACTGTCCAAGTAGTTCAAATAAGATAATATGTGAAAGTGCTTTGCTAATCTTAAATCACTATATAACAATTAAGTACTCATTATCATTATCATCATCTTCATGGTTTGAGAAGAAATCTAGGCAAAAAGGAAGAAAACAACAAAGAAACTAGAAATGGCAGAGAGAAAGCATGGTAATTTGGGGAAAGAAAGAAAAAAGAGAAATGGAAGATACCTAACTGCTTCCTTCCTACAACATGGCAAAAGTTTGCCTTCCTCCCTCCCCATTTTTCTGCTTTTCTGCCATTTTCAGCAGTGGAAAGGCAATCCTTTTTTCCCATTTTGATTGGCCAGCTCATTCTCTCTTGTAAAGACTTTTAAACATGATCACAATGTCAGTTAAATGGCTGATGTCAGGTATCCCTGACCCTAAATCAAATCTGATATTTTCTATGTCATGTTGCCCCTCAATGTCAGGCAAAGACCTTCATCGAAGATAAGTAGATAAAGATGAGAGGATGCTGTCATAATCCCAATATATATAAAAGAAAACCTTGGGAGCAATGGGAATAGAAAAAAGGAAGATTTGACTGACATTATGGAGCCAGAATCCATATAATCTGACAAATAATTAGAAATGGAAAGAACAGAAGATGGTAGAGCCAAAGAAACTATGAAAGTTTTAAACACATAACATAATAATAATAATATGCATGTAAAATTCCTTAGCATTTATTTCGATTCTTCTATCATTTGCTATATTTTGTAATTCATCTTTTAGCACACCTTCATCCCAATTTCATACAACCCTTTAATACACACAGTATATTTCAAGTATTGACTATCCTATTCATCTTAGTAGTTCTTACTGTATCCCAATGCTCTGCATATGGTAGGCAATCAATAAAGCCTTAACTGAATTATCAAATGTTTTATGTCCAGTTAGTATTCAACGAATAGCTATTAAGTAGATCTATGTTTTACCTGTTAAGTTTTAGACAATTTATTTTATCTTTTACCTTCAAGTCTTGCTCTCTGAAATTAGAGGCCCTTTATTCAATCTCGTATCCAAAGTATTTTTGTGAAAACAGTGAGGTTTCAATAATTTCTTTTTCTTGAATGAATGAATTATCGAATTAATGGATAAATATTTTCTATGATATCATAGCCCAGATCTGTAGGGTATTTATTTTACTTATTTTTAACTATATTACTTGAAAAGATATACTGGATGATTCTATAAAAGGCATCTCATAGTGAGAAATTCAATCTAAACTTGACAACATTTGCAATCAAATGCAAATCCTTAAAGTCATTTTCAAATTTTCCATGTGAAAATGGATTCAATCAGCAAATGTAACTTCCAGCAAAGTTAGTTTATCACTTAGAGCAGGCCCCCTTAATATGACTCAAGATAAGTCAACCAACCAGGAATTTACATTTCAAAGTTCTTGCTAATATTTACAAAATACTATCTTTCTCTTAGAAGCATTAGGCAAATTTGTACTGGATTATTTGGCTGCCAGAGGCAGACATAATCACCCATAATAGTTTCAAATGAATTGTTACAGTCTAAGTCTAAAATGGTTATTTCTTTCAAGATAGGAATGCCTGTACATAGAAAAGCAACTGTATCATTTACCTAGGGAGAGGAAAAAAAAATCATACTTGTTTAAATATGATCCAGATATATTTTCCGGGTAGGTGGCAAAGATCTCTTCCAAATGGATTTTTTTTAAAACTGTCAACAAATAGTTTTCTCTTTCAATATGAATTAGTGCTGTGAAAGAAAAACAAACAGAATACTAAATAAAGATATTAATTAATTAATACAGGACCAACACTACCGCCAAGAAAACACATATTATCTAAAAGGAAACAGGAATTCCAGGCTTAATTTACTTTAATGTTCTTTACTTCATTAAGTAATTTTGTTTTGTTCTCTCGACTTGTGTGTTTAGCACATAGGGGTTCCAAAAATGTGGATGACATAAACTAACACCCCATTGCCACAATTAAAAGAATGAAACAGCTTTCTTAACTTCCAGTAGGAACAAAAAGAGATCTGGCCATCATAAATGGTCCAGTTAGATCTATACTGGAGAGTTTTTCCAAGTTCACCTAGAAGAAAATTCATTGATGTTCAGGTTAGCTGTGATGTAAATGCTTTAAAGGGAGGAAAGTTTGATAAATCCAGTAAGGTCTGAATGCCAGGTGGAAGAATTTAAACTTAATCCTGGGAGAGAACTATTAAAAAAAAAATAGTAACAATAGTCTCAATGTAAAACAACTGATAAGGGGAAGGTTTAGAGATTAAAAAGCTAATTTGGAAGTAGAAGTCCTGGCTAGACATAGATAATTTATAACAGACTAGATTAGGGCAATTCAAACCAGAGTAAAAAGGATGGGATGGGAGGAAGAGAATTGTTAAGATTTGGCAACTGATAAGATAACAATGCTTGGATTTAAGTCAAGAAAACTTTGGTTCATTTTCCACCTTTGATACACTCAGTAACCCCAGGCAAGACATTTAATATCTCCATTTGCAAAATGGAGATAATATTTATGGTTATTATTTTACAAGGTTGTTATGAAGATGAAATAAAGGCACTAAGAAGAGAAGTAACTTGATAGTTTTAAAGAATAAAGATGTTGGATATGGTTTTATATATACTGGATTTGAAAAAACTACCAAGATAAACATGTGGAGATACTTAGTATTAGGAAATTGGGAACTTGATTTGGTCATCATCTACATCAAGGTGGAAATTGAATATTTTTCTAAGAAATGAGAAAATAGATTTTTTTTTTCAAAAAGACATGGAGAGACATGAAGTAATGCAAAGTGAAGTGAGCAAAATAATGATTTATATTATTAGCATCAATATTATAAAAAATAAACAACTTTGAGGTTTTTTATAAACAACTACTGAGGAATGAAATGAGCAGAACAGAGAAATAATTTATTCACCATTAAAAACAAACAACTTTGAAAGCTATAAGAATTATTATCAGCGCAATAAACACTCATGATACCAGACAACTGATGATGAGGCATGTTATACATTACAAAACAATGTTAACACAAAATTTAAATACACATATATATGCATATGTGTGTAGATACATTTATATATATACATATAAATACACACATTTATCTATCTATCTGTATATAACTAATGGAATAATTTGTTTTGGCTATACACGTTTATACAAGATTTTATATATTTTCCTTTTCAATTTGATGATTCCTGGAGGAAGACAAATTAGATTTCTCAACATTTTTTTAAAGTACATAAATTTTCAAATGTAATTGTATAATTAGTTGCACTTGACTGACTTTATTATTATTATAGATATGCGCTATAAATTAATATTATATACAATTGTTTAATAAGCATGATATGTTAATGTATTTAACACATTTATGATACAATGGACAGTGTAAAAAAAGAAAAAAAAAGGTCTGTTAGATCGGTTGATATTATCAGGGAAAATGGAGAGGGAAAAAAAGATGGACAAGGATATAACCCATGTTTAATGGATGGGAGATAAAGACAAAGAATTGGAAAAGAAAAGTCAGAGAAGCTCAGAGAGCCATGAGAATGAAGTAGGCCAACAAAAAAGAATGTAATTAATAGAAGCAAATGTTTCCGACAGGATATATATATATATATATATACACATATATTTATATCTATATACACATATATGTACATATATGTATATATATTGCAGGCAGTTTTAATATGATACTAGGGATGAAAATCAGATTGCAAGGATCTGCAAAGTGAAGAGGCGAGAGAGAGAGAGAGAGAGAGAGAGAGAGAGAGAGAGAGAGAGAGAGAGAGAGAGAGAGAGAGAGAGAGAGAGAGAGAGAGAGAGAGGAGGTCATACTGGGTGATTGAATTTCAGGAAAATAGCAATAAATAACATCAGAGTTGGAAGAGGTATCTCCACATGTGTACCATAGATTTCTTTGGCAGTTTGGTAAATCCCGTGGCCCTAATGCTTCACATGAATAAATTTCAAAGGATAATAAAGAAAATCAAAGGCTAGTAAAAGTAAAAAAGCATTTTTTTTTTCTCATTCAAAATTACAAACTCCTTGAAATCTATCCACAATTCCCTTGGGGAGTACATAGATCAAACATTAAGAATTCTTGATCAAATCTAATTTGTAACTTAATAGAAATGCTAAAATCCCCAGCAATGAAAGCTGGAATGGAGGCCACTTGGATGAAACAACAGTGTTGAAACTAGGTAATGGTGACAGAAGCAGCAGTAGTTTCAAGAGTTCTCAAGGCAAAAAGAGTGAGGGGACCTGACAACTGGTCAGAAAGAAATTATAAGGATCTCTTGTACAGTTCTAGACACAGGACCAGATGCTATTTGTCAATTATGCTGCCCGAGCTCTTTTTGTTGTAGCTAGAAACTGGAAGATGAATGGATGTCCATCAGTTGGAGAATGGTTGGGTAAATTGTGGTATATGAAGGTTATGGAATATTATTGCTCGGTAAGAAATGACCAGCAGGAGGAATATAGAGAGGCCTGGAGAGACTTAAATCAACTGATGCTGAGTGAAATGAGCAGAACCAGAAGATCACTGTACACTTCAACAACAATACTGTATGGGGATGTATTCTGATGGAAGTGGAAATCTTCAACATAAAGAAGATCCAACGCACTTCCAGTTGATCAATGATGGACAGAGGTAGCTACACCCAGAGAAGAAACACTGGGAGGGGAATCAAAATTGTTAGCACTAATATCTGTCTGCCCAGGTTGCATGTACCTTCGGATTCTATTGTTTATTGTGCAACAAGAAAATGATATTCGCACACATGTATTGTACCTAGACTATATTGTAACACATGTAAAATGTATGGTATTGCCTGTCGTCGGGGGGAGGGAATAGAGGGAGGGGGGGTAATTTGGAAAAATGAATACAAGGGATAATATTATAAAATATATATATATATATAATAAAAAAAAAAAAAAAAAAAAAAAAAAAAAAAAAATTATGCTGCCCGTTCCCATTTTGGGGTCTTGTTCAAGGGTGAAGAGAATCACCTTTGATCAACATAGAGTGAGAACCCTGAGGAACAGTATCAAGGACCCTGAAGAATCATTTTCAGTCCCAAAGGAGCAAGGGCCTGGAGGAAAAATATCAGTTGTTATTGCAAGGGATCAGAGCCTCGTCCTGTGGAAGGACCAGAGTACAGCCCAGGAGAGCAGCGACCACATCATTACCCAGATCCTGTCACTTTGAAGCATCAAAAATTTCTAACTCCCCAGAATTAGCTGTGAATATAGTAATGCAAAAATGCCTGAAATTTAAGTCCCTCTTTCCCATTCTCCCCAAGATGAGAACAGAGTCCACCTTCAACATTAAGTTAAAAATCAAGAAATAGAGTAGAAAAGTGAGCAAACAACAACAACAAAAAGACTATGACCTTAAATAGTTATTGTAGTGACAGGGAACATTTTTTTAAAAACTGAAAATAGACAATGAAGTCAAACAGGGGAAAACAAAAAAAGTTTTAAAAACTCTTCATAAATTTTATACATTCATACATTTTATGCATTTATTCATTTTTAAAACACTATGTTTTATACAGGTTATATAGAAGTGATAGAGGAAAAATTAGGTAAAGAAATGAGAGTAAAATAAGAAAATTATGAAAAGACAATTAACTTGGTAAAAACAGGCACTAAGAAAATAATGCCTTAAAAGAAAACTGGCCAGATTAGAGAAAGAAGTGCAAAAGCTTACAGAAGAAAACAGCTTCTTAAAAATTATAAATGGGCAAGAAACAATAAAACAAGTCAAAAGAATGGAAAACTATCAAAAGCCAATATGAAATATCTTCTTAGAAAAATAAATGAACTGGAAAACAGATCAAGGGGAGATAAGTAAAGCTTTTTTGGCGTAACTGAAAGTCATGATTACAAAAAAAAAAGAGCCTAGATATTATATTTTAAGAAATTATCATGGAAGACTGCCTTGATATTCAAAAACTAGATGGTAGAAAAAAAACAAGATGAAGTCATTGATTGCCACCTGAAAGAGATCCCCAGAATTAGCTCTGAATATAGTAATGAAATAAGAATATTGGAGTTAAACTCTAGAGCTCCCAGGTCAAAGAGAAAATATTTAATGACTTTTAGAAATGCTCTTAATTCCTTAAGGTAATATGAATCACCAGAAATCAATCATAAGTGATTTGATAGGTCTTATGAACTTTTCTTTCACATCCTACATATTTGCTCTAAAATGAAAACAAACCTCTCTCACTCTTTGTTTTTATGTCAAAAAATGACTGCTTCATTACTCCTCCGGAAAAAGTTAGTAGCTTTCACTGCTTATTTCTTCTTCTAATTATCATTGGATAAACTCACACTTGAAAGCACAAGGGAATCTTTAATATATTATTTTTGGAGCACAAACTCATCACTTCCTTTCTCAGAAGGTCTAGCTTCTTTTTCTCCAAGACAAGTCTCATATCAATGTTCGATGCTGCATTTTTCTCTCTCTTTTAAACTCCTGCATTTTTCTCTCTCTTTTAAACTCCTACCTATTCCCATACTTTTTTCTTCTGTTTTTACCTTGAAGATATTCTTCTCCTTTTTATAATGGTCATTTCATTTTTCTGGGTAACCCTAGAATGGAATGAGTTTCCTCAAGCCTGCTAGGAGGAAGATCAGCATCTCTTTCTGATGACAGCACAGTTACAAAAACTATAGTCTACTCCAATTACTGCAAAATCCCTCTTGCTCTCTATAATTGCTAGAAGTTAGGTATATAGTCCTTTGCCATTCTTGTTAGTAGCTGCCCTGGAGAATTATTGTAACAAAAAAAAATACCTTTACTTATTTATCCTCTCCCCACTCCCCCATCCATCTATCTAATTGTACATATGTGTACATATAAATTTTGCTTGGGATTTGGGATTTGAAAGAGAAAAATAACAGCTTCAAGTTTGTATTTTGCTAAATAGATGACAACATACTAGATTTTGCTAAATAGATGACAATAGACAATAGACAATAATCTAGACAATAAACTAGATTGAAGGAAATGATAGAAGCTCATGCTGTATTTCTTTGGGGGGAAAAAAGTGGAGCTTCTTCACTTAGCTGCAATATTCTTCTGAGTTGTAATTCTATCCTAAATGGTTAGTGACAAGTTGAAAGCTTGATGAGGGCACAACTCTGAAAAGTGAGGTTGTAAAGTTGTACCCAATTCAATTACCCCTGCGGATACACCTAAATAAAGTTATATTAGGAATTAATCCAGGTGAACAGCAATCATTTCTAAAGGGTGATATTCACAGCAATTGAATGTTGGGAAAAAGTCCAATTAGTTAACCATCAGCTTATTCATGCTTCTTAAATGGACTTAAGAGTACCTTATTGTAACCTCAAGCAACATATAGTTTGGGGCTGCTTTTTATGATACATATCTAAGTCTTTCAGCATCTATTCATCTTAAAGTAGATAATTCTGCAGTTTAGGAACTGAAGGAAAAACTGATGACTATGGCCAACCATAGAAGCAACTGTAAACTTGTGAATATTAAGCAACTTAGCTAGATGTGCTAAAACCTTCCAGCTATAATTTAATTAGTCCATAAAAGAGAATAATTTTATTATTAATTTCAATAGGTGAGAGAGAAAAAGAAAGGAAATAGGTCACTGCTACCATATATAGATTAAGTTGTAGGAAAGTACTAAGAGACTTATCAGAAATTTAGATGTCTCTGTATCTGTACACATTCATTTTATATATAATATATATATAATATGTGTATATGTGTGTATGTATACTTATATATAGATTTAAAATTGACCAATAATATCCATTAGTTAAGTTCTTATTGCTGAAAGCAAAAGCAAATGAAAGAAACAGAGCTATACAGAGGAAAAGTTATTAAATTGCATAAAATAAGTAACACCATAATATTTTCTAATCAATCTTAAAACTAGATAAAATATTTTAAAGGACCTGAAACATTTTCCAAGAATGAGTGAAAATAAGAGAACATATCTCATCATTTAAAAAATACATGTTTCCTCAGGCAAAATTCAAGCAGATTTTGAGAAAAAAAAATGTTCCATATTTTTGAAACAGATGGAGTCATTCACCAACTGCATAACCTTTTCAAAATACTGACATTGGTGAGGGTACCAGTTCTCACCAAATAAACCACCTCACTGCCCCCCCAACATTAAGAATGAGAGTCAGATAATATTGAGTCATAATACTTACATACGGCATTGATGTTTGCAAATTTCTGCATCTTCCCAACAACCTGGGAATAAAGTACTGTTATTATCCCCATTTTGTAGATAAGGAAATCGAGTTTCAGAAAAGTTAAGTGCTTTGCCTCATATCATAAAGTTTTTAAGTTCTTGAGACAAGAATCAAATTGCTTTCTTTCTGATTTCAAGTCAAGGTACTCTATTCATTCTATTAAATTGTTTCTGTCACGAAATAAAGAGCTGCTGCTTGACTTGGACCCAGATATGATACTCCATATTTCAGTGTACTGGAGATCTCGTGGATAAGGGTGCTCCTTCCAAGAGTGAATACTGAAAACTATTCATGATTTTACCATGCTATATATTATCCCCCAAATTCTTCATCATAGTCCCCCTGGACATTGGGGGGCAAAATAGGTTAAATGCTCAGGAAGACCTGAATTCAAATGCGGTCTCAAGTATTTACTAATTGTGTGAATCTGGACAAATCATTTAACCTTTTCCTCAGTTTCTTCAAATCATTTAACCTTTTCCTCAGTTTCTTCAATAATTAAAATGGGCATAATAACAATAATAGCACTTAACTTGCAGTGCTGTTATTCTAAATATGAGGAAATGATATTTGTAAAAGCATATTGCATTGAGCCTGATACATACTAGCTGATGTATAAATGTTTGCTCCCTTCTCAGCCCTTTCCACTGTGTGCAAGGGATCCTTTCCACCATCTCTAAATATTAAAGAGAGAACAAACAAGCATGCAGTTTCTCCATCTTCACATGATTTATACCTCCTTTTCTTTATAATCTGGATGATATATTTTAGCTTACTTTTTGATGTCTTATGCATTAATTACTGAGGGATGTGTGTGTGTGTGTATATGAGCACATGTCTCTGTTTAATCAAATCTATGATTATCTCTAAAAAATGGAACTCCTGATAAGGAAATTCCTTCTTTTATCTTAGGGTCTAAGTGACTTTCCCAGGATGCCCAAAAGGCCTACTGACTTGCCTAGAATCACACAGTGAATCCATTTCAGAAACAGAACTTGAATTCACTTTTATCTTACCAGGAGGCAGCTTCTCTAATCATTAAACCATTTTTAATATATTGAAATCTGATTATGTTCACTGATTGTCTCTCTGTGGCCTTGGTGATCTACAGTTTGTTTTATCTAGATAATTTGCACTGTGTGTATAATGCTAGAAGAAAGTTGGCAGTAAAAATGGTTTTTCTTGTAGGAGGAATCTTGGGACTTTTGAAAGTACTACACAATCCTTCAAATACAATCCAGCTCTGTCTTTGTTCTTTTAATTCTGAGCCCAGTTCATGAGCCATCGACAGTATTAATCCTATGTCTGTGTTGTAATGAACCAGAACTGTGGGCTGTCCATTTGACTGTATATAAATGATCTGGACACTATAATCTACCCCTCCTTGATTTTTCCTGCACAGATGGTCTGGTTGAACTCTTTGGAGAGGTTATACGTCTTATTGGGGAAGTGCTGATCATTTTAAGAGGGATCATTATCCACAAATAGAATCTTTAGAATCTTACCATCTATAGAAAATCCTCCCTTTATTTGACGTCTTTTTTTTTTATATTTTCCTTTTATTAGTAACATGCATACATATAAAGTCAGCTACAAAGAAAATTTAATAAGAAATCATGAATTTGTTACTTGATTTTAGGAGATTTATTCATTTTAACAAAATAGTAACAAAACTATTATTTGAGTCCTACTTTGATATTTTATTTTTTCAGCTTTTTTAGAACTGCTTGTTAGTGATCCAACAATAACAATGAAAATCATCTATCTTTACCCATTAACCTCGTCTTCTCCTGTTACATTAGCCAACACATCGCTATGTCTGGGAATGCCCATCTCATTATATATTTCCAGTCAGTCACTTCTCTGCCAAGGCATTTCATCACCAGCCTGGATTCTTTGTTGGAACTTCTTCCATGGAATTGCTAACTGGTTTTCTGGTGAGAATAACATTATGCAACGAACAACTTTCAGAAGGAGAGCCTTTAAAGCCGCCTTTCACTCAACTCAAATGCTTATTTTATCATCAACCAACAAGCCAAACAATGGTAGGTCTTGAATTTTCTGCGCAATTTAGTTGACTGAGCAAATGTAAAATTGTGGCTAGACAGAGAAGAATGAGTCAGAAAAACATAGATTCTAATTTTACAATACTTAATCCACTATGTGACTAGACAAATCACCTAACTACTCTGAACCTTGTTGTTTTCTTCACTGGTTAAAAAAGTGAAGGATAAAACTGTAGTACCTACTTAAACTCTTAGTACCTACTTCTCGCTGACATTCAGAGGATCTAAATGAATGTTGTGAAACACATTGGAAATTGAAAATGTTGTGCAAATGTGAACAGTTATTACCCCTTGTGATTGTTTTATTAAGTCCCCATTTTGACTTTATAATTTGGGAGCTAATGAATAGGTAATTTGACTTTGTTCACCTGCCCAAAATGTTCTTACTGGTAACACTGTGATCTATCACTATCTAGGTCTTTTTTTTTTTTTTTTTTTTTTTTTTTTTTGATGCCAGGTTATGTAACCTGTGGACAAATCATCAAATCATAGAACTCAGGAACTGAGTCTCAGGAAGATGTGAATTCAAATCCTGACTAGGATGTGTGAACCTGGACAAGTCACTTAATCCTTATATAATTCAGTTCCTTCATCTGTAAAATGGAGATAACAATAGTGTCTAGCTCGCATGTTTTTTTGTGAAGATAAAATGAGAAAAATGCTTTGCAAACCTTAAAGTAATATATATATAAGTACATTATATTATATTATATTATATTATATTATATTATATTATATTATATTATATTATATTATATTTCATCATCCTCATCATCACCATCATGATTATAATGAGTCGATTGGACCAATTTCAAAGGTTCCTTCTAATTAAAGATTTTCTGATCCTCTGATTCAGAGTTAGGGTTAATTATGTTCTTTGAGTCCCAGATATTATATAATCTGTAATTTTTAGTTGACAGAGTTGCTGCAGACATTAAATTGCACAATGCATTTAAAACAAATCTTAAAGGATTACATTAATGTTAGTTCCTCTTAATAAAGTTGGAGAAACACACTGTGATGAAAAACAGGTAAAGTTTTAAATCAGGATCGGTTATTATTGTTCTATCTTGGTTTGCAATCTCACTTTCATGCCATCTCACAAAATTGTCACCTCACAGAGGGACAAAAAAACCAAGTTAGAGTGTATTTTTACATGTTTACTTTAAAAATGGATATTTTCTGGATAGTTTAATATACTATATATCTTGGTTTCAAGGACACTTATCTTCACGCACTGTTTAAAGCAAAAACTCATTTACAAAATCTTATGAAGGAGGATAGTGAATCATTAGAACAGCCTCATAAAACGATAAAAAAAGTAGTGAAGGAAAAAATGAGTTTACAGAAAACTCAGCATGAGACTCAGTAAAAGCAGATCATTCTAAGATCGTTTTAAAAATAAGCTTTATCGATTACTTTTGGTTTTGGATCGCATTCATTTGTTCAATTAATAAACAAAACTTATTAATTGCTTTCTACACTGGGTTGGTTCAGTGCTAGATTTCTAAATATTATCTGTCCCTTCTCCATCACTGAATCCATTTTTATTAAAGAAAAAAAAACTGCCACAATGACCATGATTAAAAATGAACACAGTATTCTGCATGAGTATTCCCCTATGATGCTATTAAAAGGGTCATGAGACTTTTGATTCAGTAGGAAAGAAACCTTAGAGGCTGTCTAATCAAGCCAATTCTTCCACTGCCAACCCCCCACCTATGTATTTTATGATTGAAGAAAATGAGACTCAGAAAGTCAAAAGAAGTGGCTCACAACTATTACGTGTTTGAGAAAGGATCTCTGACCCTATTCACTATGCTTTCCTGCCTCCAAATGTAGACAAATGGAAGTGTCCTTTCATTTCCCACAATATTAGATTGCATGTATATCAATTGAACTGCAAAATTGAGGGTTTCCAAGGTAACTGATGGAACACTAGGTGACAGCACAGTGGACAGAGTGTCAGCCCTGGATCTTCTAGGTGATTCCATGCCATTTTTGGATATTGATAGAGTTCTCTTTCTAAGTTCAAATCTGACCTCAGACATTACTATGTAACTCTGGACGAGGCATTTCACTCTGCCTCAGTTTCCCTACTTGTAAAATGCACTAGAGAAGGAAATGGCCAGCCACTTCAGTATCTTTGCCAAGAAAACCACACATGGGGGCATGAAGAGTCGGATTCAACTAAAAAACACAGGAAAACAACATAGCAGCAAAAGATAAATGATAAATGACAGCACTCAAAGCCTTAATTGAAGGGAGAAAATCACTCATATTCATTTGTTGAAAAGGGTTATGCACTTTTCCTTAATAAGATTAAGAAACTCTGGCTCCTTAAGGAATAACACCATGCTGAACTTCAGAGTTTGACTTTAATGGCCAACTGATTTTTAATTAAGGAGTAATAATGAACTCTAACAGCACTGTAAATCACCCATTCTCATCAAATGAATGAATACATCTGTTTTATTTACTCCTCTCCATTTTAGATCCTTCTTTACCCCTTTAGGTAGAAGAATTACTTTTCCTCCCAAGGGGTGTGGTTTCTAAATTTGAAAGCTGTGAGACAGTGGAACTAAACAAGAACCATTTATTACATAGACAGCTGAGCTCTAATGGATTTTGGAAGGGATGGAGGTGTAATATGGCTCAGCTATTTTTAGTGTTTTTGCTCTGTCATTAATAATAATTTGCTGCAACCTTCAGACATTTGAAAAAGTATAGGAAAGGTAGCAAATGAGGCTGCAAGCATTGCAAGTTTTCATGACTTAGTTATAATCCAAAATATAATTCAAAAAGATAATGCAGCTGGACAATGGATCTCACAAACATTTCCTCCAGGTAAGGGAATCTGGTAAATCATGGAATCCAAAGTTTTAAGATCATTTAGTTTTAGCCTCACATTACAGAATCAGGGAAATGAGATCCAAAGAGAGGTTTTAGCTTGTCCAAGGTCACACAGGTCATAAAGGTTGTTATTATTGAATCGTTTTTAGTTGTGTCTCACTCTTTGTGGTTTCTTTTGGGATTTTTTTTTTGGCAAAAATATAGAAATATTTGCCATTTCCTTCTCTACTCATTTTACTGATGAGAAAACTGAGGCACACAGGGTGAAGAGACTTGACCAGGGACATGCATGAAGTGAATTGCCCAGGGTCACATAAGCTAATGTCTGATCGTAGATTTGGAGTCAGAGATTTTAATCTCAGATCTTCCATCTACATATATGAAAGGAGACAAGTCACTTCCAACCTCTGAACTTCAGTTTCTTCATTTTTAAAATGAAAAATTAATACCAGTTGACCTCTAAGATTCTATGAGCTCAGAATCAATTACTCAAGCTAAAATTTCAACATGTTCTTTGATTCTAAATCCTTTCAAGATGCTAGCCTGTCCCTCATATCAAGGCTAATGCAACATTCATAATTTACTTGGTTTTAAAAGTACAGTAGATGTATGAGATTTTAAACTTGGGAAAACCAATGCTATGCTTTAAATAATAATTGTAGCTTCTTCCAGCTTTCTTTTTTAAAAGCATAAGGAATAAAAATACCCAGCTATGTAGTTACCTGAGCAAAGATATGGATTTTTTTTTTGGCCTTGTCTAATGGGACCAGTTCAAAAAAGGATAATTTAATCCTCTTGTTTTGGAACTTCATGATGTGTCAAAAGCATCTATGCCAATTATTTCAAAGTAAAGAAATAACTTCTACCTAAAATTATTATATCAAAACTGAATGAAAATACAACTAAAATAAATTGGT